>NC_080389.1:44930065-45245065 GCF_028751815.1 Salvia miltiorrhiza
AGGAGAGCACCAAGTGTTCGAGGAAAATCCCAGAAAACTTAAAATCATTTGTCGAAAAAAGGGGACCGCTCCACCCAAAAACAATCAACTCTACGCCCCCAAAGACCCCTCCAACAGAAGAGAACACGCCAACCAAAACCCAAAGCAAGCCAAACAGCAGGAACGCTGCTGCCCAAAAAGAAACGCAAACATCAAAAGACACCACCCAACAATGAGCACCAGGTGTTCGAGAAAAGTCCCCAACTAACCACACCATTAGAATTTAAGACGAATTCTGCTATGCGTGGCCATATCTAAGACCACGGCCTCCTTGATCTCATCAATCGCGAACGGCCACCATCCCTCCGAGCGATTTTGATTAGCCATAAGATCAGCTGCACTGTTACCTTCCCTGTAAATGTGAGAAACTTGAATTTTGAAAGTTGAGAGCAAACTGATAGTCCGCTTCCACAGAGCCATAAAACGCCACGGAACATCATTAGATCGGGAGTTCAAAAGGTTAACAATATAAGTAGAATCTGCCTCTATCCAAAGTAAACGCCAACCTCTATGATTGGCAATATTAATAGCGTAAATGGCCGCAAGTATTTCGGCTTCAAAAGCAAAACCGACTCCTCCCTTGAAATGGAAGCAACCACGAACCCAACCAAAGCTATCGCGAAAAACACCTCCAGCAGCAATACTACCTGGCGCACCCAACGCAGATCCGTCAGTATTAACCTTTATCCATTGACCGGCTGGGGGCCACCAATGAACCTCAATCATAGTGGGCGGTGGCGCAGCACGCGTATGGACCCCAATACGTCTGAGCAACAAATACTCCGTCCAAGAGTTGCTGGCACAGCCAAGCTTGGGAAAATGGGAATCCATTTCCTTAAACATAGCTTTCAGAAAACTCGTAATAAGATTCGGATGGAACCCAGCATCATTGAAAGTCATCTGATTACGGCAATCCCAGATTTTCCAAAGCAAATTCATAATTCCCGCTTTCCAAAAAGAACCAACTTGCGTGCTGAACTTCTCATGCCAAGCCGCGACAAGAACACTATGAATATCCACAAAATGCAAATACTCCTCTTTTCCAAACCAAGCCAAAAAATCCTCCCAACACCAGAACAAATGATCGATGGATTCCTCTTCTTGACGACAGATAATGCAATGATTAGGGCCGACCATGCCACGGCGAATAAGGCCATCAAGCGTGGGCATCTTCTTGTGAATAACTCTCCAACATATCAACGAGCGACGCTCCGGGATGAACTTGTCCCAAATCCAACTACCCCATCGGACCTCCGGAAAATTATGATTCAGATGAGCATAAGCCGAAGCCGCAGTCACATTCCCAGTAACAGAGTGCTTCCAGAAATGAGTATCATCATCCTCCCCAATCGGCAGCAACAAAATATCCACAACAATGTCCGGATAGTGAATGATAAAGTCAACAGTGAAATGCCAAATTCCGTCAAAAAAATAATCGCTTATTGCCTGATTAAGAAAATCCAGCATAAAAGGCGGAATGTGGAGATTTTCCCACAACTTGTAACCCAGCCAATCATCACGCCAAAAGTACGTATGATCACCAGTCCCAACGTAAGAATAAGAGTGATCAATCAAATTATCCACATGCTCCCGAATTCCCGTCCAAAAAGGGGAAGACGCCAGATAAGTTTTGGCATAGCCGAACCCTGTCAAATACCGCGTGCTCAAGATGGAATGAGCGAAGTCTTTACCCTGCACCAGGTTCCAAGCCATCTTCATCAAAAAACTCTTGTTCATAGTCGAGAATGACCGAATCCCCAAACCACCTTCGGCACGAGAGGCACAAACCCGGGACCAGCTGACAGGGCAGGACGGTTTTTTGTTCACATTGCCAGTCCAGATGAAGTTACAGCACTTCCTATCCAGACTGTAAATAAGAGACTTGGGCCAACGATACACCATCATCGAATGCGTCACCGAACTCTGGATTACAGATCGAACCAAACAAATACGTCCTGCCATAGAAAGATGTAAACCCTTCCAGTTTGAAAACTTGTTAACAATCCTGTCATAAATGGCCATAAAATGCGAAGCTCGAGTGCGACCAGTAAACAGAGGGACACCCAGATAAGTAACCGGCAAGGAGCCTAAAGCAAATCCCAAATCACGAGTAACCCCATTCTTGATAGCGTTAGAAACCCCTGAGCCAAAAAACACGTGGGATTTGACAGGGTTGCAAAGTTGACCCGAGAGCTCACCATATAAGTCGAGAATTTCTTTGATCTTACGTGCATTTTTCACAGTTGCTTTACAAAAAATCAAGATGTCATCAGCATAAAGAAGATGAGTGGGAAAATGAGACCTCCGGCTAAAATCCATAGGAACCAGGTGCTTAGATCGGACGCAGTTCAAGAACAAATGGCTCAAGACGTCTTCGGCAATACCAAAGAGAATAGGAGAAAGAGGGTCTCCTTGCCGCACCCCTCTAGAGCACGCAAAATAGCCATTCAACTGCCCATTATAAAGGATGGAGATACGAGCAGAAGTAAAGATGATAGAGATCCAGTTAATAAATCTCTCATGATAACCATTCACCCGGAGAACCTGAAAGATGAAATCCCAACTCATCGTATCAAAGGCTTTATGAATATCAATTTTACAGGCCATATTAGAGCGACGCCCCGTACGATTCATACAGCAAAATCCTTCTGATCCCAGCATAATACAATCATGAATCGAACGACCGCTTATGAAACCGAATTGATTGGGAGAAACACCAATCGCCGCAACAATACTCAGTCTGGTCGCCAAAATTTTTGAAATAATTTTGAAGAAAAAATTCGAAAGAATAATAGGACGAAGATCCGCCACAGTCTCAACATTCTCTTTTTTGGGGATAAGGATCAGAGTACTAGCATTACAGCCAGCAGGTAAATAAGAGTTGAGGAAGAAAGCTCTAACCGCAACAAAAATATCCGCTTTGATCGTGTTCCAACAGCTTTGATAAAAACGACCCGAGAAACCGTCGGGCCCAGGAGAGCTATTAGCATCCATACCAAAAACAGAAGCCGTGATTTCATCATCGTCAGGAATACCAGTAAGGTAATTGTTCTGCTCCTCAGAAACATAGTGATCAATAATAGCTTCAAGCATAACCCGCTCCACGCGAACCTGCCCCTCCCCCTTAAACAGGTTCGAAAAGAATTCAATAATGTGATGTTGAATGGTCTCACGATTGTAGGAAATGGAATCACCAATTCGAAGGTGCTCAATCTTCTTACTTTGTTTCCGAAACCGAATGATACGATGGAAAAACGAATTGTTTCTATCCCCATCCGTCAACCAATTAGCACGACTTTTTTGCTGAAGAAGATTGTTCTTTCTTGCCAAAAGAGTGCTCAAAGAAGCTTGAGCCTCGACCTCCTCGTCAAAGAAATCGTTAGTGTAACCCAAGATAGAGATCTTATTCTGAACCTCCATCAAATTCTGCTGCCCTTCTTGAATCTGCATATCAACATGCCCAAAAACCGTTTTATTCCACACACGAATGTCCCCGCGAAGTCTTCTAAGTTTGAACATGACCCTGTAAATCGGACAAGTAGTATCCACCGATCCCGTCCAAGAGGAATCCACCATTTCCTGAAAATTAGGATGAGTCACCCACATATTTAGGAATTTAAACGAACGTCGACCATTATCCAAGCCATCCCTACACTGCAAAACCAAGGGAGAATGATCAGAAGTGAGACGCGGAAGAGCATGCGTATTAATGTCCGTCCAAAGATCCGCAAAACCGGAAGAAAAGATAGCTCTATCAAGTAAGGATTCCACATGACGCGGAAAGAAACGGCGACCAGACCACGTGAACTGAAGACCAGAAGAAAGAGACTCAATAAACTCAGTGGCTTCAATAAAATCACAGAACTCCCGACAAGAGCTTCTAGAAGGAGCCACCGAACTCCGACGCTCATGCGCTCCCTTGACCGCATTGAAGTCCCCAATGAAGACCGTGTTCCCGTCAACAAACGAGAGAAGCTCTATCCATAGAGAACGACGAGTAATTTTGTCATTTGCGCCATGCACCACAGCAATACGGAAACTCTTCGATTGCCAAGTGCAGTCAGCAATAACCACCTGATCCGAAGAGTGAACAATCTGAGAGCTCACCGAAGGATGAGCCAACAACCAAATATTAGAGCAACGAGGTTGTCTACAGTTCTGATGTCGAGGAACCAAGTTAATAGATCTCCAGAAACTCTGTCTAACTTTATGAAACTTTTTCTTAGGCTCGATCAAACCCAAGACTAACGGAGAAAAGGAACTACAATGTTCCTTAAGCAGACTTTTGGATTCATCCGTCAGACCACGGACGTTCCAAACAAGGATATTCATGGAATTAGAGATGTGTATTGGACTGGGAGTTGCCCAAATCCGCTTCATGACCCCATTGCTTGTGCACAACGTTATCCATTGTTCATAAGCAATCTGTGTTACTATAATCAACCATAAAATCACGTGGCCTGTGACCCGCCTCCACTGATTTCCGTAAACGGTTTTTAATACTCTCTTGTTGTATCAAAAGCGCTTTATTGTGATTACGAGCTGCCTGGTCTTGCCTTGTAGGGCGGCCACGGCCGCGTTTGGGGGGGGTCTTCTTTTGCCACCGAGACCTGCATTTCCTTCCCCAAAGCATTATCCTCACGTTCCTCTGAGCTTAATTTTCCTGAAGCCAAAACTTGCATCTCCGTCAATCCTTCAGTATCCCTTAAAATGTCTTTCTCATCAGCCGAAGTAGAACCCATCTGTAGTTCGATCCCACTGTGACCCCCACCCGCCACTTGTTTCTCAATTTGGTCCAAAGGAACTCTTTTAGCAGTAGAGACTTTTCTTCCCGCAGATCTTTCAGTAGCCTGCATTTGCTCCTCATTTCTCCTCGGAGAATGTAGATCATTTTCCTGACCAATCGTCACTTCAAGCTCTTGAAGGATTGACTCTTGCTGTTGTTGCAAAGCAGCTCCAACCTCCGTGTCCTGAATTCTCAAATCTTCTAACACCTGAAATCTGTTCCCATCTGTCGTCAGCGACTTATCCATTTCCATCTTCTTTTTACACATAGCATCAAGGAGATCCGGTCCCGAGAGCTCGTTATGTTGCTCTTCTGGCTCAGCAGCTGAAGAATTCTCCATCTCCTTCGACACGTCCATTCCCGAGGAGGAGAGTTTATTCACATTTTTGCCAACAGTATGCCACTCAGGCTCTTTCGGTGTAACCAAATCAGCAGCGGCCTTGGTTACGACCCTTTTCCCTTTCCGACATTTATCCACCGAGTGTCCAGTAATCCTGCATCGAGTACAAAAAAGTGGGAGATACTCATAGTTGAATTCAATATTAAAAGCATATTCCCCGTCATCAATAGACATAGTCTCAGGCAAGGGCTGAGCTAAATCAATCTCCATCAAAATTCTCGCAAAGTGCGCAACTTCATCATCCATAGAATTACCATCAATTTTCAGAGGCTGCCCAAGCCATCTTCCGATGCCTGCCAAAACTTCAGGATGCCAAAAATCGACAGGCAAATAATATATTCGAACCCACACTTGTGCTAACGAAGAAGATTCTTTGTAAGGATTAAAGTAACGAACCCATTCGCGCAATCTTAACGAACCTGCTGGAAGATCCCAAATAAGATGCGATTTCGCCTTTGCTTTATCCTCCTTATTGTGGAATTTTAACGTGTAATATCCTCTACCCATCGGCATTAAATGCCATGGAGAAGAGATGTTCCAAAGAGATTGCAACTCAGATTTGAGATCACGTGTGGACCTTGGTCTTTCGCCTTTATTCATCATGAATCTACCAATGAGCGCAAACTGAAACTTTGACGCTTGAAGGTTGTGAATTTTCTTCGGAACTTTGAGAATTCCCGTCTCTCCTTGTCGAACCGGGCGGAGGGCTCGAAAGTTGTGTGCCGGGAGGTCTGGTTTCTTGACACGTTGCGGTGCCGTAACTTTCGCATAAGAAACCACCGGAGCAGTAATATGATCCTTAGTAGTCCCCGGAATTTCAACTAACGAGTCTTTCTTGTGCAGCACTCCAGAACTCGCAGCACTAGGGTTTAGTTGAGGCCCTGTGGGCAAAGGGTTTGTGGAACTAAGGAAATTGTTCGACACCATGGGGAGGTTGAGAGCGCCCCTGTCCGTCGACGGAGGCGGCTGGGAAACGGAGGTCATGACCGGCAGAACGAACGGAAGAAATCAACAAAAAGGGTTAGGGCTAGGGTTTGTTGAGAGAAAAATCGTCATGCTTTTCATATTTAATATGTATCAACCTTTTCACCACTCACAATACTAATTATAACATATTTTCTCCACTATCAATACACTTTACCACTTTTTCTTAAAACCCGTGTCGTCCCCAAAGAGGAACTTATTTTGGGGACGGAGGGAGTATATGATAATAAAGCTCAATTCAACCTAATCAAGTGTTTCCGTCTTACTTCAATTGATGATCGAGTAATATGTTTTTGTGTTGTGAAATCCAAAAACTCATTTATATATTCAAGAACGGTTGTGCTACTACAAAATTTTTGACACTTGATTAGATGTTTAAAAAATTTAAAATTTTAGAAATTAATTATATTTAAATAAAGTATATTATATTTCAACAAATTACACAAATAAAAAAAATATAAAAGTAAGACAATCACTATATATATATTTGTTCTTTAGAAATATTGTTTATAAATGATAATGAAACACAGTTCAATTGATGAGACGCTTTTCATCCAATCTAAGTCAGTGGATCAACTCATGCGTGCATGTGTTTTCGAAATTTTAAAAAATGTATATGTATACAAGAATAATGTACGAAATATTGAACCATCTGCCATTGATAAAATATTGAACTCTTTATTTATAATTAAATATTAAAAATTATGAATTAATTATATTTAATAAAGTATAGTTTATTTTCTTCAATTTACGATATTAAAAAAATACAAAACTAATACAATCACTATAGGTAAGACGTTATTCGTATATATTAAGAAATAACTTTTTAATGCATTAAGAAATCCACAAAAAAGTATCAAAAGTATACAATAATACATTTTTAAATTATGTTGACGATCGCTAAAGGTAAGTCGTTATTCATATATATTATTGAGCAAGAAAAATATATACTTCAATTGTAGCAATTGTACAAGAGGTGACAATTAGATTTAGATGTATTTAGTTTTATTTAATATATGTAACATATTTTAAAAAAATTTACGCTATTTTTAGTTAATAAATATAAAAAATTTATGAATTGATTATATTTAATACGGTATAATTTATTATCCATGTCACCCATGTTCACACAAATCACAAAGGAAGTGGTTGTGATATTTTGAGATTCAAAATGAAATTCAACAAATTAGAGAGATTATTATTTAAGTTAGATTATTGATTCAATGAAATTCTACAATTCTTTTCGTAAGTAGTTTGAATATATAGTCTCATTAATTAAAACTTTGAAAATGTTGACCACCATAGCTTCATTTATGTTTTTAGTGACATGAAAGAGTGGTGACATTATGTGATTACCTTCATATATAATTTGGGTTTGTGCAAACATATAAGAATCGAATATGTAAGTTAATTTTTGGCTTTAAAATAAATTAAACTAAAGTATATTAATAATAATAATAATAATAATAATAATAATAATAATAATAATAATAAAAAACATGCATGTCATGAAAATAAATAGATTCGTGTATTTACAAAGTACACTATAAGCTGGTCAAACTTCTCATTGAAACTACAAATTTATTTAATGAAATTAATGTTCCCAATAATATATATACATATTTAACTAATATATTAGAATTATAAAATAAAAAATACATATAGGGTAAACATGTCTTTTTATGTTGAACTCTAATTAATTTTTTGATTTTATCGGATCAAATTGATCCAAATAGCAAGGTCCAAAAATTAAGTGGATTTTTCTGTCAATGGTGTATAAAGAGAAATTGAAATATTACCATTATTTGTTCTGGCCCGTGATTTAAATGGGCTTTTAAAGCCTATTTATTGAGAATTTAATTGCTGGACTTTTCTATTCAAAGGCATTTATTTAATCTTGACGTGACAGAATTTAGTAATGGGGTTGTGAAGTAGTTGAGTTTGGAAAAAATTATAATTACTAGTATTTAATACGACCATACAAATATAGGTTAAAATATTAATGAATAAATAGATCGTTATATATAATCATTTATTCTGAAAAGAATACTACAAGTATTTTTATTTTTAGAAGATTCTGAAAGAAGAAATTGAGCTGGTTGGAGGAGAGGGTTTACTAATTAATTGGTCAATCTGACAGTTTTAATTAATGTTTCCTTCTATAAATTTAATTTGGAAAGTGCAATAATTCGAATTTTTTCTTTTATCTACCCAACATTTTGAAAAGAGATGACAATGGATCGACGCTTGTTAGATTTACTTCACCATACTTGGGGTCCATTTTGTGTCATATTCTTTTTTCTTTTCTTAAAATTTTAATTTTACATGCTTCATTTTAATTATGTAATTACTAAATAAGATTTATTCCTTTCAGTTAAGGTATATAATTATTCTTTATTATTTAATTTAATTTATTTTTATTAATTAATAATTCATTATTAGGATTGATAGCTTCAAAGTTATTATGGTATAATCCATGATACTCCCTCTATTCCTTTCCGTTAAGGTATATAATTATTCTTTATATATCATTTAATTTTATTTTTATCAATTAGTAATTCATTATTAGGATTGATAGCTTCAAAGTTATGGTATAATCCATAATACTCCCTCTATCTCCTAAACTTATGCAGTAAATCTTTTGACATGAGTTTTAATAAAAGAAATTACTAGTGGATAAATAGAAGGTATTGCTAATTTGATTATGGATAAATTATTATAAATTATAAGGATAAAATTATCCAATTATGTGTGAGGTAGAGTCCAAAAAACGAAAGTGAGTATATTTGAGAGATATACCAAAATGAAAATAAATGCATAATTTTAGGAAACAGATGGAGTATTATACTTCCTCCATCACACTTCAATAGACCATAGTTCCTTATTTAGATGTCTCATTTTAATATGCCACTTTTTAAAATATAAAATGGGTTAATGGCCGAAAAATACACGAAGTTTCCAAATTAACATTTTGTACACGACTTTAAAAAATAGCTCCATAATACACGAACTACTGATTTAATTGCAATGTGTACACGGTGAAAAATTTGATTAAAATTAACGTTGACCGGCAATGATGTGGACTATTATTAAAATTATGTGGCAGTACACGTGGCATTTTTACCACAGTGGCATGAGAAACTCCATTCCTCTTCTTTAACCTTACACATTCCTCTTCTTTAACCTTACACACGCACAACACACGCACACATTCAGAATACACATGACACAAAACACTATCCCCCGACTCCCATTTCTTCTCCAGCGGCGACCGTCATCGGCCTTCCTCACCACCACTGACACTCTTCATTCTCCTCTGTCTCCCCTCTCTCTCGCAACCCACACACGCACAGACTCCCTTTCTCAAAATCAAGCCCTAGCCACCGCCATCCAAAAGTCCGACTGACAACAGCGGCTAACCGCCGTCGTCTCCCTCGTCCCTCGCCCTCACAGACACATGCACCCAAACCATCGCCGCATGTATCTCAAGCGGTGGCGGCGCCTAGATCCCCAATCCTAGCACCACAGCTCTCTCCCCTCTCCTCTAACTCTCTCTATTTCTCCTTCACGACGGTGGCGGTAGCTGAGAACGAGGAGGGCGAGAAGGTTCATGATAGCGACAGGATCTGGGATGAGAGATTTGCAGATTTGGGAATTTTCCCTTCTGCGAGCTATGGGTGGCTGAATTTAGGGTTGGATTGGAGTGGCTGGATTCAGGCGGTGGTGGCAGTGGATTGCAAATCTGGAGATTTCCCTTTTTTTTATAAAAAAAATATACTCACTTAAAACGATGTTATTTTGAGTGTTAGAATATAATTACAAAACGACGTCGTATTACTTGAACGCTAGTTTGTCCACGTCTGCAAATTTCGGGAACCACGTCAACTAGGATTTAGGTTATGGTCAATGCATGTGCACATTGCAATTAAATTAATAGTTCGTGTATTATGGAGCTATTTTTTAAGGTCATGTCCAAAACGCAAATTTGGTGAAACTTCGTGTATTTTTCGGCGATTAACCCATAAAAAATCAATACATAACAAACACCCTACATAACTCATTATTTACCCAAATGTCATTGTAGTCCACAAATTTATCTATCATTTCACTTAAAAAGGAATATATTAATTTCTCTATTAATTTTTTATTTTTACAATTATACCATGAAAAAGCTAATTCTCTCTCATGTTTAATACTCCCTTCCTCCATTATGTTGTCTCACTTATCAGTTTAGATTGTCCTATAACTAATGTCTCATTTATTTAAAGATAATAATTAATTATTCAAAAGGTGTGAGTCCATCATTTTTAATCAATTTACACGTTTTACTAATTTTTGTGCCCAAAATTTTTGAAACAACAATAATGAAACAGAGGGAGTTTAAGTTATTCATTTTTAAACCTATGTGCTTGATTCTTGTGGCCTATTATATTTGAATGAAACAAGTAATAAATTTTATTTTATAAAAAAAATTATTAAAAAAATATAATAATAGGACACGACAATACACACAAAATTATCAAATATACCATTCAATCAATTGAATACTCACCCATTAAGTAATTTGTAAATTTGAAATCCTATTAAAAAATACTTTACTATCAATACTCATCTCAATTTCATATAATATACTATCAGCGAATTGTGATTATAATTAAATACCTCAAATAAATGTATTTGGATAATAACTGTCATAGATAAGTACCCATATCATATCCAAACCCGTTATATGGATAGGATTGTAAACAAGTCGAGCCGAGTTGGAATATTTAGATGTTGAAGCTCAATTTGAGCTTTTATCTTGTTGTTCGAGCTCGGCTCGCCACCTAGTTATTGAGCTCGAGCTCGGTTAATGTGATATTCGATAATGTCGAATTTGAACTTGAGCTCGAACTCGGCTCGTTAAATGTTCGTATACATGATGTTCGAGTTTGAATTCGTTACAAATTTAAGAAATATTTTATAACTAATATATTACTTGAGCTCGAACTCGTCTCATTTAAGGCTTGTGTACTAACGAAGGTTCATGAATAGGCTCACAAACATGTTTGTGAGTATTGCGAACAATCGAATCCGAACATATGCGCGAGCTCAACGAGCCAAGTGTTGTCAAGCTCGAGCTCAACTCGTTTATCATCGAATTGAGTTCTAAACGAGCTTTTTTTTAGCCGAATCTCGAATAGCTTGTAAATAACTCTATTCATTTACAACCTTATATACATGTTAGAGTTATTTTAACTGTAATATTATTTATCTATTTTTGAATAAATTTTTAATTTTATCTTCTTCATTTATCTTTTTTTTTAAGAGGATTAATCAGAGGTTCGAATTCTCTAAAGAAAGAAAGAGAAGAAACAAATCACCCAAGACTTGGTCTTCTTATTATCTAGAGATGTCGGTAATTTTCTTAACCAACACAAATTTTGACTTGAAGATAATTCCGGCTACCATGTCCATACCCTCCCCCCCCCCGTTTCTTAGCCATGATTTTCTTACCCACTAAGCATAGATTGCATCTATAAATAGGGGCAAAACATCCTGCAATAAGTACCAGATCATTTTTTTTGATGAAAAATACTATAAAAATAAATAAAAGAGAAAAGTACAAACTAAACTTGGGCATGCCCAACGGAAAAAACAGAGCCAAAAACACCCAATCTCAAGTGAGATAGGGGTGGCAGGGGGTGGGGCCAGGGGCGTAGCTAGGGGGGGCTGAAGCCCCCTCCCAAATTTTGATTTAAAATATATATATATATATATATATATATATATATATATTATAAAAGAACTTTTTTTACAAAAGTTGATTAGCTTGTTATATTCTTCCATTTATAATTAATTTAAGGATAATTGTGTTATTTAAAATTATATAATCTATAAAAATATTATTATCACTATTATGCTTGTCTTTTAATAGAAAATGCCTAAAATGGATGAAATGCCCAAAAAAAAATTGTTTGCTATTATTACTATGGTTGTCTTTTATTATTATTGATTCTAGCTTGTAATTTATTGAAAATATATAATTTATAAAAATATTGTTTGTTATTATTGTTAAAAAATGCCTAAAATGTACGAAATGACAAAAAAAAAGTTTGTAATGTATTGAAATTAATTTTTAATATATTAAAACTATATAGTATATGAAAATGTCGTTCTTTATAATTACTATTATGTTCGTCTTTTAATAAAAAATGCTTTAAAAATACAGAGTGTCCCAAAAAAAATTGTAATGTATTGAAACTAATTTGTTATATATTTAAATTATATAATCTATGAAAATGTCGTTCTTTATTATTATTATTATGCTTGTCTTTTAATAAAATAATGTGTTAAATATACGGAATGTCCAAAAAAAAATTTCTCAGCGGCTACCGCCCCCGAACCCCCGTATAAGTTCAGCCCCCTCCCAAATTAATTCATAGCTCCGCCACTGGGTGAGGCAGGACCTTAGAGAAGGTCATCTAACAAACTTCCTAAAAAACTTGCCTATAATGATCAAAGAATTGCAAGATCCAACGCAAGTAAAAACAACTGTTACAATGAATCCAAACCAGATTTGTACCCAAAAGAAATACAAAAACTTAGCAAACACCAGTTCGTTGGGCGAGTGAAGAATCCAGTGGTCAAGAAATCCGAACGCAGCAACGACTCATATCCTCATGAAAGTGGCTGCATCTAGAGGTTCCGAGCAAAGGCTTACTGTGCGATCATTAACAGTACTTCAGCGTGTATTGGGACCTGCCTTTATGCAATGGCATCGGTCCTAGGCATAAGTCTAAGTAGCATCCTTGGCTCGAAATGATAATGTAGCCTTTTCTTCCAAATTTTGTCCCTCGGCTCAGCTCTTTGATTAGCACAACAACTGAGACCTCTTCCATTTGTTAATCAGCTAGGATTTGTAAGCTCCATTCCATTCCAAGTGCGCTCTAACCTCGTCTGGTGGGAAGATATCATTTAGGCATCGGTAGACGTCGCATTTGATTTCAAATATCAGTTTTTTCTCTTCGAAATTAAGGTTCTTGCTCAAAAATGAGTTTATTCCTTGCAAACCAAAGGTGGTTGACTGTAACGGCCAGCGATAGTAGTTTTGCTTTGTTGTATATCGCCGACCCCTTCTTTTTCTGAGTGAGATGTTTGATTGCACTTGGTATTGTTGACATGAGCTCTTTGAGTCTAAGCCAATGCTTTATCTCATCCCAAACCTTTGAAGTTCCTGCACATTTAAAGAAGTGGTGTTCTTGTGATTCATCAAAAAGATTACAAATAGAGCAGTGTTTAGTAACTCCCTCAAGTCGGTCCACCGTTTTAAGGCGATTTTGTAGCGCGAGCCAAAGGGTAATGGAGCATCTTGGTGGGATGAAATTTTTTCAAATAGCCTTGTGCCAAAAGGCTTTCTCTCCTTTGCTCCGAAAACAGTCATAGGCTCGAAATTATTGTTCCAAGTTCCAACATCATACTGGACATCTAGTTCAAAGCACACCTTGAGTGGGAGACTTGTGTGTTTAACATTCCTTGAGTGGGAGACTCGTTTGTTTGGACTATTTGGTAGGTTTGTATGTTTATTTTTTATTTTATAGAATATCTTCATTAAAGTTTAGTTATTGGCTTGTTGCTAGCATTGTTGGTGGATTAGAAGGAATTTTTATTATTATCAATACCACTCAATAAGAGGGATTCTATTAAGTGAATTCAAGTATGTTCATTGTAAAAGTGAATTTTATAGTGAATATACAAGTTATACAACTAATATTGCAGTATATCATTCCCTTGTGTGTATTTTATTTTGTGTTATTTTTCTATTTTTCATACTGAAATATTGGGTTGATTATTACACCATTCTATCCAATATTTTTTTGTTTGAAAACAAAACATTTATCGTGGATGGAAACTAATTTTACTATCCAAACCTATTTAATAGTTATCCAAATCCGTCTTTTGGTAAAAACGGGTACTTCCAAAAATCCAATCAATTTTTATTCTTAATTTTATTACTCCTTCGTCCCTTAAAGTTTGCCCCAGAAAGAGCAGCACAAATTTTAATAAAAATTAATAAAAAATTATTTAATGTTAGGATTAAAGGTTTATAATTGTAAAGTAGATGATGAAGTCATGTATAAAAATAAAAAGTAAAGAGTTTGGAGCAAACTTTTGGAGGACACCTCAAAAATAAAATTGGTGCAAATTTTTTAGGGACGCAGGAAGTATAATATATGAAAAATATAAATAATAATCGTTTACATATTAGAATCTTGATTAGTCTGGATTTCTGCTGCAAAAGCATCTTGCTCCAGACTCCGGTGCATAAATATACCCATGTGTATATAGCGTTTGAACCATAGCAATAAATAAACTTGCATAATTTCACACATTTACCTCTTAACAATACGTGTGTGTATAGATGAAAATATTATAATAACATAGGAGGATCTAAAGTGAAATTTATGTCATGGATGCTAAATGTTTTATACACACCCAATGTCTTACCAATATTTAATACTCTTGTATTTAAAAAAATGTTTGATTATCTTGTGCACCCATCTCAAAGTTTACAATTTATATCTTGAAAAAAAAAAAGAAGGGAAAATGATAATCGGGTGTGTGCATCCACAGCAAACAAAACCTGCACGCTAATGATAAAAGTCAGAGACATTCAAAGTTTTTGTACTATGTCCATTTAAAATGGCAGTTCCCTCCTTAAACCGCTAATAAAATCTCCAAACATCTCATTATCTATCAATGTCTACCACACTTTTTTCATCTTTTATGCCACTCACGTGTAATATTAACATTACACGTATGTTTATGAGGTTTTGGATTATATGTAATGTTATCATGTTGAGTCGATTCTTGTTTAGCTAATTGAGCTGTTCGTTTTAATTATCGATCAAACTTTAATCGAGTTGAATACAATGCTAAGCTTAATCGAGCTTTTTAAATTAAATTTTTTATTTAAAATTTTAATTATTTTCTAGTACATAAGTTATTTTTCAAATATATAAGCTATTTTATAAACAACAATGTAACATATTTACTATGTTACATTTAGTATTTTCTTATAAACAAATGATGTTAATTAGATATTTATTCAAATATTAGTCATTATAGTATAAAATATAAGATATTTAATTAATAATATTATATTTTTAAGATCAATCACTTAACGAGTTTATTCACGAACTAACGAAACCAATATCATCATACTCAAGCTTAGCTCGTTAAGCAAAACAAACTGCTCATTAAATTATTAATCAAATTTTTATCAAGTCAAACGTAGAATAACTCACAAATACTATCAAATATCTTAACTCGTATAGAGCTCTAATCATGTGCAAATAAACGGTAAATAATGTAACGATAAGCGGTGTTGCCACCAACTCCAAGTATTGAAAGAGGTCAACCCTATAAAAATGGGGCGTGCATGAAATACCCATAATACCCCCGTGGGGTCTAGAACAAGTAGGGAGCAAACGGTAAAAGGAGAAGGAAGAGATATAAAAGTTGGCGATGGCAGCAGTGAAATTAGAAGCATTTAAAGAGGAGAGAGAGACCAAACTCGAATGCTTGGTGGTGTAGAGAGAGAGAGAGAATTAATTGGTGAAGACAGACGCCATTAATGGGGGTGACGTGCAAAATTAAATGGGGTTGCGTTTATCGCTGCAATTGTCTGAGCTTAGTCCCAGACCCCCTTCAATTTCTCATCTGCCTTCTCTGCCCCTTCCCACTTCTCATTTATTGCACCATTTAATGTTCACTACGCTAATCTCCATTTACTTAAAATACACATGCGTGATTAGTGGCGCAAAAACACTCATCTCATTCATAAACGCGAAAAGGAGGGGTTTAAGGACTAATCACTTCAACTTACACGACTTTTAGTTGGAAAAATTCATCACAACTTTAGCTTGCTCAAAGAGGAAACTACTGCTAACTCTGATGGCGGCGGCGATTTGTCGGAGCTCGGTGGAGCCGCGCACACCGGAATGACGGACCTGATTTGAACTGCCGGTGCGAACCTCTGAGCTGCGGGGAATTTGGGCATTAATCCCATTTGGTTATGACATGTTGAGATTGGAGGGAAATCAAGAATGTTTCTTCTTCTCGCATTTTCTGCTCCGAACTGACTGTACACTCCTTGTTTCCCTCCATAAATGGAGCTCGAACTTGAGCTGGGGGTGTCCTTCTTGATAGCCTCGCAAATCTTGTTAATCCATTCGTGATCGTCTTCCAAAAACACATTGGAAGTGGGCCAGTTGGGAGGCAGGATTTTGGAAGCGGTCCTCGGCGGCGGCGGAGGGAGAAGAGAGAGAAAGCTGTTGGTGTTGGTGTTGGCGTTGTGTTTGTGAGTGTCTAAAGCAGGAGTAGGATCCAAGAATGGATCGGGAAACTTCCATGGCCGTTTCTGGGGAAAAGGCCTCTGCATTCTCCCTCTACCTGCTTGCTGATGCTGATGAGGATCTCTTCGTCTTATCACTCTGCCTGCATTCCAACATTTCCCGCCTCCAACATTTTCTTGTTCCGACAAAGGCCCCAAATTCGGCACTGACAAAGAAAAAAAAACATTTTAATGAACTAGCATACAGCAATGCAATAGGAGAAAAAAGTAGTGAGGAAAAAGATTACTTTGTTTTAATGCGGACCAAGCAGCAATGGCAGCATTCTTCTCGGCTTGTTTCTTGGTCTTGGCGGCGTCGCCGGAGAAGGTCATTCCGGCAAGCTCGACGGTGCTGGTGAAGACGGGAACGTGGCCGGGGCCCGATCTGACGGTGGTGTAAACGGGCAGTTTTAATCCAGCTCTGTGAGCAGTTTCTTGAAGTAGATTTTTGTACACTCCCGTCTCATCCTACACACACTCAAAACAAAGCACACATTATGGGTATGGGATGGTATTGCTATTGCTGGGGCTTATGTTTTCTACTACAACATACGAGAATTCTGGCTGTCAGCGATTTCGACGGCCCTCTCGCGGAGAGGGAGTTGAGCGCCGCCTCTGCGGCCGCGTGCTCCGCCTGCCGCAACGTGGTGGAGTAAGTGGGGCTCTCGAAAACCTCGCCGTTGAAATTCACCGAGGCTTTGAATCTCGGGGCGTGATCGGGCCCTTCTCTCACGCACGCATACGACGGTAGATTGAAGCAGCTTCTTTGAGCTAATTCTTGCAGCTGATTCTTGAACATCTTTTTTTTTTCTTTTTCTACTGCAAATGAAGAGAACACAATGCTGAAACGATCAGAAGATTTGCATAGTGAGAGGAGAAAGAGCAGAATCACTCACTCACCTACTTCACTTGGTTTCTCTCTCTTTCTGGGGTAAAGATTTGAGGGGGCTTTTTAACTTTACAGAGAAAGGGAGGCAGAAGAAGCATAGAAGAAGGCAATTGTGTGCTGATTTGGAAATGTTCGGTTTGAGAAAACTTCAGTGCCTAAATATTACCAGAGCAGTTTGTTGTTAAGGCGCGGTTATTTTCACTTTTTCTTTTTTGCCTTCTTGGTAAACGAAAAGGTGTTTGCTTTTTACCTTTTTGGAGGATGGATTTTATGCCTTTCAAAAATATTTATTACGATTTTGAATTCTATTGTATTTCGTTGACCGTAACCAAACCATTTTTTGGTATTTATTTTTTTGATAAGACATCTATAGTCGATAACAGACGCAGTTATGTATATCAAGATAAAAAGTTAGAAAGCTATTCATCTACCATGCTGTATTCTAATAATGATAGTTTATGAGGGGCATTCAAATGCCCACTTGACAAATCACAATAGCCTCAGCAAATTGGGGAAATTTACACAATTTTGACCTACTTCATTTCCACCTCCAATTTTACTACTACTTTTTTGCATTTAGGCTCGTTAGTAAAAAAACAATTGGTGTCGTGCTATTTCTGGTTAAATGCTACATATGTGTATATAGAAGAAAAACTCAAGATTGGGACAAACCCAAAATATTTTTTGACGAATCGATACAAGGGTGATTTCGTCCATTCACTGAATTTGAATTGTGAGACCACATCATTTCCATGCACCTTAGACTTCCCAATACAACGTTGTCGGAAGGCAACCTTTGAGAAAAACAGCAATATCTTGAAAAATACAAGATTGCAACTGCTTATATGGAGCTGTTGAAAATGAACAGCAGTTCCACGATTCAAAACCTTAAACGTCGAAATGAGCTTTCAGTCCAACCACTGGCGTCACGAAAACACATCAATTTAACTTTTAACGAACTCTTGAGACGGATTTTGACATCATACCATGTACAACAAGAACTAGGACAACTTCTAGCATTGACTGAAACACAAGAATTACAGAGAAGGTTAATAATACAAGTATAGTCACAGGAAAGGGAGAGGGGGAGAGAGAGAGATAGATAGAAAGAGAGACTCAACTAAAGCTATTTCAACAAATACAATACATGATTAGCAATAACACAGCAGCAACCCTCGCATGGCACAAATACTGCTTCCAAGTAGAGCCCGAATATGACTTTCTTCTGCACACCCCGTTGAGGCTAGTCCAATCATAAGGCACAAACATCATGCAAGTTTAATCACCACAACAAAGAACAGACATACCATAAATGAATAGATTGTTGATTCTCCACGAGTATGGAATGTGGTTCGTCTCTCTGTCATGACTTGGGTTCTGTTGATCGAATGGCGCTGCTACTTCCACCCATTCGGTTAGGCTCTCCCATTCTGGATGCCAGAGCAAGGACTTCTGGAGACATTTCCCAGCTCCCACTTTTCCTCCCCCAACTCGAGCGCCTTGGATGCATCCCAGCACGGTCGTTCTCATCTACTGTAGTCCTTATCTCAGGGGACATGCCACCTACTCCACCATCTTTGGCATTTAAGCCGTCATTGTCACTCAATTGGCCTTCGGGATGATCCAACACAGCGCCCACGTCTCCCCATACTGCTTTCCTTCCCATCTCTATGTCCTCCACAGCTTTACCCATATTAGGGCTAACAAAACCACCAGCTACAGATCGAGCTGGTAAAGCAGGTTCTCTGGGTACCTTAGCCCTAAAATTGTTCTTTGATGGAGGTGTAGGCCCGCAAAATATTTCTTTGAAGTTGTTCACTACTCCTTTGTTATAGGGGTTGGCACGGATATCATATCTATATCTAAAATTCTCATAAGTAGTCTGCACAGACAAATAGAAATGAACTCATTGTTACTCCAAAATGCCCAGTTTACAGAAATTGGCAAGGGATGATAATTCATCTAAAACATAATCCAATGCAAAAATAACAACGCTCGTATGAGGAATGCAGGCTCATACCTGATTTGTACTGATTAGATATAAATGGAATGCCGTAAGACCACCAACAAACCAAACTGCTATAAAGGTGTATATGATTAAGACAATGGAAGCAGGGGTATTGATCATTGCCCTCCATATTGATGTCTTCTCAGTATCTGTGATTCTCTTGATGTAAACCCAGCAGAAACCAAAGACATATATACAAAGTAGAGTCGTTGAGAAGACAAACATGAAGAAGAACCGGTAGTTTCTCTGCAGCAATTGTCAAAATACAGAATATATTACGAAAGACATCAACGGTGGACAACAAAACTTGAGAAATAAGCTGAGGTGAAATGTAATAGGAGGGGCATGGGTAAATCAAATTAATGTTATCGCAATCATTTATTTGTGGAGCTAGCACAAGTATATTCATATTGGGAAACGAAATAGAAAAATGTATTGAATCATATTGATATAGAGCATCTACAAAGCAAGTAAAAATTACTAAATGGTGTTTACTTAATGAAGATAAATAGGATACTAGCAAAAACTGTTTTGAGAAGCAGTATATATTTGATAAACATGTGAAAATTATTCAATAATAAGGTAATCTTACCAGTCCTATGCACTGCCCAACCCAAGGGCAGTGATGGTCAAATCGTTCGACACAGTTATTGCAAATGGAACAGTGGGAGCAACGCGGAGGTCGATAAAGCATGCAGGTGTCACAATACTTGATCTTCACTGTAGCACCATTAACCTCAACTTCCTTAATGCGGGGCAAGCGTAACTGTGGTGTTTGAGCTCCTTCTACACTCCCATCATAGCCTTCCGGTTCAGGTGGATGTGCATTTCGAGGAATGATGCCAGGATCTCTTCCAGATGTTAGCAATAGAAGAATCAAATCCTGCAAGTTTAGCAAAGAATTAGATTACAAAATCAACTGAGCAGATAGTCAATGTGCATTCTTGCCTCAAACAGGACTCTCACGTGTACCTTGTGCTATAAATGCTTTTACAAACCTTTACCTACATCTATATAGCCATATACAGGAAATGAGAAAACCTGCATCGAATTATTTGCAAAATCACTGTCTCTTAGGCACACTGCCTTGAATTCAAAGGTTTTATGTTCCATTAAGCAAGAACAAGTACAAATCCAACAGATTAAAGTTAAGCAAGTGGATTACCAAAGAGTTTATTTAGCGACAAATTTCAATCCTCTGTAGTTCAATTTCCAGAAAAATTATTAGCACAATATAGACACCAACTCTTGGCTAAACAAGGTTTGCTACAGGGAGAGGTGAGAGAACTAACGTACATAAAATGTGAACACGATGGCAATAACCATAATTGATACTCCCCAGTCATCAACAAAATCATCCATCAGTTTTCGAGCAACAAAGATGCAGAAAACAGCTACAGGAGCCACAATCAGGAATATAGTTAGAGCCAGCGACCTTACATCTGGTCCAAAAACAAACCTTCCTTGGAGAAAAAATTTCTGCAAGAAGAACAGTGATCTAACAGTCACAAAATGAACAAGTGACGACTCACGCAATGTACATAACAACCATATGTCTGCTGGTGTTTAGCGCATCATGATTCTCATTCGTACACAGCAGGCAGCAGTAAAAAGTCAATAAAAAGTATATCTTTTGTAGCCAAAACTAAATATCTAAATGGCATACCGGGGGTCAAACAGAATCCTCATCTCACATTTTCATGATTTAATCATTTTAAACAGTGATAGTAAGTGTTCTAGATAATAATTTTCCATGAAATAAGAAAATCAAAACTTGTATATATAATTTGTCCATAAAAAGGTGTCAGAACTAGTAAATACCAGTATCATCTATCGAACGAGTCAAGTACAGAATCAAATTTCAGATTTATCAAATTCTCCATAAAAGTTCTCTAGTTTTTGACATCTTCACAAGAAACATTGGCACTTTGACTACATGTTTTCTTCATTCATCTCTTTCGCACCAAGTACAAACAAACACTTAGCCTTAACCCGAAATGTTCTTTTCTCTCTTAAAAAAACTACAATCAGCAAAGCTCAAGCACCAATTGCTCAAATTGATTGAACCTAATATCAATTTCGCGAAATTTATTAATAACGAACGAAGATATTAACCTAAAAAAACTTCAATCAAGCTGAGCAAGAGAGAGAGAGAGAGAAACCCACATTACTGCCTTTCCAAGTCTGATAAACCATGAGCTCGTCGGAGCCATTAGTGGATCCAGCTAACGGATCGGCCCGATTCGGAGGAGGAACCACGTACATTTTGTTTCCCCAAATCTCCCCCCAACTCCAAGCTCAATTTTTTTTTTCCACCACAAACCCTACTCACACAAACACACACACACACGAAATCAGCAAGCGTGGAGAACGCGGGCTAATTCGAACTCCGCAGCAGAACAGCCTATCAAAGTGATCGAGCTAAACATTCCGGCCGACAGGCCATGCGGCGGAGCAGGGGGCGTGTTTGGGGAAACAAGGGATTGCTCTCTCTCTCACTCGGTGTGTGTGTGTGTGTTGTGTGCTTTTGTGTGTGAGGACAGTGAGATTCGATGGGAGGGTTCTCGCTTTACAGAAGGGTCAAAGTGACGTGGGCACTGCTGATTGGGCTAGTGAACTGGTGTGGGCCCAGGAGGAGTTTGTTGTGGACCGTTTTGCCACTTCCTCCTTTTTTTTCTTTTTTTTTTCAAGAGACGGGAAATATAAATCGCTTCCATTTGTCGGGATTTTTCACGCTTTTACTGCACTCCATCACTAATGGAGTTTGCTTCAATTTTTTAGGTTACTATTTCTTGTCAATAATTTTCTTCCTTTTACTCGGCTCTCTTTGAGATGCCTTGATACTCCCTCTGTCCCGTTAAAATCGGCCACATTCTTTTCGTCACGAAGATTAAGAAATTTATTGTTATGCTTAATTAAGTGTTCCAGATTTTTAAATGATTTTTTCTTTATCTTAATTGCTTAATTAGCAAATCTGCCAACAACCGCCACAAACCAACTCTACGTCGCCGGTAGGGGTGTGCAAACCCATCCCGGACCCGCCGAACCCGCCCGGACCGACGGGTTCGGTTCAGACCGAACCGGCCCAGTATAGGTGTTTGGTCCGGGTTGGGTCCTATTTTCAGGACCGAGAGATTTCCGGGTCGGTCCGGGTCGAACCCGGTCGAAACCCGGCGAACCCGGAACCGACCCATCCC
Organism: Salvia miltiorrhiza; assembly: GCF_028751815.1. Taxonomy (NCBI): domain Eukaryota; kingdom Viridiplantae; phylum Streptophyta; class Magnoliopsida; order Lamiales; family Lamiaceae; genus Salvia; species Salvia miltiorrhiza. The sequence continues at coordinate 44,952,744 of NC_080389.1, forward strand.
ATTTAAAATTTAATATTTAATATTTATATTTAATATTTATAATAATAATATAATATTAATCTAACTTATACTTTTGAATCTAACCCTAAAAAATAAAAATCAATCTGTTGCTGCTCTCTCCTCTGCGCCGCACACACCCATCGTCCACTCCTCAATCTAACCCTAACCCGCCGCCCCGCCGCCCGGACCGCCCACGCCCTGACGCCCACTCCCAGCAGGCCAGCACCGCGCGTAGACGCCTGACGCGCAGACGCAGTCTGAGGTCTCCCCCCCTGCGCGCCCACGCCCAGAGTCCAGACGCCTCGGCCTCACTCAAACCCGCCGCCCCGCCGCCCCGCCTACTGGTCCGACCACGCCCCTGACGCCCAGCACCGCTGCCGACCACGCCCCTGACGTGCAGACGCGATGTTCCCCTGCCCAGACGCCGACCTGTGACCACCCCTCAGCCCTCGCCGCCTCGCCACAGCCTCCTCCGGTAAGTCTCGAATCTCATGATCAATGTTAATTCTCGATTAATGCTCAATTCGTGCAGCCATGTTGTTGGGCTTCTATTGCTTGTTATTGAAGAAAATAGGTGAAAAATAGGAAAAAAACAATAAAAAAAAAATCAGGTTTTTAGCGGGTCTGACCCGGACCGAACCGGACCCGTTGCTCGGGTTTGGTCCGGTCCCGGGTCGGCCCACTCACTACTTTCGGTCCGGGTCGGTCCCTTTTTTAAAAAAATTCGGGTCTACAAACCCGGCGGGTCGGTCCGGGTCCGACCCGCTGCACACCCCTAATCGCCGGCGACCACCGATCGGCAAACCTTCCCCAAATTATCCCCCTCTCTTTGAATTGAATCAACATCCCTCTTATACTTCCCTAAACCAGAACAAAAAAAAAACGAAAAGAAAAAGGAATCTGTAATAATCAAAAATATGATCCAAATGACCAAATTCACGAGCACCACCACCACCCTTAGATTCAGGAGCACCAGCCACCGTCGCCTTCCTCTGCTCTCGTCGCCGCCAATCGGAAAGGGTCACCGACGCAGTGGAGGGGAAAGGGTCTCCGACACAGTGAGGGGAAATGAGTCGCCGCCTGAACCCTAGCTTCTTCCCCAAACTCTAACCACCGACTCTTTCGATTTCCAGCCACCATGGATCTGACATAAAATATGTACAGAGAGGGAGAGAAAGGAAGAGCGAACCCGCGCCGCCCTCCGATTCGAGGACAACCCAGAACGAATCGTGTTCTCCAAAGCCATCTCCAAACTCAAGGAACCCAAAACAGAGAAAAAGATAGATAAATCGGGGGCAGGATAAAAGATAGATAAGCGAGAGGTCGAGGGGCGAGAGGCGGCGGGGTGGGGCGGCGACCGGCGCTGGTGTCGTTCGCCGGAGAAGAAGAGGGAAGATGGAGAGGCTGTGTTGGGGGGACGGGGGAAAAGCCGACTGATGAATGTGTGTGTTTTGTGTGTGTGTTTGTTAAGTTAACGAGGGTTTAAGTTTAATTAGAAATTTAATTAAATCGATTAATTAAACTTAATTAAATACTAAATATTTCCATTTTAAGAAAGTGACCACTTTTAGTGGGACAAACCAAAATGAAAATGTGGCCACTTTTATTGGGACGGAGGGAGTAAAATAAATACTCCCTCCGTCCCATTATTAATGGCCTATTTTCTTTTTTGGGCTGTCTCATATATAATGGTCTGTTTCCTTTTTTTGATAATGATTTTACACTATAAATAATGTGGCCTCATACACCTTACATACTTTTATACTACAATCTTATTCTCCTAAATACCCGTACCCAAAAGAAATGAGTTGTTAATAGCGAGACGGAGGGAGGTAATTTTATTTTGTATGTACTGAATAATAGAGTAAGGAAGGAAACCAGGGGGCTTAGCCCACTGGCCACCAGGCCCTCACTTAAGTGAAGTGACCCGGGTTCGATCCCTCTTGGGAGCGAATTGGAGATTGGAGATATAAGGTAGATTTGGTGAATGGGAGAGATAAGGTCGTCCTTGGAGTGGATGAGGAACTAACTACTAACATCTAACATGACTTTGCCCGATCAAAAAAAAAATAGAGTAAGGAAGGAATTTGAGAAATGATTCCAGAGGAGGGAAACAATGATGATTAGATGAATACTCCTGTTCCAAGGCGGCCCAAGACCAATATGCTTTTATAATGTATGAACCATTGAGTCAAGGAAATTATTATGAAGAAACTACTCAAAAGCGGTTCTATGGTGTAGTGGTTAGCACTCTGGACTTTGAATCCAGCGACCTGGGTTCGACTCCCGGTAGGACCTTTTTTAAATTTTCAATCGTTTTCACCTTTTTTTTTTCAATTTTCGATCATCTACAAATCGCAATTCATTGTACTCACACATCATATATGATGCGCAACATCAACTTGACAACTTGCCAATGCCGAATTTTTAATCTCGTAATAATAATAATAATAATAATAATAATAATAATAATAATAATAATAATAATAATAATAATAATAATAATCTATTATATAATAAGATTAAGCCTTATCCTATGTGGCATATCTAAAATCTCATCATTTCAAAATTTACCATATATAATCTTCATCATTTATTAATTAATTAACTATTACATTCTATATATAAAGATTCATTAATAATAATAAATATAATTAATAATAAATATATATATATATAATAATATTAACATTACATATAATCTAAATTAATAAATTTTATTATTTATTTTTTCTAGATAAAAATTAGATTTACATGTTTGATAAGAAAAAAATTATAATCTATATACGATAAATTATTTTAATTGAATGTTAGTGATTTGATGTATATTTGTTATTAATTTTATATTTCTCAATAGCGTACATATTATATGTATATGTTGCAATATATTATATTGTATGAATATATATATATATATATATATAATATTTATATTCTTAATTTTCAATAAAATTAAATTTAAATTAAGTTTGGATTGAGACATGCGCGTATATGTAAATTATAAACGGGTCCGGTCATTGATTTACATGTTTGCATAATAAGGCACAAATTCTATAAACTGATTACTTTAAAACAAAATCTTATTTTGTGTCTATCAAAATAATTAAAATTTTATTTTTATTTTTTATAAAATAAATCCATACATTTTATTTATATAGGGAAGAAAAATATATTTTTCATTTCTGCAAACTTTATTTGTTTCTGTTCGTCCATTATAATAATAATAATAATAATAATAATAATAATAATAATAATAATAATAATAATAATAATAATAATAATAATAATACGATTAGGCCTTAGCCTACGTGGCATGCTTCAAATCCCAGCTTTTCAATCCCTTAGCCTACGTGGATCTAACACAAAATTCGGCTCTCTCAATCACTCCCAATTCACCCAGCCGCATTTTCTGCCCTCAGTCACGGTAATACTTCCCGCTCCTGTATTCCTAATCCCGCTCCGTGATTTTTGTTTCGGATGGTAGAGATTTAGACTGTGCAGATAAGTTAATTGAGAGAGATTCAGTGTTTCTGTTTCATCCTTACCAATCTATTCCCCTAAAAATTCTCTCAATCTCACAGACGTTTCACTACAATCAAGTCAGGAAACCACTCTAAAACATGGTTTGAAAGGTTTATTTTTTACTACAATCAAGTCAGATACAAGCTTAATTTGAGAGAAATTTTCGTCGTCGTCGTCGTTGCCGTATCAAAGCTATCCATCAAATTAAAGTAACTGTTCTTCTCTCTATTGTGTTTTTATTTTCCTTTTATTTAAAGATCTATGATATGGTATTGCTCACCAATTGTTTGATAAATGCCTAAGAATATAAGTATGATTTTATATTGAATTCTCAGTCACACACAAGGAGCTTGACTTCTCTCATTTGCCGGTACTAATTTCTCACTAATGGTATTTTGTTTGAAGAATGTTGGCATCTGCTATCAAGCGTGTTGTGATTGTTACATGGAAGCAATATGATTTATCAACTCTGATGAGGGGTGAAATATGCAAGGTCCTAAGATCAGGACACGTGGCTTTGCTTGGAATACCAAAGATGAGCAGCAGGGAGCAAAGAATCTGTGAGAAATAGGCAGAGCTAACCAGAGCAAAGTTGTCAGAGCAGAGCTTCCAGAGCATAGCTGCCAGAGCTACAGCTAACCAGAGTAAAGGGCCAGAGCCAAGTTGCCAGAGCAGAGATGCCAGAGCAGAGTTGCCAGAGCAGAGCTGCCAGAGCCAAAGCTAACTAGAGCAGAGCTTTCAGAGCAGAGGGCCAGAGCAAAGCTACCTGAGCTAAGTCATTAAAGTCAGAGCCAGAGCCAAGTCGCCAGATCCAGAGTCAGAGCTAAGTCATTAGAGTCAGAGCCAGAGCCAAATCGCCAGATCCAGAGTCAGAGCTAAGCTATTGGAGCCAGAGCGCGGAGCCACATGCCAGAGACAATTCGCCAGAAGGCGGAGCTACTTAGCAGAGCGGAGCCAAAGAGTAAAAGTCTGCCCCAAGGAAGGAAATCCAGAGCGGGATGATGGGGATAGAATCCAGCTCTGTAATTGGGGGACAATGACCTGACAAGTTATAATCTAATAATAGCCTTAATTAGTTTAATGGTGAGCATGCGGAATAGATGACCAGACGAATTTACTACTTTACCCCGACTGTAATGCCTATAAATACCTACGATGATGAATTAAAGCACACGCTCTCTCTTTTACTGCTTTAAGAACTCTTCTCTTTCCTTTCTCTCTAGAGTTTGAACTAATAAAATTACATATATAAATAAAATATCTAAATTGTTAGAGTTATGTTTGTTAGATAGTTGACAATTGGAGTCATGGTTGAATATAATTTCATATTTGATGATGCTCTCTCAAACTCTAGATGAGATGATGCTCAAAACTCCAGACGAGATGATGCTCTTTCAAGTTTTAGACGAGATGATTCTCTTTCAAGTTTCAGACAAGATGATGCTCAGAAGTTAGAGGTGATCTGTCAAGTTTGCGACGAGATGATGCCCACAACTTGGTTGGTCTTAAAACTCCAAATGATATGATGTTCGATAAATCAGTTATGGTCTTTTAAATATCAGACGAGATTATTTTCATAATTAGTTATGCTTTTAGAAGTTCGGAATTATATGATACTCACAATTCAATTATGATTTTTCAAATTCCATATAAAATTATGGTCAAAAGGCAAAATAAAAAAAAATTGAAAAAAATTAATAAATCTTGTAACAACAAATGCAACAAATCAATCCTCCATCATACCTATGTCAAATTTATATGTATTTCTACTCTTTTTTTTTTCTTACGCGTCAACTTTTTATATAATTTCATATGAAAACTAATGGGTATTTTTATGATCTCAACAAAATTAATAATTTAATTGCTAAAAGTTGTTGAGATTAATATAATTTAAAATGTATTACTAATTTAATTTAATTTAATTAATTATATAAATAATTTACATAAAAATTATTTTATATAATTATCATAAGAATAACATAAAATATATAAATTACAAGAAAATATGTACCCGTCGAATTTCGATGGGTAATACACTAGTAATAATAATAATAATTGAAACGTCGTCTATCAACTTTTAGAAAATTAAAGAGCATGATATTATTGTTAAAAATGTTAATATTGTGACAAAATATAATACTTTCCGTATTTATAACTCTCTATATAAAAGGATAATATTTTCGGAAAGAGTAAATTATGTTTTTTCGTTGAAATTATCTTATTATTTTTCAAAATTATTTTTCTTTTATAAATTACTCCCTCCGTCACACGAATCTTGATACGTTTTCCTTTTTGGACCGTCTCACGAATCTTGACACATTTCTATTTTGGGTAATAATTATTATCTCTCTTACTTTATCACATTTATTACATTCTCTCTCCTACTTTATTACTTTTATTATCTTCTCTCTCCTACTTTATCATTTTTATACTTTATTAATTACACACTTAAAACATTAATCTACAACTCCTTAATTCTCGTGCCGAAACCAAGTGTGTCAAGATTCGTGGGACGGAGGGAGTAATAATTAAGTAATAAATTTAAAGATCATACTACAATGGGCTCGAAACAATTTTTTTATTTATTCTTCATTTTGTCTACTTTAGATCATACGAATATTTTTTGTTATAATTTTTTATGTTGCTCCAATTAAAGTATTTCTTAATTTTTAAAACTCTTTAGGAGGCGTTTACATTAGAGGATTAGCATTAATAGATGAAAACATAGTAAGGTTAATTCTTTGTTCATTTTGATGGATTGAAACCTTTGGGATGTTCTAAGGCCCTTGAATATTTCTATAATTTGAACTACTTTTACTTGATTCATAATCCCTCTATCCCGCCTCACTTGACCTAATTCTTTTCGATATGGTTATTTAAGAGCGTAAGATTATAGTATAAAAGTGTGTAAATGTGTATAAGCCCATATTTGTTGTAGTGAAAATTGAGTAAACGCCCTCTTGAGATTGGAGAAATCCTACCTTTTGAGGATAAAAATACTCAATCATGCTAAGTAAACGTCATCTTAATATATATAGTGTTATACTGAGAATACTATCTTTCATGAGAATTGAGATGATTGCATAAGCCTGTATATAGTGTTACATAAGCTGCTGTATAACTGCATAAAATTTTATCTAATTGATTGAATTTTGTTATGCAGTCATTATTAGCAGCTTATGCAAATTACAAGCATTTTATGCAACATGTATACTGGCTTATGCAATCATTCTTCATTCTCATTTCATCAGTATATATGTCTTATTCATTACCAATTTTTTAAATTTTGTTTTTCATCAGTATATACATCTTGTTCGTTAGATATGTGTCTTGTTCATTAGTATTATATGTCTTATTCATTGTCCTCATGTTACACGAAAAATAGGGGGTCTCACTGGAGCGCGCCCAATTATATATATATATAAGGGTTAATTACGCTAAAAACCATGAACTTTGGTCGGATTTCCAAACTTCCCAAGTGAAGTTTTCCCACTGTTCCTCAGTCATTGTGCGTCTTACTGATTCCCACCAGAAGTCGGCTTCATCTACTAGTTGGTAGGTTGCACAAGTTATTTTGTCTTCGTCATCGCAACGGATGTAGTTAAAGATACGCTCTATAGCCCTAACCCATTTTTCGGCGTCTGTTGGATCGCCCAGCCCGTCAAACGTTGGAGGTTTTTCCTTACGAAACTTCTCTTCAGCAGTACAATTTGGTGCTACTTGTTGGATTGGCTCTTCAGGGATGAATCCCCCTGCCGTGTCCGCGACCACGACCACGTCCTTGTCCCCTACCGCGTCCTCTTGGTGCGTCTTCCATTCTGGTTCACGAAGGATATTAACACAACAGTGAGACTCATTCTACATATATACATACATACATAGATATATACAAGATATATCGCTTCTATGGTGTAACCATGTGAAATACTAGTTTTATGTAGGAACAAATCTTAACTTAAGTGGAATAACTTAAGTGAAACCTTAATCTCATGACATTTCTTCTACATTGTAACATATCTATGTTAAACGTTGCTATCTTATCATTCCTTACTCAAATCGATCAAGCGGAGCTATCACGACTAACATTCCCAAGGCATTCTTTGCTGGTACTCAAACAGTTTGTAAGAGGACCCATCATTCTGATCGTATAGGCATTGAACCTAAAACGATAATATCAAACTTTCCTCATTCATTCATTCATTTAATCATTTGTTTCTTTTGAAACCTTAAAACATTTGGACAGTAAGTGTCCCTTTCATGAAAACTCTTCTTAAGTCGGAAAGATTAAAGGAATTTAACTCGACCATAAATTCATTGATTCATTAAGGGCTCGGGTAGTCCCAAACACGACATACATATGTACATTGGTTATATGAGTCAAAGGCTCAAATAACAATATGAAAGCGATAAGCAATTCATATAACATCATTCAGTGAAAGCGCGCACTTCTTGAAAACTTGAAAGCATCTAAAATCATTGAAACTTTTAAATCGTACCTTTTTGTTGCGGTAGTGTGACGGCGAGCTGAGGGTCAACAAATTTTTCTTAGAAGTCTAGAGATATTAATCTAGACTCGATGTTAGAAGCTTATGATTATCAGGGACATGAAAAAAAATTTATGCTTTGATACCATTCTGTCACACCCCAATTCTTGAAACAATAACTATAACTGGGGTACGACTAATCATTAAAATGAACAAGGGAAAAACCTTGTGAAATCCGAATAGAAGGGATAACAATCGGGCATCGCCCCTTTAGATGAAGAAAGACATGTATCCAATTGATACAAATCAATCAACAAGCATGACAAACTTCAGGATCACAAGTTTAGTTTCATGCTTCAGATAACCAACATTCCTTAATCAAAATACTTGAGAGTCAAAAGTCTAGGCTCAACAAAAGATATTGTTTAGAGTCATAACATAAAGGTCTTAAGTCAAGAAAACGAAAGACAGATAAAGACTAGTACAACAGCGGAAGTCAAAACACGGAGTTGAACCCTAGCCTCAGCTCTCCCCGTCAACACCAGCCATCAACCTGAAAAACATTTGAAAATATTTAGGCTAAGTACTAATGTACTTAGTGGGCTGCAACTTTTAAAGCATTTCACGATTCGTAAGAGCAGTTTATCCAATCATTCATGACATAACTTAGAAGGTTTTAAAGTAAAGGAACTTCTAAGCATGTTAAAGTATTTCATTTTATTAGCGCGCTGTTGTCACACTCTGTTTAGTTACTCACTGTGATACCGGACCTTTTAGACACCGACGTATCGCTTTCTCCCATGACACTTGCCCTAAGGACGTAACTCAGACAAGTTGAATTGACATCGGGACGCTACCCAGGCAGGCCTTACATGATACATGCTCCGGAACACATCCAGCCAAGCACCCTTATAACTCCTCTTACATGAATTAGTGCCCGATGGAGATCAACCCACCGAAACAACTAACAAGTGTACACAATTCTCAGATAACGTGTTAGGCCATAAGAGAACCTCGATCGATCCATGAATTGCGAGCCTTAAATATAACAGAGCGCACAAAAATATTTATTGGATAAACAGTTTTCATTTCATGAAATATTTAGAGCCTTAAATATAACAGACCACCTGTATAGGCAATGCCTGTCGTTTAATCTTATCTCTGAATCGGAATAGCGGTGCTAGTCCTCACGATCCACGAAGCCTACAAGAAATCTATACTCTTAATAGGTCTCATGAATATAATCTTAAGTCAAGGTAAAGTGCTTAACATCCTATGATTCACTTAGCCGGGTTTTCAAAATTTAATGAATAAATAATTGAGAACTAAAATTCTTGAGTTAAGAACACCAACAATATTCTTACTCGTCTTTCTTTTGTAATTGGAATTATAATAACCAATTAAATCATAAATACTTTCATTGCAAAATATAAATGCAACATGCCTAGCATATAATAAGTAATTACTTAAAATATGCACATAATAATAATATAATATTATCATGCAAATTATCATTTAAAATAATTAATCAAACTATTTAATAGTCTAATTAAATAATTAAGTGCAGTCCCTTTTAATGAAACAAAGAAAAATCCGCACAACCCAATGAGTAAAGCCCAACTGTTTTAAAAGAAGAAGGCCCAACACGTAAGCCCAAAACCCATCCCCCTTCTCTGCTCTACTCTGTTCTGCTCTGCCACTTTCCTCTGCTCTGCCTACTCTCCTCTGCTCTACCTACTCTCCTCTGCTCTGCATACTCTCCTCTGCTCTGCATACTTTCCTCTGCTCTGCCTACCAGCTCTGCTCTGCCTACTCTCCTCTGCTCTGCCTACTAGCTCTGCTCTGCATACTCTCCTCTGCTCTGCATACTCTCCTCTCCTCTGCCTACCAGCTCTGCTCTACATACTCTCCTCTGCTCTGCCTACCAGATATGCTCTGCCTACTCTCCTCTGCTCTGCCTACCAGGTCTGCTCTACATACTCTCCTTTGCTCTTCCTACCAGCTCTGCTCTGCCTACTCTCCTCTTCTCTGCCTACTCTACTATGCTCTGCCTACCAGCTCTGCTCTGCATACTCTCCTCTGCTCTGCGCACGAACACAGCCCTTGCTGTGCCGCCGCTGCCTCTCCTTCACCGGTGGGCTCACGCCCAGGAACCGCCTTCGATCGCCGGCAGCCACTGCGGATCTCTGTCTCTCGCTTACTTGAACTGAGAGCGTAACCCAGACAAGTTTACTTTGACCTCGGGATGCTACCCAGACAGGCCCTTATATTTCACATGTACACATGTTCATATTTAAATTAATATGAAATGCACAAAAATTTAAATAACTTAAATATTTACAAAAGCTTTTGAAATTCATTTTTGTTGGAATTAAATAAATCATTTTTCTCTTATCTGGCGTGAATCATCTTAATCTAAGCTTGAATTAAATTCTAAACTTAATAGGAATGGGCGGGATATTACACCAAGGTTCTACTATGAAGTCCAAACATACATATTGAAATATAGTAGACATGAAATTAAACAGATGTACCCATATATGTACAACCTTGCATCACCAAAACAACTATGTCCCAGTTGTTGGCAGTGCAGCCATGAATGAGTTGTAAAAAAATAACATCTTCTCCATTCTTTAAATCTAAATGAAAAAATATTTCAAATAAGAGGAGAGACAAGCTCGACAAGGATGGGGACGGGCCGGACGGCGATTCACTGGAGTGAGTGACGGTAATGGCGGCCAAAGGGAGGAAAGAGAAGAAGGGAAAGAAGAAAGAAAGAAAATAAATTATATTGAAAAATTAATGATATGAGTAAATTTGATTTTTTTATATAAAAAGTGGCTAAATTTTTAAAATTTTTATGCATAGACAAATTTTAATTTTAATACTCCATAACAAATTGACCATTTTTATATATCGACTCTATTTTGTTTTTGTAATATTTTTACACACTTATAATATTTTTTAATAACTTGGTCAAGTTTGACATCATTTTTCAGTAGAACTCCAAAATACGATACTTCTTCCATATAGAGGACGTAGTCAAAATGTGGTGAAAGAGGCAAGGCATGCAATAAGAGACAATGATGTAAACACATAGTCACTATTCACGGTTATAGTACAAAAACTTGCAATATTAATCACAATCAAGCGACGAAATTCAACATTTAGCCCTAGCTTACTCCAACTTAATAAATGTCTACCAAATAGCATATGCCCGAATTCGCACAAAAAATTTCCCAAGTAATGCAGGAATAAGAAGTCTTCCATTCTTGTCTTGTGACGAAGAATCCACTGCTTCGAGCTCATAACATCAAGGAATGGGCACGGAGAGTTAGCCACCGCGTGCTTCTCTTCTGGTGGCATCATGCAGAAGCTCGACATCAACTCCCTCGGGTGGCAATTGCACATATCGGACCACAGATCCCCGGATAAAGCAGTTTCACACTGAAAGCTGCAAAAAGTAGAACAAAACTATGTTTCTTGAGCAGGAGGATAACACATTGAATTGCATGAATGGATAGCATAACTTTAGGGAATCAAATATGTCAGGGTTAAGAAAATAGCACGGCGCCTTATCAAGAGAGGTTTGTGAAATGAAAATATTCAACTAGCATCTCAAAAAAACAAAATTAACAAGGAGAAATCAATAGATTACAGATGCACAAATAGCCATTACATGCCCACAGATGTTAAATTCTGACACTTAACAATGTTACTGACGATGAATATTCAGAGATGGCATCGCAAGTTTACTGATTTCAGATGCAATGAAACATACACACCTAAGGTCTCCGTCATAGAAAATTTATACAAACACTAGCAAAGATGGGAATTTGACAATGCTTCTGGATCTGATATTTAAATTAGTTCAGTCATAAATTAAGAACGAATAATCTACAATTATAAACACATCAGATAGAGGTTTTTAATGAAATTTTCTGAAGCTAAATGCTTCGTATTAACCAAGGAACCAGCTTTACAGCTCGACAATTCAAAGAAAGTATGTACATACAAGAACTGGAATCCTCATTCTCCAACAAAACATGAAAGTTCCAGGACACAAGTAATTCACTACAAGCTCAAGACACAACAATGGAAACACAAGGCACCAACGTTCAGCTCATACCCCGAAGCGACTAGTCTAACTCAGATGATCCTGCTTGTAGAGAAAAAAGCTTCAGCCTTGCTTATTCAGTAACAGGTACCAAAGTGGGAGAATTCCAAATCTTGCAATTCCGACATAATGTGGCTTATGCATATATAGAACCATTAATTTAAACCCAAAGTGCGAGCTTCATATTTAAATAAAATAGATCGGAATTTTAGAAATAGAAAGTGACTCTAAAACCCTAATTAAACCCAACCACACACACCCAAGAAATTCCAGAAAGCATAGAACGAAAAACAAATATATAAAAAAAAAAAGAAAAATCATATCATTCACTTAACCCTAAATCCCAGAATACGAAGGGAATCATGAGAGAGAGAGAGAGAGAGAGTAATACCATATGGGGGTACTTGTCTTGATCAACAACCCTAGTATTCTCCAGCTTAATGTTGAGATATTGATCCACTGAATGTAGAGTCCCTCTAATCGCTAAATCGTTCTTCAATTCCACCGTTAGTTCTCTCCCCACCAAATCCTTGAAATACGAGAAGAACAACTGCAAATTGAAAGAGAAAACCAAATAATATAGGTTAAATCCGTAATTGAAAAATCAGAAAAGTGGAAGAAGCAGGAGAAGAATCTACCATATTTGGTGCGGGAAATTGGTTTTCAGTTTCACAGTTTCACTGCGTCTGTGCCTGCGCTGCGAGATTCAAAAGCTTCTAGATGAGTAGTAATTGGGCTCAATTCAAAGTGCGGGTTTTGCAAAATAAGGTTTCGTATGTTGCAGACAGGACTCTTATTTGTACTATCGCCCATTACTTTTAGGGAGCTTCGCAAAAGTACCCAACTCTCTTATCAATTTGTAAAATTATCTACAGGATATATCTATTTTTTCACGTATTTTTTTTATCATACAGTCCAACACCATTTCAATTATTTTTAATTGGGTTAATTGCCGCAAAAATCATACTCCCTCCGTCCCCAAAATAAGTTCCTCTTTGGGGACGGCACGGGTTTTAAGAAAAAATATTAAAGTGTATTGATAGTGGAGAAAAATATGTTATAATTAGTATTGAGAGTGGTGAAAAGATGAAAAAATATTATAATTAGTATTGGGAGTTGTGAAAAAGTGAAAAGTAAGAATAAATAAAGTATTATTAGTGGTGGGGTAGGTGTCCAAAAATGGAAAGAAAGAAAGAGGAACTTATTTGGGGGACGTCCCAAAAAGGAAAAAGAGGAACTTATTTCAGGGACGGAGGGAGTATACTTTTTCGATTTTTGGTTTTTTCCCATAACAAAAAAATCTGAACATAAATTCATAAATTGAAAAATTAATTGCAATTTTCCCTCGCGTCCATTTTTTCCTCCAAATTGAATCCGAGGTGGCAATCGGATTTCCAGCGTGTCATCGCCTGGAATTGAACGAGACGACGTCGTTTTAATTATAATTAAATGACGCCGTTTTATGATTTTTTGACAATTGAATTACGAAATCTGAAGCTTAGGGTTCGTCGAGCAAAATATCCCAAAACCTGATTGGAAGCTCGAATTCAGGAGCTTCGAAACCGCTGCACAATGTGGATGTGGAATACCAGCCGTCCTTGTTGTTCATGATCATTGGAAATGGAAATGAAATGTTGGTTTGTAGATTTTAATGGCTCAAAATCTGAAAATGGAATGTTCTGCTCCTGTTGTGAAATTTGGTATTGGCTGATCTCTGTGTGCTTGTGTCTCTGCTCTGGCGTCGAGCTGTCTCTGCTTTGGTTTCAGTGCTGTTTTGTCTTTTCTCTGTGTCTCTGTGTTTTGGTGTGGCTAGTTCTAGCCTTTTGAGTCTGCATGTTTTTCCTTGTGTTCCCTGTTAGTCTGGTTTTTGTTTTTCTTTTCTTTCCTCGGCTCTGTCTGTCTGAACTCTACTCTGCTCTGTCTGTGTTCTGTGTGCTTGCTATGCTCTGTGCGTCTGATCTCTGCTCTGTGCGTTTGTGGCTCTGTCTCTGTTATGTCGGTTTCTGCTCTGTGTTTTGCTTGCTCTGCTCTGGGTGTTGTGTCTCTGCTCTGTCATGTATGTCTGTCGAGCTCTACTCTGTTGAGCTCTGATCTGTCTATGTTCTGTGTGTTTTTTGATCTCTGCTCTGTTTATATGTGCTCTGCTCTATTTGTGTTCTGTGTGTCTGTCTCTGCTCTATGTGTGCTTGCTCTGCTCTGTCTGTTGGAGGTCTGCTCTGTGTGTGTTGTGTCTGCTCTGTCTGTATGTGCTCCTTGGTGTGTCTGAGCTCTGCTATGCTTTATGTTTTGTGTTTTGAGCTCTGCTCTGCTTGAGCTCTGCTCTGTGTTCTGTGTGTCAATGTTCTGCTCTGTGTCTTTGAGCTCTGTCGAGCTCTGCTCTGCTCTGTGTTCTGTGTGTCTGTGTTATGCTCTGTGTCTTTGAGCTTTGTCGAGCTCTGCTCTGTTGGACTCTGCTTTGCCAGAGTGCAGCGCTACCAACTCTGCCTCTCTTGTACAGACTTTGCTGAAGTAATATTATCTTAATATAATAATCTCAAGTAATAATTAAATATGCAAAAGAAATATTGTAAGTAATGCAACTGTTGAGAGTAGAGAGAAAAGTAGAAGAAAAGATAATAGCGTAGTGAGCGTAAAGAGAATAAAATCTGCAGGAGCTTCATATTATGAGGACTAAATGCCTCTATTTATAGGAGATACAAAGCTATGGTTAGGGTTTAGGGTTAAGTCATTAAATAGGGAAATATATATTTTATATATATATTTACAACACTCCCCCTTAAATGACTAACCCTAAAAATATGTTGCCTCATTAAAACCTTGCTAGGAAAAAATCAATGGAACAAAAACCTAGTCTAAGGAAAAAGAGTACAACTGCTCCCCTGAAAATTATCATTGTATATCTTTGAGTCGATGCATGTCGATCTTGTGTACTAGCTTTCTGAAAGTTGATGTTGGTAATGCCTTTGTGAATAAGTCCACCAATATATCGCTTGATCGAACTTCATGTATCCTTTGAGTTGTGTGCAATTTGACTTCAAAGAAACTCCTCATTTGATGTTAGAGTCTAGATGTTCATGCCTTGTTAAAAACCTCTCCATAAAAATCCTATGGAAAAAATTCGGTAGAGGAAAAAAGTACAAGACGCATATTTAGTCATATATTACACTAGTTGCCTCGTTAAAAACTTAACTAAGAAAACCTTGTAGGAAAAAACTTAGCAAGGTAAAAGAGTACAACCATTTGGCCTTCAGGGCTATTGACTTTCAAAGTCTAATTTTCGAAACTATTTAAAAGATCCTGCTCCCCCTCAAGATAACAATCTTGAATGTGTTCAATATAGTTTTCGAAATTAAATAAATAATCAACATCATCCATCAATTTTGAATTTCGATTTCTTTCATAACATAGACCAATTGTAATTTGCTTTGACTATAACCAATAACATGGTTAATATCATTTAAAATTCTCCTTCTTGGAGAAACATTAAATCTTGCTAGCAAATCAACTTCGAATTTTATATCATGCATGATAAAAGTAGTGCTTCAATAGCACACAAGTAAGGAACTTCGGGTCCTAAATAACTTCGTTATTTTCTTTTGGTCTAAATGTATCTTTATCAACTCCAAGTGATAGAATAATCATTTGGTAGCTAAAAGGATATGTTATTATTCAAAATCTTCTTTGGGTAGGTCGACTAATACATATATAAAATATAGTCGATTGGTTTGAAATACTCCATCTGGGAGATTCTCGATCTTCGGGTCGAGATGATATTTAGTTTAACTAAGTTTTTCAAAACTCATCTTTAGACATGAGTTAACTTCCTCAAGTTTTGAGTATTCACAAATGTTCTTTCTTCGAAAAGAATTCACTTAATCGGTTATGGACTTTCACATATATGTCCCTGTTTAATGGCCTATATAATAATATAACCATAACGTCCATAAATTTGATATCTATATCAATGATTACTGCCATAAATGTTATATAAATAACGAAACATAATGGCATCTATAACATGAAAATATATTTGAGAAAATATATTTGATTGATTTTGGGTTTCTCAAACCTTTGAGCTACTAATCTTGCTTAACATCTTATTATTTTCATTTAGCGAGTTAGGCTCTGCCTCATTATATGTTTCTATATTTTTTTAGTGCTTTTGGCACACTAATATAATTTGTTTTTGATCCAAATAATCTTCAAATTGAACTAACAATTTGTTGAGGCAAAAAGTGTTGTCGACAACTATCATTTTTCTTTTATACGATCCTCACGTATTCCCAAAGTTCATGGCAACTTTAGTTATAATATTTAGTCTAGTTGTTTCGTAATTCCAATATTACGATAATTTAGTGCACATGCAAAATGTATTGAGATTATCGTTTTAAGGACGATCCTATTCATGAGGTTTTTGGAATGATTTGATTTATTTATTTGATTTTGTAATCCGCGAATATTTTATCTTGGGAACCAATAAGTCGTTTACGCTCATGGCGTCAATAAGCATTGAATCAAATTCGTCCATCTAGGACTTCAATTATTTGTGGTGCAATATAACATGTATATGAAATTTCACTCCTTTGGCAGTCAATAATAATTTATTGAACTTTTGGTTCATTAATGCGTGAATCTAACATAATTAATCCAACAAGAAATTTACGATATTGTATAATTCATCATTCACATATATCTCCCCCTTATGCCGAAAAATATTTTAAGTTGGATAATCAAAGTATCAATATATGAATTGATCCTCAATTATTGGCTCTATATATGTATTTTTCACAAAGTATACATATCATCTTCGTAGAGCTATGGGTATACTTGAATGGTGATAAAATAATTTAGTAGGTGAGAAATCCTCTTCGAGATGTATTTTAATCACGCACTAATTGTAATGTAGACAACCCAATCAAGTCTTGAGTAATTTTAAAATCATTCGAGTGTATGAATTTGAAATTCATCTCGACATGATTATATGATAAAATAATAAATCATGTATAATTAGTTTAATTCTTATGGCGAGGATCAATGAAGATCTTCCGGAGCCCATACAAAAATAATATCATTTGTCAATTGTGTTGCCCCTATTCTCAATAAAAGTTCAAAAACAATTGAATTGAGATGAAGAATTGCTCTTCAAGAGCTTGTAATATTCATCATGAAAATGAATTGTGCTACTTCGGGAGCAACAATATGAATCAAATAGATAAAACAATATAATAATTAAATGAAATACTAAATAATAAGTAAATACCAAAATAAAGCTTAAAATAAAAATTCAATCTCAATATTTTAATATTCTTTCGGAATATTAATTGTTATCTCATGCGTTCATCGGGAACACATTATATTTCATATTTAATATGAAGAGATATCGTTGTATTTTTATCAAGAACTTCAAGGATTTATTTTTAATAACCTTTAAGATTATTAAGAATTATAAATTCATTCAACAATGATGAATTAATAAAATAAAGCAATCCTTCAGGGATTGTATTAATAAATAAATTCAAATGTGTTCATCGGGAATACATTATATTCAAAATTAAGGGATATCGTTGTGTTTCATTAACAACTTCGATGATTTATCTTTTAATAATCTTCAAGATTATTAAAAATTGTAAATTCATGTTTCTTCAGGAAACAATAATTTACCATATAAAACAATTTAATAATCTTCCGGATTATTATATTTTAGTTATCTATTAAAAGATAAGATTTCAATTCAACAACAATAATATTAAATAATTTCTTTCTTACGGATAACCACACAATTCATCATATACAATTTAATGGTAACTGACTATAAGAAACAGGATTAGAGGCCATGCATTTTGGTCAATCTATACATTGCGGGAATAGGCAAGCAAATTGAACATACTGATAGTATCATTACAAATTTACAATTGACGGCAACGTATATTAAAGTCATATTGTAAATCTAAAAGAAATTGAAGCAATCAAACAAAAAAAAAATTAATAATATTCCTTCAATTGATTGCAAATATCAAGCAATGATTTTCAAATCTATTGCAATACATGAATTTATAACATTTATTCGTCTCTCTCATCAATTTTTTTTTTTCAATTTCAAGGTAATAATTCAAATACCACATTTATACATCGAATATGAATTACCTTGTCGGAAAGATACGATTCTTTCCTATGGCATACCTCCAATATTGACTCAATTGGCTTTCATATGGCATATCTTCAATTGGTTAGAGACTTGTGCCGATAACGTGTTGAGAGTAGAGAGAAAAGTAGAAGAAAAGATAATAGCGTAGAGAGCGTAAAGAGAATAAAATCTGCAGGAGCTTCATATTATGAGGACTAAATGCCTCTATTTATAGGAGATACAAAGCTAGGGTTAGGGTTTAGGGTTAAGTCATTAAATAGGAAAATATATATTTTATATATATTTACAACAACAACTATTTATTCTAATATGTAATTTAATCAATACAGAGGCACAGTCAGTCTTATACTTCCAAGCCCTAAACCACTTCAAATGTATGTAGGTACTTAATATGTAACTGACAGTAAACAGATTAGAATTCAAACAAATTTGAACAAGTGATGTCGAAGACTCCCGAGCTCATAAAGATTGAATCCAACTTTCCTATTATGGGCATCGCCACAACATCATTGAAATGTTTTTGGACTATGCACAAAAATTCTAACATACATCGACCAAGCTGAGAACCAACAACTCTCACTCTCACAAGAAAACAGTGAGAATGGCATGGAAACTTTACGGCACAAATCAAATGACATGAGATTTAACTATGCATCCATCTACTTTCATTTGCCACGATAAAGGAAAAATCATATAAACCAAAATGTGCACAAGGGAAGACCAATCTAGTGTGTCTACTTCAAAGGGCAACGCATCCCAACAACTAACACAAAAAATGATGAATCTGAATAGCTTACAGTACCCTGCGGCTGCCTACACGAATGATTTGTTAAGAGAAGCATATATAAAAAGAAACAAGATCGACACAGCTGCAATCAATTTTCTAATGCTTTCATTCCATAATGAAGGACCAATGTATTCCATCTGATAGAAACACTTCATATTAAAAAAATCCCTCTACTCTTAAGCACAAAATAGGATCAAAATATCAGCAACCGTGTGCCGAACAATACTTACTCCGACCAAGGTTCTACTATGAAGTCCAAACATACATATTGAAATATAGTAGACATCAAATTAAACAAATGTACCCATATATGTACAACCTTGCATCACCAAAACAACTATGTCCCTGTAGTTGGCAGTGCAGCCATGAATGAGTTGTAAGATGATTCCAGGTCGAAGTGCAGCTGTCGAGCCTGCTGCTCAGTAAGCTCATCTGCAGCACCCATTTTCGATAACCTGGCAATCCAGTCTCTCATCTTGGTCTTCCCCTCAAAATCAGGTGGCAATATAGAAAGCTTATTGAGAGAAGCAGAGAGATCAGACAACAACGGGTGGACCTGATCAACTGCAACCATGTTTAGTTTCAAGGAGTCCATAGCAGTAATAAAATTCTGTACACACTCGGCCACAATGGCAGCGGATGTAGTATTTGATGTCGCAGCAGCCGCCCTGTGCTCAACGGTAGCAGGAACCCCTGATGTCACAAGGCGGTTTATGGCTGCAGGACAATCCATCTTGTAAGTATCATGGAACCTCTCAATGCTAGGTACAATGTCTTTCAACGTGGAAGACAGCGTTTTGAAATGGGCAATCAGCTTTTGGCATTCAATTTCATACTCGGCAGGAGATATTACGTCCCGCACATAAGCTTTCTCAAGCTTCTCTGTTGCCTTTATAATTGCAAAGAGCTCGGCGAAATTGTCATACATCTCCCTTTCGCGCTTGTCGTTCCATAGCTTAACCTCCATCTATTATAAATATATATGTATGTAGATATCGGATTGGAGAAGAGAATGGGACACGCGCAAAAGAAGCACTCTTACCACTGCAACCGAAAAGCCCAAACATCAGATTCATAATACTCAATATAATGCCACTTATTCCCAAAAGAAAACAACTACACGCTCGCAACAGTAGACGAATCACAATTAAAGATATCCCCTATTTGCAGGTTGCAACTTACTAACAGAAAGAGTAAAAGCGAATCGACAAGCGCAGATTTCTACTAAACTAAAAAATTCGTTACAATATTCATATCAGATCAATGAAATAACAAGTATGCACTCAAAACCTATATTGAAAAGGTCAATGGATTCGGAAACCCTATATTCATCGCATGAATCGAGCTACACAGCCCCAGATTTTTATAGGATTGATAAATCCGACGAAGAAACAAATCGTCGGGAAGAAACTGCGTAATATTCTTCCACAAAACGATTAAAACAGATCTAATCATACCTCAGAACATCGGTTCCACCGGAAGAACCATAGCATACAAATAAAATTCCAACAAATTAAAATACACAGCAAAGTTAACAAGGGGGAGAATATCTCTAGAGAGAGATAGAAGACCTTACAGAGAAAGAAGACGCGCTTTGAATTATGGGAAGAGTGTTGCAGAGGGGAGGAGAGCAGGTTGTCTGCCAGTCTGAGATTGCGTGTGGGGTTTAATCAAAAAACTATTATTTCAGAATAAATTATTCATAGTCGTCTGTTCCCCTCCATTCTTTTGCTTCCTCTTTTTTCTTCGACAACTTGTCGAGACATCATTATTCATAAATCGGACGAAACAACAAAAATAAAATTGGTAGCAATTAAACTCTCTTAACAAAGCAATTAAACTCCATATCGGATTATTATCTCAATTTTCTGGAGTACGCTTTTTCTTTTCTTGGGTCAGACTATTTTTCAATAATACTTAAAACAGGAAAAAGTAAATAGATTTAATCTACAGTATAATGGAAGTGAAGTATTGATTTGATTATTAAATAAAAAGGTTTACTTATTTGGATGTAGGGTTGGACTTGGGTGGGGGCGCCCACATCCCATGCGGCCGGGTCAACCCGCGCCCCAACCCTGATCGGGATCCGCGCTCCTGACCTGCGCCCATTTGATCCATCGCCCCAAATTATTACATTTACTTATAGTAAATGTTACTTTTAATAAGCATAACATATACATTTATTCGCACAAATATATACTTTTGTAAATATAAGTATCTATCTTCATTTAATATAAAGTATTATATTTTTAAGGGGTTAATTACGCCAAAAACCATGAACAATACCTCAATTTTCAATTTTTCCATGATTTTTTTTTTATCAAAAATTCTCTGAACTTAATGTGTTGAACAATTTTTCCATAACTTTCAAGAATCCCTAAATTCATAGCTGACATGGCATGTTTTAAGTGACCGGATATATGATATGACATCGCCGGCGGAGAATTGAAACGACGTCGTTTAATTGGAGGTAAACGACGTCGTTTAACATCAGCCCCCTTTCTGAGCCCTAATTTCGACGGAGGCGAAGGCGGAGGAAATCGGCGGAGGCGAATGAGGAGGATCAGTGCCGGAGATGCACTCTATTATGCTCTGCTCCGCTCTACTATGCTTTATTCTGCTCTGCTCTACTATGCTCTATTCTGCTCCGCTATGCTCTGCTCTGATCTACTCTGCTCTGCTCTACTCTGCTCTGCTCTGCCCTGTTGTAAACCCTACCCCCTCTCCTCGAAGTCCGGCGACTGCACAGCTATAGGGCTGTCGCCGCAGAGCTCCAGATCCCCCACCTACTCTGCTATGCGCTTCGATTGGACACAGCCTGACCACCACCGTGCAAACGAAGAGAATACATGTGTAACTGTTTCTAACATGGAGGAGGAGTTCGCTGGACATGGAGGAGGGAAGGCGGTGGGCGGTGGAGAGAGAGGGGGCGGCAGATCTGGTGGGGTAGTGGTGTTTACCGGACATGGAAGGGGGGGAAGAGAAAGAGAATGGTTTTTTGTTTTTTTTTTCAAGTGCCAATTTTTAGTCCAAATAGACGCCACGTCAGCTCGATATTACCACGTAGGCGACAAGTCAGCCCGGAGCTTCACCGGAGAAAAAAGTATGGAAAAATTGTTCAATACATTAAGTTCAGGGAATTTTTGATAAAAAAAAAGGTTTATGGAAAAGTTAAAAATTGGGGTATAGTTCATGGTTTTTGGCATAATTAACCCTTTTTTAAACCCTAAATCCTATAAACTAAACCCTAAACCCTGTAAACTAAACCTTAAAATCTGAACACTAAACCCTAATATGAGTATTTACTTTTAATAAGCATAAGATATTCGGAGTCCAGAGCTGCCTCAGCTCAGAGGCCAGAGCAGAGTCTGATCTGGGCCAGAGCTGCATCAACTAAGAGGCCAGAGCAGAGACAGCCAAGTGGCCAGAGCAGCTCGAGATCAGAGCCAGAACATCAGCTCGGAGACCTGTGCAGACTCAGCTCAGTGGCTAGACATTCACTCGCCAGAGCTAACAAGGAAGCCAAAGCTGACATTCACTCGCCAGAGCTCAAGCTTCGAGAGCTGGAAATCATTCCCAAGCAGTCAGAGCTGACAATCATTCGTCAAGGCACTGACCAAACTCGATAGAGCTGAAATTCATTCGCCAGAGCTGACAACACTCGCCAGAGCGGTCAAGGCAGACATAGCTGACCAAACTTGACAGAGCTGACAAACACTCGCAAGAGTAGATTTCCACCGACAGAGCTGGCAATCTACGGTACTTTTGCTTACACAAATAATTATTTGATCAAATAACTAAAAGTTCAAATTCTCATAAATAAAAGTAACAATTATCGTGAAAAATGTAATTATTTAGAAATATTACATTTAGAAAAAGAAAAAGAAAAAACAAAAAGAAAAAGAAAATGCAAGCAAAGAAGACAAAAAACACAAACCGGGGCAAGCAGGGTTCGAAACCCTAACCTTGGGCCGGGTCTGTTAACAGGCCGGGCGGACCCGGCCGCATAGAATGAGGGCGTCCGCATGCAAGTTTTTGCGTTGGATGTATTGTCGGTCGTAATATGTCTCAACTGTTGGGTAAATACTAATGCTGGACTACAGTCCAAAAACATATTAACGTTGGATTAGTTTTAATTAGATCAGACGTATACATTCGAACATGGACCATGGGTGTGATAATTTGAACCGGTCCAAATCTCAAGGCCCATTTATAAGACCATAAATAATGACCGCTAATTTTGAGTGATCAACTGGTCACATAATCAAAAAAAATCTATAAAAAGGAAAATCACTACAAATAATTATTCTTTTCGTCCCACAAGAGTATACACTTCTTTCAATTTTGAGATGTTCCATAAAAGTATGGGCAATAATATTGAATTCGAGCAAGGAGATCCTCGATTGTCTGCTGAAATAAGATTTTATTAAAAAGAAACAACGAAAAACCAAAAACCCTTGAAAGCACAAAGCTGCAGACTAAGGGCCGAGCCTCGTTAAAACCTCAAAACAGTTGAGGAAAAAGAGTACTCGTCAAGGATCAAGGTTGACAGAGCTGAGTTAGGAGGTCTCAAGGATTCCGGCCGAACCATTACCCTTAGGCCTCCCGGCTCGAAACCGATCCAGAACGAAAAAAAAACAAAAAAAATCACGCGAAACGAGTAAAATAGGGAATAGAAACATCCTCCTTGACAAAATCATTTAAACCAGCAATGGCATGAGGCCAAAAACCCTCTTCTCTAGCTTGAGAAGCCAAAAAATCCGCCGATCTGTTGCCCTCACGAAAAATGTGGGAAATGCGCCATGTGAAAGTATGGAGTTTGGAGAGAGCAAGCTGCCACCGAGGCTTGAATCTCCAAGGAACCGTTTCAGAGTGCGACTGAAGAAGCTGAACTACGTAAGAAGAGTCCGACTCAAACCAAACTCTCTCCCATTTGGCACGATGCACAGATTCAATCGCAATAATAATAGCTAAAAGCTCTGCTTCGAACGCAACCCCCTGGCCGCCTGAGAAATGATAACAACCAAGAACGTCATTGAAGGCATTCCTAAAGACGCCCCCCGCATGAATCCTCCCTTCACGAACCGAACCATCAGTATTAACTTTAATCCAAGACGGCGGTGGAAGGTGCCAAGCAACGTAAATATAGGAGAGAGGCTTCCTGGGTTGTCCAGCGATGGAAATATTCTTAAGAATGAGAAGATCAGAAACCGAGTTGGCCATAGTACCAAGGACAAAATTGTTGGCAGCTTCACAAAGAAAAACCCGGACCTGCTTGAGAATCAAGTGGCGCGAAGGTGCTAAATTTTTGTGTATGACGTTGTTGCGGTGAGACCAGAGACTCCAGAGGAGAGAGACTACCCCAGCTTTCCACAAATTGCCAACTTGTTTGCTGTTGTTCTGGTGGATAGAGAAGCGAATCATGCTGCCCACGTCCAACGGCAAAGGTTTCTCAATCAAAAACCAACGAAACACATCCGCCCAAATAGAAGCCGAGAAGGGACAGTTTAACAGAACGTGATCCAGGAGATCCTCGATTGTCAAAGAATCTAATATTTGAGGAATCTTGATCTGATGAAGGCCAACTTGACAACCCTGTGTTTTGTTCATTGAGCTCGTGGATTGGGGAAATGGACATCCAGCCCTGCGAAAAAAAAAATACTAGGGGGAAGACTCTCATTTCTCAATACTTTATTTTAAATGCGTTCTTTTCTGCTTACAATCTCTTACGATTGTGTTTAAATTTTTTGGTGCAAGAGTATGTCAGCACTGCTAATGGAGCATGACAGCCCTACCAATGTCACGATCGGACCTAATTAAGGATAATTAAGCCGGGAAAACCGTGACTAAGGGAGAGAGATTAGAAGCGGGGTAGAAAGGGGGATAATCAAACAGGGAGGATCACATTCTATCATTGTTAACAAAAGGGATATATATTTATAATATAACGGAGGTATGGTCATATAGACTCAAATAAACTAGTAAGTTCAGATAACTCCGACTTAGCCAAAATAACATAAAACTTCTGAGTACGCAGCGGAATAAAGTTCTGATTACATGTATGAAGACATGTATCCCCAGAGTTCATTAATACATAAGGATGAAACAAAAAGGTTCCGCTCGTTACTTCATCACCACCGGCAGCTGCTCAACCTGCACATTTAGAAATATATGCAGGGCTGAGTACAAAAGTACTTAGTGGGCACGTATGCCTAAGTATAAAAATACGTGTTAAATAAATTGTAAATTGTCACGTCATCATAAACAGTACAACAAGAAATTTTTCGTTAAAAGAGCCCAAACCTACTAAAGTCATTTGTGATTCTTAAAGTTCGACTGACCAGTCTAAGTTCTCTTGTAATCTATCATATCTGAAGCTGTGTGCCGGAGAGGTGGCCACCTCTCACGGACACCGGATCGGCCAACCCGCTAGATGACTCACGGTCCCTCGTGTACACTAGTCAAGGCATGATAGCTATCAATTGCTCAAGACCCGAATTCGATTACATGATAACTGGCAAAGCCACATCAGATAGATATCATACTGAAATTGAAACATTTTATGACAAGACAATACTTGAAATAACTTAAATTCAAAGATTTTGTCATGAAATAACTTGTTCAACTGTAATATGAAACTCATTTGATATATATGAAAGTAATGCCACCTACTGGCAACTCTTGTGGTGCAGTAGCTCTTGCCTAGTAATTACTCTCACGCTTGACCTTAATTGCGAGAATATAATATAAGATATGTGTTCGAAGAGAATCCTCGATTAATGAGAATGTGAAATTAATTATGCATGATTCATTATTCCGACTTAATAGTTCGGGAAATTCTACTATTAATCCTAACTCTCGGATTAAATAAGCAAAATAAACTAACTGAAACTCGTTTCGCACGATCGGGTAAATAACTATGACTAACCCGTTCGTCTTAGGGTGTTTTAACTCACATGAGAATCTAATAGATCTTGCCCTATTTAATCGGAGAAGGGGAATAGCCGAATCCGATTACTCGTGCAATAATCCCATAATAATAACCCATAATTTAGTAATAACTGGATCGAATTAATCGATTAATCAAGACTGATAATTTATCGAGCTTAAATAAATATAAAAGAATAATAATGAAATTAATCTAAAATAAAAAGCCCAAATATAAGGTAGTCAAATATTTAAATAAGAGTGGGCTTGAATTAAAATAAATAATTACAGCCCACTTATATATATATATATAGGGTGTGGTTATAATGAGAACCACACTTATCGTGAGAACATAAGAACCATTAAAATCAATACATCTGCTATATAAATTAATGCATTCGCTATTAAATTTAATGCATCCGAAAATAATAAAAATTTTGCTCCCTTCAGGATTCAAACCCAGGATCTGCATTCATCCACCAAGATGATGCATCCACCGTAGATCTTGATGATCGAATGGCTTAAAATGGTTCTCCGTTCTAATTTTATTTAGTGGTTCTTATTTGAACCTCTCCCTATATATATATATATAGGGAGAGGTTCTAATAAAAACCTCTATTAAAATGAGAACTAGGAAATAATCTTGGCCTTTTAAATTTTAGATCTAGTGGTTAGAATTTATTCCATTTAAAAAGACGCCTAATTAGTAGTTTTAGTTTGATTGTGCCGTTTTTTTCTCTTTTTAATTATTAGGGGGTTAGTTAAGTCTTTTCTTATTTTATACTTTAATTAAAGACAGAAAAATAGTAATCAAATTTGTTAGTGTCGTTTTTTAATTAAAGACTCCGTAATAGTTTCACATAGTCAATTTTTGTTTCTTCAGTTGCACAATGAATAATATTTAATGCACACATATGGTAAAGCATACAACTGCATAGGTGTGTGTCGAAAATACACAGATGATTTTATAATTATATATAGATTTCAGTCGCACAGTAATTATGAAGTAATGCACATTTTTAAAATTTACATTTTTTATCTCATTAATTAACGTCATAATTTAGTCCAACCTAACCTTGGAGAAAATATAACATATATTTTTGAAACATGTATAATCAATTGTCATATAAAAGATCAAGAGAAAATTAATGTAAAAGTTAATAAAATTGTTTAAGAACAGCTTATCATGCGTAATCATAATTTTAAACATAATTTGTTTAGACACAGTGTACTATTTAAACCCAAAAGACATCCAAATATCTTTTCCATCATCTTTGACGTAGTTATGTGACCATCCTAGCATAGTTGCACAGTATCTTGTACGAAGTCCAACCAAATGCTTTTTCGGATTTGTGGGAAGTCCACATACCCAGCTGCACATAGTCTAGCCAAATGTTTTTCTCAATTAACCATTTTAATTAGTATCTGCTTGCTTTATGCGAGTCATATTTAACTGTGCAACAACAAAAACATATTAACTTTTATATTATGTGACAATAAAAGCATAGTGACATTAATGTGATTTTAGATCTAAGTGTGCAACACATTCAAATAATTATGCAAATACAATTTTTAATGAGCAACAATATCAAACGGCCTTCTATGCAACAAATACAAATTCAGGGGCAATGAGAATAACTTAATCTATGCATTTACATTTTTATCTATGCAACACACCGCACCAACTCATGCAATTTCAGATCCAAGTGTGCAACATATTCAAGCAACTATGCAAATAAAATTTTTAATAAGCAGCAATATCAAACTGCCTTTTATGCAACACATACACATTGAGGGGCAATGAGAATAACTTAATCTATGCATTTATATTTCCACTTGTGCAATACACAACACCAACTCATGCAATTTCAGATCCAAGCGTGCAACACATTCAAGCAACTATGCAAATAAAACTTTAAACGATCAAACGACCTTCTATGCAACACATACAAATTGAGGGGCAGTGAGAATAACTTAGTCTATGCATTTATATTTTCACCTATGCAACACAACATAACAACTATGCAAACATGTAATATGAATATAGGCAAACAGAAAACAAAGAACAAAATGAAATAATGCATTATGGATAAATTTATGTGTAAAACTCAAAATGAGTGAAATCAAATTATATTGTTTGTCATAAATGAGGAACACCATTAACAATCTCTAAACTATGAGCAACACGCTAGCAATAACTATGCAATTCCAATCTCAACTGTGCAACATAATCAATTCCACAAGACTTCGAATGAAAATTTCACTAGAGCCATCAATCTCAAGTGTGCAAGATAATCAAACAACTATGCAATTTAAATTTTTGCTGTGGGATAATATCAAATTACGAAGAAATAGGGGCCATTCAATATATCTTCCTGCGCCGGATTCAGAAAGTAACCTCCACCGTTGCCGCCTTCAGAAATTCCTGCTGCCGCCGCCTTGAGAAATTTCCGATGCCGCCGCTTTAAGAAATTCGCAGCCTTCAGAGTTTCAACGGATGTTGAATTCTCGTCCACCTCCGACGCAACGCCGCCGCCGCCTTCAGAAATTTCTGCAACCGCCAACTTGAGAAAGTCGCCGATACATTCACAAAAAACATGCCTCCGCCACCGGATCTTACAGAGTTTCACCGGATGTTGAATTATCTTCCACCCCCGACGCAATAATATTCAGATTCTCCGATTTTTTTCCTTGCACAGAGCGCCTCTTGCACAGAATTCGTCTGCCCCTTTTTAAAAAACCCTAGGTGAAAGTGAAAGTGGAGAACCGTGAAGTAATTTAATTTCTGTTTTACATTCCTACCCTTTTAATTTTAATTAAATGTGCTTGATCTCAACCATCTATATCCTTTTAATCAATGGTTGTTATTAGTTCCTAGTTTTTATCTTAGGGAGGGTTTCTATGTTAACCCCACTATATATATATATATATAGGGTGCGGTTATAGTGAGAACCACAATTATCGTGAGAACATAAGAACCAATAAAATTACTGCATTTGCTATACAAATTAATGCATCCGAAAAAAATAATTTTTTTGCTCCCTTGAGGATTCGAACCCAGCACCTGCATCCATCCACCAAGATGATGCATCCACCATAGATCTTGATGATCGAATGACTTAAAATGGTTCTCCGTTCTTATTTTATTAGTGATTCTTATTTGAACCTCTCCATATATATATATATATATATATATATATATAGGGGGTGGTTATTCAATAAACCACCCTTATTTTAAGAATTACGAACCAACAAAAATGCATGAATTTTATGTATAACACGCATGAATAAACTGTATAAAGGTATGAATTGCAAAAAATATTTTTTTGTTACCTTTGGGATTCGAACTCAGGAGCATGAATTTATCCAACAAGGTGATGAATGAACCGTAGATCTTGATGATCTAAGGGCTGAAAATGGTTCCTAATTTATATTTTAAGAAGCGTTCTTATTTTAGCCTTCCCCTATATATATATATATATATATATATATATATATATATATATATATATATATATATATATATAGGGAGATGTTCAAATAAGAACCACTAAATAAAATTAGAACGGAGAACCATTTTAAGCCATTCGATCATCAAGATCTACGGTGGATGCATCATCTTGGTGAATGAATGCAGATCCTGGGTTCGAATCCTGAAGGGAACAAAAAATTTACTCCCTCCGTCCACGAAATGAGTACCCATATTTCCTTTTTCGTCCGTCCACGAAATGAGTACCCATTTCCCTTTTTGGCAAGTGTACCCCACACATCTCTTTAATTAATACACTCAAAAAGTGGGACCCTTAAACTATTCACACTACACTCCATACATTTCTTAAAACCCGTGCCGTCCACAAATGGGTACTCATTTCGTGGACGGAGGGAGTATTATTTTCGGATGCATTAAATTTAATAGCGAATGCATTAATTTATATAGCAGATGCATTGATTTTAATGGTTCTTATGTTCTCACGATAAGTGTGGTTCTCATTATAACTGCACCATGATATATATATATATATATATATATATATATATATAGGGTGTGGTTCTAGAGAGAACTACATTATTTGTGAGAACGGGAGAACCATTAGGGAGAGGTTCAGGAAAGAACCATAAATAAAAGAAGACCGGAGAACCATTTTCAGCCATTCGATTATCAAGATCTACGGTGGATGCATCATCTTGTTGGATGAATACAGATCCTGGGTTCGAATCCTGAAGGGAGCATTTTTTTTTATTTTTTTGAGTGCATTAATTTTAACAGCGGATGCATTAATTTTTACAGTGAATGCATTAGATTTGATGGTTCTCCCGTTCTCACAAATAATGTACTTCTCTCTAGAACCACACCCTATATATATATAGGGTTGGGTTCCGGTAGTATCCAAGCTTATAATAGATCCGTAGATCCAAATCTAGACCACACATTTAGGATATGTGGCGCATCAAGATGGTGACACGTGGCAAGGCATTTGAAGGCAAAATCTAGAGAGGGGTAAAATTGGAATGTAATTTTTGAAATTAAAAAAAAATAGATTTTATCAAAATAGGTATATTTTAGATGCATAAAGTTTCATACGAGAATGCATGAACTTTCATAAAAAAATGCATAAAGTTTCATATAAAAATGCATAATATTTCACCCCACCCCAACCCCACCCCCCCACACCCCTGAACCCCACCCCCCCACCCCCACCCCAAATTTTTTTTTTATTTTTTATTTTTTTAAAAACTGATTTTCTGACCACTGATCCACCCCTACCCCCCACCCCCCCACCCACCCCCCACCAATTTTTTTTTCTCAAAAACTGATTTTCTGACCATTGACCCCCCCACCCACCCACCCACCCCACCCCCCCAAATTTTTTTTTTTTGAAAAATTATACTTTCGCACAGAAATGCATATACTTTCACACAAAAATGCATATACTTTCACACAAAAATGCATTACATTTTTTGAAAAAATATAAATTTTTTTGGGTTGGAGGGTGGGTGGGGGGTTAGCGGTCAGAAAATCAGTTTTTAAAAAAATGAAGAAAAAAAAAATTGGGGGGGGGGTGGGGGGTCAGTGGTCAGAAAATCAGTTTTTTTTAAAAAAAAAAAAAAAATTGGGAGGGGGGTGGTGTGGCGAAAATACCAGATTTATTAAAATAAAATGCATTTTTTGTATAATTTAATACATTTTTATGTAAAATCTTTATGCACTTTTGTTTGATTTTATATGCATGTGAAACATGACTATTTTGGGGGGTGGTAATGGGGAGGGTTGGGGGGTGGTGTGGGGTGGGGTGGTGAAAATACCAAAACTGTAAAAATTAAATGCATTTTTCTGTTCAAAGTCATGCATTTCATGTGAAAACTTTATGCATCTTTGTGTGAAACTATATGTATCTAAAATATATCTATTTTGAGAAAATCTAAAAAATATATATACTCCCTCCGTCCCTAAAATAACTTCCTCTTTTTCCATTTTGGGACGTCCCCCAAATAACTTCCTCTTTCTTTCTTTCCATTTTTGGAAACCTACCCCACCACTAATAATACTTTATTTATTCTTACTTTTTACTTTTCACCACTCCCAATACTAATTATAACATTTTTCACAACTTCCAATAATAATTATATCATTTTTTCTCCACTATCAATACACTTTACAACTTTTTATTACAACCCGTGCCGTCTCCAAAGAGGAAGCCATTTCAGGGACGGATGGAGTATTTTTTTAATTATTAAATCCGAAAATTACATTCCAATTTTACCCCTCTCCAGATTTTGCCTTGAAATGCATTGCCACGTGTCACCATCTTGATGCGCCACATGTCATAAATGTGTGGTCAAGATTTGGACCTACGGATCTATTATAAGCATTGAATACTACATGATCTCATTGCTATATATATATATATATATATATATATATATAGGGTGTGGTTCTAGAGAGAACTACATTATTTGTGAGAACGGGAGAACCATCAAATCTAATGCATCCACTGTAAAAATTAATGCATTCGCTGTTAAAATTAATGCACTAAAAAAAAAAAAAAAAATGCTCCCTTCAGGATTCGAACTCAGGATCTGCATTCATCCAACAAGATGATGCATCCACCGTAGATCTTGATGATCGAATGGCTGAAAATGATTCTCCGGTCTTCTTTTATTTATGGTTCTTTCTTGAACCTCTCCCTATATATATATATATATATATATATATATATTGGGGAAGGCTAAAATAAGAACGCTTCTTAAAATATAAATTAGGAACCATTTTCAGCCCTTAGATCATCAAGATCTACGGTTGATTCATCACCTTGTTGGATAAATTCATGGTCCTGAGTTCGAATCCCAAAGGTAGCAACAAATTATTTTTCGCAATTCATGCCTTTATACAGTTTATTCATGCGTGTTATACATAAAATTCATGCATTTTTGCTAGTTCGTAATTCTTACTATTTATATTTATACATATATATAGCTAGAAAATTTTAAAATTTTGAGGGGAGCGGTGGCCACTACCAGCCACCCCCCTGTCTCCGTCTCTGGCGAGTGGCGCCTATATCATCATCAGCTGTGCTGGAGCTAGCTAGGAGGTGATTGTTTGAACTTGGAACCTCAAACCAATATTCATATAATCATATTCAATTTTTAATGTTATCTTCGCATCATTGCTTATATTTCATGATGTTATAATCATTGCTTATATTTCATGATGTTACAATATGATTATTTTACACATAATATTATACTCCTCTCCACATAAAGGAAGAGATGTCCAAATACAAATGGAACGACCAAGAAAACAGTAAATACAGTACGTACACACCTCATTCAAACAAAACTAAGAAAAGAAGTGCATGGGCTAGCTACACATACTCATAGTGGTGCAGCTGCAGCTGACTTATTATATGTATATTCAACTGTATCTGTATCTATATATAAGATAAGATATTTAAATATTTAATGGTGGCCGGGCAGCTTCTCCTTGATCTTGTCCATCACTCCCTTCTTCTCATGATGCTCTTGTTCATATCCGACGCCGCCGGGCATGGTAGTGGTGCCGTAGGTCTGCTCAGCTTCTCCTTGATCCCCTTCTTCCTTCTCCCGCCTTGCCCGTCATCCTCCTGAACTCGCAAGCATTAGAATTCATAAACAATAAACTATAAACTATTTATAATAAAAATGCTATCGAGATCAAACTTCATACCGAGCTGCTGGAACTTCCAGAGGGCCTGTGGCCGCTGCCCTCCGTCATCCAAGTGCCGCCACGGGTCGCATAAGCTCCAGTGGTCCCCGGAACCCCAGCAGCGTGAGTTCCGAACGCTTCGGTGGCGCCATACTCGTCGGTCTTATATGCGCCAGTGGTCCCTCCGCCATGAGTTAGCCCTCCGCCGGTAGTCCCGTAGTCCCCGCCGGTGGTTCCATGAGTAACCTTTCCGGCCTGAGTACCGATAACGCCGTGCTGGTCCGTCATGTGTGCAGCGGTGGTGCTGTAGGACTCACCGGTGCCTCCACCAGGGCATTGGACGGGGTTGCCGTACTCGTCGGTCTGCCTTCCGTATTGAGCCATCTTCTCTTTCTCACTAAAAACACTATTGTATGTATGTATGTATGATGTTTGTAGCAAATGGTGGAATTGATGATGTTTGCTATATGCAGATAATGAACGTATATATAGAGGGAGGAGATGTAGCAGGACAATTTTCCTTAACACGATTAAGATGAGCAAAAGTATACACATAATCATAAATTACAGAACGACGGCGAATTATCATATACATGAAATGAGAATTTAAATTATTAGTAATAGCACATGCCTATCAGCATGTGTTGTTGAGTTTACAGTGCTGTAAAACCTGAATCATTTCCTAAACCCTCAACTCAACTTAACGCGCCTATCCCCACCAATTCATCTCTCCCTCAACTTAACGCCTATCCCCACCAATTCATCTCTCCTTGGGATCTAAGAGAACAAAATAAACGCCGCCTAAGAAGAAAGGAAACAAATCACTCAGAATTTACACGCCAAATTTCAATAGAAATTTCTTGTGGTTGCATTCCAACATCTCACTCAAGCTACATTCCACGCCCTTTCGTGTTAGTAGCTTTTGCCTCGACTCTAATTTTCCCTTCAAACCATGCCTAAAGAACTCTGGGTACTCAGCAACCTCATCAATTTGTCTTCCCATTACCTGTTCCAAGAACTTGATTCTTGGTCCCAAGGAGTTACTTGCGCTCTTGATCAGGACTGGAGGATAGCCGCCTACCACTGCCGCTATCTGGCTTGGACTGAACCACGCGATTCAAGGTACATAACATTAGGTCTCAGGGTTTTGTTGACATCCCGGCATAGAATTTCAGGGAAATTTATTGCTGTTCTTTGGAGCTGAGACTCTGTTAGACCTAGTGATCTCAGAAACTCACAAGTTGGTCCTAGCCGTTTCTCGACACTATAACCCATGATAAACGGATGTTTGACCATAACCTTACCGAT
Source organism: Salvia miltiorrhiza (assembly GCF_028751815.1). NCBI lineage: Eukaryota > Viridiplantae > Streptophyta > Magnoliopsida > Lamiales > Lamiaceae > Salvia > Salvia miltiorrhiza. Next base: position 44,987,217 of record NC_080389.1, read on the forward strand.
CATCCCATCTTTGGACAGACCAAGGCCAGCAAGGAAATCCACCATCTGAGAAAGTTTGGATTCAATGCTGTAACTTATGATCCTAGGGTTCAACAGGATCATTTTACCAAGTTGTTTTTCAGGAGCACCAAGACCTTCGAAAAATGCAAGAAGGGGGCAGAGCTTCTCTTCTAAACTGTGCACAAGTATATGTGGAAATTTTGTTATGGCAGAAGCTACCTCCTTTGGTTTTGTCTGCAATGTTGCAAGGCACTGGATCATCGGTACAAGTTTGTCGTGCAAGTCAAGAGTAAGAATCTTCGGACACTTTCCAATAACCACGGGAAGTTTCCTCTCTGGTATGCCTATGCCTTTCAAGTACTCCCAAGTTTCTGAGGCCCTTTCCCTATCAACATCATCAAGCCGCTTGCACTTCTTGGTCATATCATGAATACTTTTATCATCAAAACCTGTGTCTTTGAAGAACCACATAATGCCACTAGCCTGGAACCCTGTGTCCATATTCCTATCGAATTTTCTAAAGCTTCAGAGAAAACACTCTAAAATCAGCTACAAAACAGCTTAACAGCAAAAATGCAGATAGAACACAAAAGCATTAAACCACGGCAAGCATGTTCTTCTTCATATATGATCTTGCTCACACCATAGTAAAATGCTTTGACTATATAACATTTATGTGGCTTCTTGAAGACAAAAACAGAACAATGTCAGCACTCGTGCTCTCCGTTACCATACACATAATAAAAACAATATACCAGGTCAATGATGTGTAGACTGCTCCTGCGAACAGGTCAATTTAGGCTTGGTTACTACTTACTCACGGCTTATCCAATTCCGAGTTACTAAAGGTTTTTCATGATTTCAGTATGCATTCTACCAAATTTTAAGAATCAAGAACTGCAGAATCCTACATTAATGATATTAAAAGAAAGAGGAGAAAGAAGGAAGCAAAGCACAAAATGTAGTTCGTGCAATAAATTCAATCAACATCGCAAATTCTAAAAGCTGTAGGCATTTGCAGCATAGTTTGGTTCCTCATAATTATAATGTCACGACCGGACTTGATTAAGGATAATTAAGTTGGAAAACCATGACTAAGGGAGGAAGATTAGAAGCGGGGATAGAAAGGGTAAATATATAATGAAGGATCGAACTTAATCTTTGACAGCGAAGGGGACATTGATAATATAACTTATGTTTAGCCACAAAGATTCAATTAACTAGTAAGTTCGGATAAATCCGACTTAATTCAAAAGACTTATTACTTAAGAATACGCAGCGGAATAACATAATCTGATTACATGTATGAAGACATGTATCCAAGAGTTCATTCATTTAACTTTTGACAAAAGCTCCGCTCTTCACTTCATCTTCATCAGCCACTGCTCAACCTACACATTTAGAAATATATGCAGGGCTGAGTACGAGAGTACTCAGTGGGCACGTATGCCTAATTATAAAAATACATGCTTCAAAACTGTAAATTGTCATGCCATCATAAACAGTACAGCAAGGGAGTTTTAGCTAAAAGGCCCAAGCTTACTAAATTCATTTGTGATTCTTAAAGTTCGACTGATCAGTCTAAGTTCTCTTGTAATCTATCATATCTGGAACTGTGTGCCGGAGAGGTGGCCACCTCTCACGAACACTTGACCGGCCAACCCGCTAGATGACTCACGGTCACTGGTGTACACTAGTCCTGGCAGGATAGCTATCAACTGCTCAGGACCCGAATTCGATTGCATCATTGGCAAAGCCAAAGCAGATAGATATCATACTAAAATTGAAACATTTTATGGCAAGACAATACTTGAATTAACTTTAACTCAAATATTTTATCATGAAATAACTTGTTCAACTGTAATATGAAACTCATTTGATATATATGAAAGTAATGCCCACCTGACAGCAACTCTTGCGGTACAGTAGCTCCTTGATTGATTATTAATCTCGTGCTTGACCTTTATCACGAGAATATAAATAAGATACTGCTCGAGTAAAATCCTCAAATAATGAGAATACGGAATTAACTATGCATGATCCTTATGCATGAATTATTATTCTGAAATAATAATTAGGGAATTTCTATTGTTAATCCAGGCTATCGAATTTAAACAAAAGCTAAGTCTCGTCTCATGAAGCCGGATAATTAACAAAATTAATCCGTTCTCTTAGGGTGTTCTAATCCGTCAATTAAATAAACCCCGCTCCTCGTAATCAATAGAAAATAAATAAATACTTCAACTTATTCGCTTTATAACCTCATAATTAATCGGGCTTAATAAATAGGATCAAGTAATATTATAAGATTAAATGAATAAAAAGGCTCAACATAAGGCAGCCTAATAATTAATTAAGTAGGAGTGGGCTTGAATAATTAACATGAGAGGCCCAATTGAAATAATTCATCGGCTCAAGTAATTAAATAAATCTTGGTCTAATAAATAAATAATTTGATTAGCTGGACTCAATTAAATAAATCAAACGAGGCCCAACGAAATAATATAACAAAGGCCCAATAAATTAAAATAAAGCCCAATTAAAATAAAATGCAGTTGGGCTTTCATTAGTAAACTCGGCCCAAAGAGAAGCAATAAAGGCCCACATGAAAATAAATACAACAAGGCCCAAAGAAAATAAATAAGAGGTAAAATTTTCGGCCCAATTATTAAAATAAATAGAGCCCAAAAATTTGGCCCAATTCAATTAAATTAAAATTAAGCCCAACATAAAAAAAAAACCCAAATCTTTAAAAATTCGGCCCAACTTAAAATAAAAAGAAGCCCAAAATTCGGCCCACATAAAATGGCCCAAATCCTTCCTTATCTCTCCCACTCGGTCTCTCTCTCTCTCAGACGCACGCTTCTCTCTTTTCTCTCTCACTGAAAAACTCAAAATCCAGTCGAGCTCTCTCGACCTCGGCTCCGACGAGGTTGCCGGCGTCGCCGCCGCCTAAGCCCGGCAAGGTCGTGCCTCCTCCCTTTTTCCTATTAGTCGGATCTCTCTCTCTTTCCTCCCCAAAATCTGCTCTTCTTCTTGATTCAAAAACCAGTCGATCGGCCCTTCCCAGCTCGCTCGGCGTCTTCTTCTCCGGCCATCCAGCCGCCTGCTCCGGTCGTCGTCATCTGTCGACGCGTCAAATCCCCGGCGTTCTCCTCCCTCTCCCTCTTTCTCGGCCAAGATCTGATCTTGCCGGCGTCAGCTGTCCCTGCGCCTAGTTCCGACGCCAACGGAAGCTCATTCGTCGTCGTGTAAGTTCTGCTCCGGTCCCTGAAACCGGTTGGTCTCCTTCCTCAGCCATTTCTCACCTCTTCTCCCTTCTGGAAGCTCCGGGAACACGCACACACACACCCGAGGCAGAGGTCGAGCTCTGGTCCTCAGCCCACTCTCAATCTTGCCGCAGCCGTTGCGTTTCTCGCCGCCTCCGTCGATTCCCCGAGGTCTGACGGTTCGAGCCACGCCACGTTGCTGCTGGATTCGGGCGAAGGGTACTCCGCCGCTGCTGAAATCCAGAATCAGCGAGAGCCATCGCCGAGGTCGGGAGTCGTCTGCCTTTCACCGCTCGACGCCGCCGACGCTGCTGTCCCCGCGAGTTGCCGCCCACTCGACGTCCTTCGGCCCGAACAAACAGGGCAGTGGCCCCGCCTTCTCTAAAAGCTGAGTTCTCGTCTCCCTCTATTTTCTATTAGTCCTTAATTCTAGTGATGTTATCCCTTAGAGAACATGTAACTTTGCTAAGTTTAACATGCTTATGGTCATTTATTAATCGAAACTAGCCATGTTTTGAAATGAATGCGAACTGGATTGAATACTTGGGATAGTGAAATACCTTGGATATGTTCAAACTGTTGGGTGGCTGCTGTGTTGCTATTGATTCTCGTGGAGACAAACTGAAATAGAATTATGCATTGTTTCTCTTAACAAATGAAGGTGGAATCATGGAAGCAGGTGGAGGAGATTTAAGTCAGGGCTTACCTCATTTGAAGTCTTGCAGCAGCAATGGATTCTCCCGTTTCTCTCTCAAAAGTCCTTAGTGTGGAATGGGAGAGAATGAAGTGAGATTGCTGGCTGGAGGTTTAAGACTAAGAGGGAATGGTTGTTGGCTGAACACTTGAGCATTCTACGGAGATGGTACAGAGGTAGGGTGGCTGTAGGTGTTGAAAATAAGAATCAATAGTCAAAAGTATTAAAATCAATTCAAAGATTAGATCTTTGAATTGAATATAAGAGGGTGTATATTTGATTTTAAGAAGATTTTGTAAGACTTTTTATCCATCCTTATACTATATAAGGATGCATTGTAATCAAGGAAAAGTAAGCAATACAACAACAATAATCTTGCTTCTCTTTATTCTCTGCATTATGATAATAACATGTTTTAACAGTAGGGTGGTTGAAAGACCCCTTACTGCTCCAGCCGCAAGCGCCGCAAGTTACTACAGGGGAAAGGATGGGACATGAGTGTTATCAGAACTACTGTTGTTGCAGCTATTTTATTCTATGTGCACACACGCACCTTTCTCTTTTCTTTCCCCTTTTTCTTTTCTTTATTGCTGCGTGTACTAGCTATATGGTAGGAGTAAAGTGAAGAAAATCCTTCAGTCTTCGATAAATCTATATCTTGTGTATCAATAATACTAATCTCGAGTTTTGCTAATAAAATTGCGTGTTTGCAATCAAACATTGATTATTCCCACTAATCACGTATCTTGAATATCGATATCTAATTTCTTGCCTGCTAATTCTACATCAAATCCGTAAATTCAATTCGCTTCACATGTCGTCTAATATCTAAATTAAATCCGTAGATTTAATTAGATTAACAAGTCGGAATAAATCTACGACTCAAGTAACAATAATAGATAGAAATAATATTCTATAGCATATAAAATTAATAACCTGACTTTGCTAAGTCAGTTATCATTCTAGAAAATAAATCATTGTCTACTCAATGAATAAATCACGATCATTTCATGTGGAAATATCTAATTCAGAATCTCAGCTGGATTAATATTACTGGAGGATGCAATAATTAAATATCGCATTTACTAATCTTAATCATAAATAAAAGAGCGGGCTACTACATACTACCCCTCTTAAAAAAAATTTCGTCCCGAAATTTGCATATCATCGCAAAAGTTCTGGGTATTTTCTCTCGTCTTGCTTTCAAGTTCTCGCGTAGCTCTCTTTTTTTTCATATAATGACTCATAAGGTGCCATATTAATGATCGCCTGATAACTATTATTGGCAAACTCAATCAATGAATGAATGCACTAATTCTCAACTTCCACCTCTGTCTATTACTACTACTCTTAACATATTTTCGAAAATCTGAATTGTTCTCTCAAAAACTATCGATCTGTTTGAGGGTGGAAGGTAGCATTGAAATTAAACCTTGTGCTCAATTCCTTCTGTAAGTTCATCTATAGTCTGGGTGTGAACTTTGAATCCCGGTCTGAAGTGATTGACATGGGCACGCCGTACAATGCACAATTTCTCGAATATACAGATGGGCTAGCTTGTTTGATCTGTAACTAATCGGTATTGTTATAAAACGAGCGCATTTCGTGAGTCGCTCCACTATTACGCAAATGGCGGTGTTTCCTCTTTTCGACTTACAAAATCCATTTTAATGTGCTCCCATTTTCATTTTGAAATGTTCAATTGTTGTAGCTTCCACATGGTCTTTAGTGCAAAGCTTCGCTTGTTGGCATGCTAGGCATCCCTCAACAAATGAAGCTATATCTTTCTTCGAACCTTTTCACCAAAAATTTTCTCTAAGTCCTGATACATTTTGTGCTTTCTGGGTGGGCAGTATACGGCGGGTCATGAGCCTTACTCATTATCTCATCTTTGAGTTTGTCATCATGGGGGATATACAATCTTTCATGAACATTAACGCATTATCCACGTCTCATGGTACGTCTAGGCTTGCCTGATCTTATTGCTAAACGTATTTTCTCCAAGGTCTCATTCCTTCTTTGCGCATTATCAGCTTTCCTATAAAGTTGGGTGTTATTACCATCGTGGCAATAATCCCTTCTACAGATTCTAGTGGTTGAACCACTTCTAAATTCATTCTACTAAAATCTTTCATGGGTTCCTTTTCCTGAGTGAGGGGAGATCCCAACTTAAGTTGAGTCTTACGACTCAAGGAATCGTCTACCTAGTTAGCCTTGCATGGGTGGTAGTTAATACTACAGTCACAGTCCTTCGCTAGTTCGAGCCATCTTTACTGTCTCATGTTAAGATCTTCTTGCTCAAAAATATTACAGATTTTTATGGTCTGTGAATATCTCGCACCTGACTTCATATAGGTGTTGTCCTTACTGCAGTTAATTCTAGTTTATGAGTTGGCTAGTTCAATTCATGTGGTTAATGCTACCGTGATGCGTATGTTGTCACTCTTCCTTCTTGCGTTAACATGCAACTAAGTACTCTCCTTGGACACGTCTGTATAAATCATATATTCTTTGTCAGCTGTTGGAACAGCTATGGTTAACTTCTCCTTGAGCTTCTTGAAATCTTTTCTCACATACTTCTGTCCAATGAAATTTAATTCCCTTCCTGAGTAATTGGGTCATTGGTCTTGCTATTTGGAAAATCCTTCTATGAATCTCTTATAGTAACCTGCTAATTCCAAGAAACTTTTGATCTCATTGAGGTTAGTAGGCGATCTCCACTCATGTACAACTTGTACTTCCTCAGGGTGCACTTTGATCCTTTCTAATTAGATAATATATCCCGGAAACGTGACTTTGTTGAGCCAAAAATCGCACTTGCAGAACTTAGCATAAAGATGGTTTGTTTTCAATGTTTTTAGGACTATCCTCAGGTGTTTCTCATGGTCCTTCTCGTTCCTCGAGTAGATCAAGACATCATCTACGAAAACTAAGACAACTTGCCTAAGTATGGATGGAACACTCGGTTCATGAGGTCCACAAACATGGCTGGTGCATTGGTCAATCCAAATGACACCACTACGAACTCATAGTGTCTATATCTGGTTCGGAAGACCATCTTGGGTACATCTTCTTATCAAATTTATAGTTGATGGTACCTAGACCTTAAATCTAGCTTTGAGGACACACTATCTCCTCTGAGCTGCTTGAAGAAGTCGTTTATCCTCGATAGAGGATACTTGTCCTTGAGTGTTACCTTGTTCAACTCTCCATAAGTTGATGTATATCCTCGGTAGAGGATACACATTCTCAATGTGCCATCTTTATTCTTTACAAAAGAACGGGTGCACCCCGGTGAAATCTCTAGGAAACATTTGGAAATTCACGTACGATTGTCACGTCTCTTATACTTTTCTTGATTTCTGGTTTTCTGTGCAACTACACAAGGTAGGTTGGACACCCTTTTCTCATCATCTTTGTTGCTTGAGGGGCGGAGATGATCGTCTTTCTCCTACCTATGCTAATCCCATGAAAACGTGTCGGTTCCTTCCCCGGGGTCAAAAAGAAATTTGACTTTCATTGCAAATGATGGTGGCATAGTTCTCGACTAGCCATTCCATTCCTAAAATTGTGTATATGTCTCGTATCGGCATAACATACGAGTTGTTCACTACAATTTTGAAAAATTTTATGCTCAACTCTAAATTCAATCACACATGTGCTATTATTGTTGTTGTTGCTGCCGTTGGCATGGTTACTCCTCTTGGTATGGTTGGGCAAAGCTTGGATTGCTCCAATGCGGAGTTTGAACAGGCGAATTTAGCCTGAGACCCGCCCTTTGTTGCTTATTCGGGTAACGATTTGCATAATGCTCATTCCAGTTGCTGTGCTACAACTTTCATTACCAGTCCTGGAGAGTTTCCCATGGTTCTTGTTACACTTTGGGCAGGGTGGAGTCCCATACTCGTTATCCCCCATCTGTTTAGATGTGTCATAGTCACGTTGTTGGGATGTCTGCCCCTGCCATGGCCTTTTCTTAGCTTGGCCAGGGTTACTATATCCCATTTTTTTTTTTTTTTTTTTTTCAAAAGTTCTGAGCCTGAGTCTGTGGAGGTGCAGACGTAGGCGCAGTTGCTGGTCTCTCTCCCAGCATAGCTGCCTCAATGCCTAACGCTTTGCTAAGCGACTCAACGTAAGACGATCCACCATGGCTTGCCAAAGCCATTCTAATCTCATGCCTCAGTCCGACGCCGAATTCTTTTAACCATCTTTTCATATGTGTCTACTTGCTCGAGCGCATATCTTGACATATCACATAACATCATGTCGTATGGAGTAATTGTTGTTCTTCCCTACTTAGGATTGTAAAATTCCATTTCTTTCTTTTTGCAATAGCTTTTGGTTGTATACTTGTCATATATTTCCATCTCAAAACTATTCCCACGTCAAATTCCCTAATTGTTCAGTTGTCATTGTCTTCCTCCTTGCTTCCTACCATAAGTCAGCTGAAAGGATACGCAAGTAAGACGTTTATGATCTGTGCAGCGCAAGAATTTGAAGATGCGCTCACTAGCTTGTACCCAAGTCTCAGCCTTCGTTGGATCTCCTATCCTATCGAAGACATGTGGGTTTTCTCATCAAAATAGTTCTTCTATTCTACGTTTTTGCTGTATGGTTGGTGGCACTATATTGTTCTAGCAATGGTACTGGGCCTCTTTCATTATCTCGCGGAATTCGTCCTCCTCTTCTCGGACACCCTTATTTTGGTGGCATACTGATGAGTTGACATATAGTCATTAATACATACCTATGCATATCATCGCTTCTGTAAACCGTTTCTTGATTCTCAAATCTTGCTCGCACTCTTCCTTGTATAAGCATATAAGTAAAATGTGGCGGAAGTGACTTGCCGCAAAAGACCGATAAGGTCGCTAAATAGACATAAGAAAATTCCTTCGATGAGAACTTTTGCATCAACATCTGGATCTGGATATACTGATCCATTCAAGTACTACTCATGATGAACTGGTTGTCTAACAATGCCATCACCAACGAATTTGGTCACGGAGACAATCTTTCCGTACTAATACTAGTCAAACATAACTAAGCCAACATAGGGCATACCAAAGCATCAGAACAATCATTGTTTTCTAAAAATAATAACGTTTACCAAATCCGTAAGAGATGGTCTAGTTGCATCACGTGATTGACCCTTGGGTCGAGGCATACGTGTCTGATGGATTTAATCTGGTGAATACTTGTTTGTCCTTAGGTCACCGAAAATCTACTAACAACTAATAAACCACAATGATTAAAGTCACAAATGGCAATTATGCAAAGTGAATCAACAATTTTGTCAAATGATTGAAAAGGAATGACCTCAGGGTAGAAATGAATTGACTAGGAGGTCGAAACGAAATGACCTAATAATCGAAACCCGTTTGGCTTTTCAGATGAAAGTTTAAATATATATAGGTTTAGAGACCTATATATGACGACTACTGAGATTTTGGTCATGTGGACTGGCCAGGTCCAACACAATTACTTCTCAGTCACACGGAATTACTTTTCCGAACTTGGTAACTCTTTGTTTATTGGGCTGCAAAAGGTACTTCTGGTCTGAGATCTCCACTTTTTTTTTTTTTTTTTTACATCTAAAATTTATCCTTGAGAATATGCTGAAGCTTCCCAAGCTTGGGGTCTTCCTCCTAAAATCAACACTTTTTCTTAAAATCTTTTTTTTACACGAAACAAGACCATTCAAACACATTCGACCTTATTCAATATTCATCCTTTGAACGATCCTAATGTCGTACTTCTTGTATCTAGCGTTCATTCTCATAATGCTTGTAATACATTTATGTAATTCGAAGCACTCTCTCACGCCTTTACAGGAAATAGATTTTGCATCTCTGAGCATCTTTACAAGGTCTGTGTCACCACACACAATACTAAATCATGGAACAACTTTAGTTATTACTTTCATTCTGATTACTAGACTGGATGTTCCACTCGAGACATTCTAGCCGGGGAAATGTCTCTGATCAGCTAAGGTATGTAAACTTAACTTGAGTATACCCTTAGGGTCTCATTAGAATCTCAATATATTGACTTTAGCATCGAACCATTGTTGATACTTTTAACTCTTGTTAAACTCTAAAATATTTTCGGGAACTCCTCTCGTCTTACGCACTTGTGTAGATTTCTCTGGTCGATCATAATGGTCGGTAACTTCTAGTTACCCATGTCACATCTCGTCCTTCCGGTTCGTAGTAGGCGATCATAATCAATAGGGGTTCTAAATCATGCTCATGTGTAATGTAAAAAGGTTCCGAATATCTGAAATTATAAGGTGACAGTTCTAATTGCAACACTATAACAACATTACACTAAGCTTTATGACTCTATGTGAGTCTAATTCTATAGTTCAATCATAAATCATGAAGGTTCTCTTCACGCCATAACTGGTGATAATTGAGGGGTTTGAAATGAGGCTTAGCTCATTACGCAACTGCTAGCTACTCATCACTATGAGCAATGTCTCAAGTAAGTTCTTGTCGGGTCAAGCAATAGTTGGTTCGGTATGTTATCACGGGCGAATAGTCTGAATAAGGAACTATGCCCGTATCACAGACTCATGTGTGACACTCTTCTTTTCGTCTCATTGCATTTTTCTCATTGAATTCTCGTGTCTCTTCAAGTGACATTTGATGTTCTTCCTCTTGCTTAGCTCTTCACTATGGCTATAGTGAAAGATAACTGAATTTCTACCTTCTACTGTTCTTTCGTAACAGTGATCATGCATTCTTAATATTTCTAAGTTTATTGAGATATCTAATCAATCAATATGACATAAAACTTAAATATAAGCATCTATACATTCGCATGAAACGTGAACTTTTCAACGTTTGATAAAAAAAATCATTACCTCTTTCTTTCTTGTTGAGCGTGACGATGTGATGAAGTGATGAGCTTTTGTTGACTGACTCTTTTATACTAATATCAAATTTAGGACTAATTGGGTAACTCTTGGATTCAGAGCAAACGAACTGCTCTGATACCATTCTGTCACGACCAGACTTGATTAAGGATAATTAAGTCGGAAAACCATGACTAAGGGAGGAAGATTAGAAGCGGGGATAGAAAGGGTAAATATATAATGAAGGATCGAACTTAATCTTTGACAGCGAAGGGGACATTGATAATATAACTTATGTTTAGCCACAAAGATTCAATTAACTAGTAAGTTCGGATAAATCCGACTTAATTCAAAAGACTTATTACTTAAGAATACGCAGCGGAATAACATAATCTGATTACATGTATGAAGACATGTATCCAAGAGTTCATTCATTTAACTTTTGACAAAAGCTCCGCTCTTCACTTCATCTTCATCAGCCACTGCTCAACCTACACATTTAGAAATATATGCAGGGCTGAGTACGAGAGTACTCAGTGGGCACGTATGCCTAATTATAAAAATACATGCTTCAAAACTGTAAATTGTCATGCCATCATAAACAGTACAGCAAGGGAGTTTTAGCTAAAAGGCCCAAGCTTACTAAATTCATTTGTGATTCTTAAAGTTCGACTGATCAGTCTAAGTTCTCTTGTAATCTATCATATCTGGAACTGTGTGCCGGAGAGGTGGCCACCTCTCACGAACACTTGACCGGCCAACCCGCTAGATGACTCACGGTCACTGGTGTACACTAGTCCTGGCAGGATAGCTATCAACTGCTCAGGACCCGAATTCGATTGCATCATTGGCAAAGCCAAAGCAGATAGATATCATACTAAAATTGAAACATTTTATGGCAAGACAATACTTGAATTAACTTTAACTCAAATATTTTATCATGAAATAACTTGTTCAACTGTAATATGAAACTCATTTGATATATATGAAAGTAATGCCCACCTGACAGCAACTCTTGCGGTACAGTAGCTCCTTGATTGATTATTAATCTCGTGCTTGACCTTTATCACGAGAATATAAATAAGATACTGCTCGAGTAAAATCCTCAAATAATGAGAATACGGAATTAACTATGCATGATCCTTATGCATGAATTATTATTCTGAAATAATAATTAGGGAATTTCTATTGTTAATCCAGGCTATCGAATTTAAACAAAAGCTAAGTCTCGTCTCATGAAGCCGGATAATTAACAAAAATTAATCCGTTCTCTTAGGGTGTTCTAATCCGTCAATTAAATAAACCCCGCTCCTCGTAATCAATAGAAAATAAATAAATACTTCAACTTATTCGCTTTATAACCTCATAATTAATCGGGCTTAATAAATAGGATCAAGTAATATTATAAGATTAAATGAATAAAAAGGCTCAACATAAGGCAGCCTAATAATTAATTAAGTAGGAGTGGGCTTGAATAATTAACATGAGAGGCCCAATTGAAATAATTCATCGGCTCAAGTAATTAAATAAATCTTGGTCTAATAAATAAATAATTTGATTAGCTGGACTCAATTAAATAAATCAAACGAGGCCCAACGAAATAATATAACAAAGGCCCAATAAATTAAAATAAAGCCCAATTAAAATAAAATGCAGTTGGGCTTTCATTAGTAAACTCGGCCCAAAGAGAAGCAATAAAGGCCCACATGAAAATAAATACAACAAGGCCCAAAGAAAATAAATAAGAGGTAAAATTTTCGGCCCAATTATTAAAATAAATAGAGCCCAAAAATTTGGCCCAATTCAATTAAATTAAAATTAAGCCCAACATAAAAAAAAAACCCAAATCTTTAAAAATTTCGGCCCAACTTAAAATAAAAAGAAGCCCAAAATTCGGCCCACATAAAATGGCCCAAATCCTTCCTTATCTCTCCCACTCGGTCTCTCTCTCTCTCAGACGCACGCTTCTCTCTTTTCTCTCTCACTGAAAAACTCAAAATCCAGTCGAGCTCTCTCGACCTCGGCTCCGACGAGGTTGCCGGCGTCGCCGCCGCCTAAGCCCGGCAAGGTCGTGCCTCCTCCCTTTTTCCTATCAGTCGGATCTCTCTCTCTTTCCTCCCCAAAATCTGCTCTTCTTCTTGATTCAAAAACCAGTCGATCGGCCCTTCCCAGCTCGCTCGACGTCTTCTTCTCCGGCCATCCAGCCGCCTGCTCCGGTCGTCGTCATCTGTCGACGCGTCAAATCCCCGGCGTTCTCCTCCCTCTCCCTCTTTCTCGGCCAAGATCTGATCTTGCCGGCGTCAGCTGTCCCTGCGCCTAGTTCCGACGCCAACGGAAGCTCATTCGTCGTCGTGTAAGTTCTGCTCCGGTCCCTGAAACCGGTTGGTCTCCTTCCTCAGCCATTCCTCACCTCTTCTCCCTTCTGGAAGCTCCGGGAACACGCACACACACACCCGAGGCAGAGGTCGAGCTCTGGTCCTCAGCCCACTCTCAATCTTGCCGCAGCCGTTGCGTTTCTCGCCGCCTCCGTCGATTCCCCGAGGTCTGACGGTTCGAGCCACGCCACGTTGCTGCTGGATTCGGGCGAAGGGTACTCCGCCGCTGCTGAAATCCAGAATCAGCGAGAGCCATCGCCGAGGTCGGGAGTCGTCTGCCTTTCACCGCTCGACGCCGCCGACGCTGCTGTCCCCGCGAGTTGCCGCCCACTCGACGTCCTTCGGCCCGAACAAACAGGGCAGTGGCCCCGCCTTCTCTAAAAGCTGAGTTCTCGTCTCCCTCTATTTTCTATTAGTCCTTAATTCTAGTGATGTTATCCCTTAGAGAACATGTAACTTTGCTAAGTTTAACATGCTTATGGTCATTTATTAATCGAAACTAGCCATGTTTTGAAATGAATGCGAACTGGATTGAATACTTGGGATAGTGAAATACCTTGGATATGTTCAAACTGTTGGGTGGCTGCTGTGTTGCTATTGATTCTCGTGGAGACAAACTGAAATAGAATTATGCATTGTTTTTCTTAACAAATGAAGGTGGAATCATGGAAGCAGGTGGAGGAGATTTAAGTCAGGGCTTACCTCATTTGAAGTCTTGCAGCAGCAATGGATTCTCCCGTTTCTCTCTCAAAAGTCCTTAGTGTGGAATGGGAGAGAATGAAGTGAGATTGCTGGCTGGAGGTTTAAGACTAAGAGGGAATGGTTGTTGGCTGAACACTTGAGCATTCTACGGAGATGGTACAGAGGTAGGGTGGCTGTAGGTGTTGAAAATAAGAATCAATAGTCAAAAGTATTAAAATCAATTCAAAGATTAGATCTTTGAATTGAATATAAGAGGGTGTATATTTGATTTTAAGAAGATTTTGTAAGACTTTTTATCCATCCTTATACTATATAAGGATGCATTGTAATCAAGGAAAAGTAAGCAATACAACAACAATAATCTTGCTTCTCTTTATTCTCTGCATTATGATAATAACATGTTTTAACAGTAGGGTGGTTGAAAGACCCCTTACTGCTCCAGCCGCAAGCGCCGCAAGTTACTACAGGGGAAAGGATGGGACATGAGTGTTATCAGAACTACTGTTGTTGCAGCTATTTTATTCTATGTGCACACACGCACCTTTCTCTTTTCTTTCCCCTTTTTCTTTTCTTTATTGCTGCGTGTACTAGCTATATGGTAGGAGTAAAGTGAAGAAAATCCTTCAGTCTTCGATAAATCTATATCTTGTGTATCAATAATACTAATCTCGAGTTTTGCTAATAAAATTGCGTGTTTGCAATCAAACATTGATTATTCCCACTAATCACGTATCTTGAATATCGATATCTAATTTCTTGCCTGCTAATTCTACATCAAATCCGTAAATTCAATTCGCTTCACATGTCGTCTAATATCTAAATTAAATCCGTAGATTTAATTAGATTAACAAGTCGGAATAAATCTACGACTCAAGTAACAATAATAGATAGAAATAATATTCTATAGCATATAAAATTAATAACCTGACTTTGCTAAGTCAGTTATCATTCTAGAAAATAAATCATTGTCTACTCAATGAATAAATCACGATCATTTCATGTGGAAATATCTAATTCAGAATCTCAGCTGGATTAATATTACTGGAGGATGCAATAATTAAATATCGCATTTACTAATCTTAATCATAAATAAAAGAGCGGGCTACTACATATAAACACACCAATAAACACCGTGTATGCTATATACATGGAGCAAACTCCGGTTCATCATAAAACAGGCATCAACAATTACACTTTACTAAGTTTGGAGCAATACGAAATCAAATTCCAGCGATTTTCAGCAAGCACGTCAATAATTTCCAGTATATTTTTTATACATTTTGAAATAGATAAAGCAAAAGTTTCCGAATTCAGCAGGCTGTAATACCAACGAATCTCGAGCACTTAATCTCATACACTTATAAAATAAATTAAATTGAATTCAGAATCAATCTCATTTCACGAAAGCGTCGATAAACTCCAGTAGTTTTCAGCAAAAACAAAAAACGAGTTGAATTCCGAAGAGAAAAATTGAACAAATAGGGAACGAAACTGGAAAAGCATAAGGAGATAAGAGACAGGAAAGAAAAGAGAGAAGACGGAGAGAAACATTACCGGAGGTGGCGGAAGCGGTGACGCCAAGAGTAAGGTTCTTCTCCTTTCCCTATTCTCGACGATTACATTATTTTATCCGCTATTTTGTATATCATGTTTACCGTTTAACCCTTTATCCACCACCAACAATATAAAACAGTATTTTTATCAAATGTTGCCAATATAAAGAAAAAGAAAACAATATAAATCTTTATATATATAAAAAGCAAAGTAAATGTCAATAAATTTAATTTGAAGGGTAATTTTGGAATTGTAAAAAATGAGTAGTTAGAAAATAAAAATGAAATTCAATAGTCACTCCACTTAAAAAATAAAAAACTGCCGACAAACTAAGGAAAACAAATTAACCGCCATATTACTTTGGTCCGTAACATATTTATTTCTTATTTTTTTTTCTTATTTTATAGATAGAATATACTATATATTTTATTTTCAAGTAATTATGTGTTAAATAAAATATGTAATGTGTATATTGAATGAAAGCCCATAAAATGACCTTTAATTTGACATATAGTATGTGAGAAATAGATTTAAAATAAGAAAGTTATGATAATTTAAAGTTCTAATATATAAAATAATTTATATTTATTAAACAATAATTTTTTTCCTTCAAAACTTACTATATATTATAATTTATTTTAAGAATCACTAATTTAATAATCTCATTAATTGATTGAATACTAAATTATTTCAAAATTATAAATTATAATTTTATATACATGAACTTCTCAAATTCTCATCCAAATGATTAATTTCTCAAACTGTATATTAAAAAAAAATGTATATACACGTACTTTCTCGGTAAAATATTTATTAATGTATGTATAGATGTTATTGAATAGTAAATTATTTCAAAATTATAAATTACAATTATATGAACATTTACTTTTTCTTTTATATATATACATAGATGTTTTCTAAAATGTAGATGTTATTTTAATTTTATTAGTTATTTCTTTATTTTCATATAAAATGCATATGTTATTTTAATATATTTTTTTATTTTTATTCTTTCATAAACATGTACACGTATTTTCTCAAACTATTATCCAATTAATTGATTATTATAAATATTTTCTTAAAAATATATTCAAAAAGGTGTGCATGCGTACATTTCCACCATTGACTAAGATCTGGTAAAGAGAGCATAAGCGGCGTCGTTTAGTGTATAATTATGCACTATATATTTTAATTTTTTATTAGAAAATCTCAATTGCAAAAATTATAAAAATTTTATTTTTATTTGCAGAAATTTAAAATTAAGGTTGAATTTGCAAATAAGTATAAATTCATGATTTATTTTACAATTAACCATTATAATGCAATATTGATTTGTTTAGAATTATTTTTATTAATTAAAATATTTTTATTTTATATATCAGAACAATTATCTTGACGGGTATTAAATTAAAATAAGTTTCTATATCTTGTGATTATTGATATTTTTTGAATCTATATGTATTTGAATCTATAAATATTAATTTTAATTTTAATTTTAATTTTAATTTTAATATTATTATATTAAATTAATAATTATAAAGTGTTTTTATATATATTGTGAGGTATCGTGATAATCCTTGTGCGATTTTTTATAAAAGCAAATGATATTTTGTATAAAAATAAATGATACATTACAAATGACCTTTTTAATAACAAAATTGATATTTTTCTCTAATGCAAGTGATACTTCGCAAATGATATTTTTTATAAAAATAAATGATACTTTGTATATAAGTAAATTATATTTTTATGTATGCAAATGACACTTTGTCCAATTGACGAGGGCAGAAAGGGCAATAATGGGGGAGGAGAGGAGAGGGGATGGGAAGTATTGGGTCCAATTGGGCGCGAGTTTTATCCAACAACATAGCTCTCTATGATGACAAAGTTTGTCAAAATTAAATATAAAGCCCCAAAAAAATACTTCCTCGGTCCCATAAAAATATGCATAATTTTTTTTCGTCTGTGCCATAAAAATATGCATATTCTATTTATAATAATAATTCTTCCTCTATACATCACAATTAACGTTGGACCATTTCTCCACTCACATTATACTTCACAGGATTTCTTAAAACCTGCGCCGTCCTATACTATGTATGTTTTTATGAGACGGAGGAAGTATATATGCAATGCAAGTATATTCCAAAATTTTTATATTTTACTATTTATTAATAAAAGTAATAAATTTGAAAATATTTATATTTATTAATAATATATTAAATTTACAACATACAATTTTTTAGTTACTAGCTCGATTTTCTTCATTTTTTTTCATAAATTTTCCGTTGAGTCTAAAACTTAACTCTACCTTACACGAGTCAAAAATCACATTCACCGCGCATAGCGTGGGAGGTAGACTAGTATTCATTAAATGTAAATTATTGGATTGGAATAATTAGCACATACTGTGAGGGACTTTTGGTTTGATGTTTGTAATATATATAAAAGGAAATGAACGTTGAAATGAAGGAACTGGAATTTGATGAGCAGCACTGCCAGAGTCAGAGGACAGAGCTAAGCATTGCCAGAGCCAGAGGGCAGAGCTATTTGTCACAGGGTCTTCCTTCAACTCTGAATTTTTCGCCTCGTGCAGCGCCGAATTCCCACAATCCGACCAGCTTCTTCCCTCACCAACACTCTTTTGACACTTAGAATGTATGAGGCTCACAAGTGTTATGCACGAATCAAAGTTCACACGCAGCGGACATCAACATGAACAACCTTAAGCAACACACAACGATTTACGGGAACACCATGCCCCATCCTTTAATTTTATTCCCTCAATAAAATTACAAGGACATATCTATGTTCAAGGCTCGTGCACAACTCTCTTGTTGTACAGCTCACAGCCAATTACAATATATAAATGTGATAGACAACCCCCATCACTAGGCTAAAAACCGCTATCAAAGCTGAGACTAACTGCCGGGCAGTTTTTCGCCACACTAACTCAAAACTGCCCAACGTGGGTCGTGACAGTTGCCGCCAACAACTGCTTCACTCTGCTCCCACTGATCTAGCCATCGACATCTCCAGAGCTGATATCTAGAGTTGACATTCAGAGCTGTTCTGGTCTGCTCTGGTCTGGTCTGGTCTGCTCTGCTCTGACCTCCCGCTGGTCTGCTCTGTCTTCCAGGGCTGGTCTACTCTGACCATCCAGAGCTGGTCTGCTTTGACCTTCTGCTCTGGTCTGCTCTTTCCCCGATGCCACTCAACATCGGCCATCCGTGTCTCGCCCGGTACTCACCCGCACGATGTGTTGCTTCGCATCAACACTTGGCTCCGTTGCCCCATTTCTCGGCAACTTTACGCCAATCTGCCGAGGCACGTCGCACGGACTCGACGTGTGTCAGACCTCGCTTCTCAAGGGTCTAACAAACCACCCCCACCGAAACCCGACGACGTCCTCGTCGTTGATAGGATTAAACCCCCTTCTCTGAGCTCCTTTTCACGAATGCTCCTGAACCAAATTACGGCCTCATCCGACATCACCCTGTCACCACCATCTCTTTGATCGGCCTCATTCTTGGACTCAACTTGAATTGCAGACATCAACTACAACGTACTCATCCTCGGGCCCACGATCTCGCTATCCTCAACGCTCTCAACAACAATCGCATTCACCCGCTTTGGACAATCCTTCATTCAATGCCCCATTTTCTCACAAATGAAACATCCCCAATTTCTCTTCGGGACTGTCGTTGCCGTTTCCGGCGCCTTGGTCACTTCCTCGCCGGACTTCTCATTTTCCTTCCCTTTCTTCGAGTCTTTCTTCCTTCTCTCGAACTCGTGGGAATCACCAACCGGCCTGAAATCAACCAACCCCTCAGCAACAGCTATGCCCGACTGCACATCCTTAACTCCCTGCCGTCTCACCTCAGCCTGAGCCCACGGCTGCAATCCTGCCATAAAGTTGAACAACTTGTCTGCCTCCGACATGTCATTCACGTCAAGCAACAACGAACTAAAGTCCTTCACATACACTCGAATGGACTCCGTGTGCTTTAACATTCGCAATGCATCCCTCGCCACCCACGAGGAATTTCTCGGAAGGAACTGCTCCTTCAACTCACGCTTCAACGCCTCCCACGTCAAAGTCTCCATTTGGTCTCCACCAGCACCGATACTTGGCCTTGAACGCCACCACAGCTTCGTATCGCCCATCAAGTACATGCTAGTGATCGACACCTTCTCATCATCGGGCACATGAGATGCCTTGAAATACATCTCCATGTCCCACAGAAAATTTTCTAACTCATTCGAACTCTTGGTGCCCTCAAAAGGTTTGGGCTCTGGGACACGGACCTTCAGAACCGGCCTGCCTTGCTCCACCGTTCTGAGCACACGCTTTACGAGCTGCAACTCATCCAACAGCTCCTCGATCTTGATGTCGACCGCCTGCGTCAAGGTAGACACGTCTTCCTCGCACAACACAATTCGTCCTTCAACAAATCTAGGAGTGTCTTCCACCGATTTGCGCATCGCTTCAACCGACTCTTTGATCGCAGCAATCTGACCAAAGATGGTCTCAAGTCCAGCCGACGTTGAGACCTCCGGGGTCCTTCCAAGCACCGTCTCCAACCTCAGCACCCTCTCTTCGAGAGCCGAAAATTCCCTCGCTTGCACCATCTCCGCAATGGCTGCAACACGCACCAGAGCCAACCTAACCTGGCTCTGATACCAAATGTCACAGGGTCTTCCTTCAACTCTGTCGTGCAGCGCCGAATTTCCACAATCTGACCAGCTTCTTCCCTCACCAACACTCTTTTGACACTTAGAATGTATGAGGCTCACAAGTGTTATGCACGAATCAAAGTTCACACGCAGCGGACATCAACATGAACAACCATAAGCAACACACAACGATTTACGGGAACACCACGCCCCAACCTTTAATTTTATTCCCTCAATAAAATTACAAGGACCTATCTATGCTCAAGGCTCGCGCATAACTCTCTTGATGTACAGCTCACAGCCAATTACAATATATATATGTGATAGACAACCTCCATCACTAGGCTAAAAACCGCTATCAAAGCTGATACTAACTGCCGGGCAATTTTCCGCCCCACTAACTCAAAACTGCCCAACGTGGGTCGTGGCAGTTGGCGCTCAGCAACTGCTTCACTCTGCTCTCACTGATCCAGTCATCGACATCTCCAGAGCTGATATTCAGAGTTGACATTTAGAGCTGTTTTGGTCTGCTCTGCTCTGGTCCTCTCTGCTCTGGTCTGGTCTGGTCTGGTGTGCTCTGCTCTGACCTCCCGCTGGTCTGCTCTGTCCTCCAGAGCTAGTCTGCTCTGACCATCCAGAGCTGGTCTGCTCTGACCTTCTGCTCTGGTTTGCTCTTCCCCCGATGCCACTCAACATCGGCCATCCGTGTCTCGCCCGGTACTCACCCGCATGATGTGTTGCTTCGCATCAACACTTGGCTCCGTTGCCCCATTTCTCGACAACCTTGCGCCAATCTGCCGAGGCATGTCGCACGGACTCGACGTGTGTCAGACCTCGCTTCTCAAGAGTCTAACAACAATCCATCTTGTAAGTATCATGGAACCTCTCAATGCTAGGTACAATGTCTTTCAACGTGGAAGACAACGTTTTGAAATGGGCAATCAGCTTTTGGCATTCAATTTCATACTCGGCAAGAGATATTACGTCCCACACATAAGCTTTCTCAAGCTTCTCTGTTTCCTTTATAATCGCAAAGAGCTCGGCGAAATTGTCATACATCTCCCTTTCGCGCTTGTCGTTCCATAGCTTAATGTTAGGCCCATGATGGTCAGCTCTGGAGGCAGAGCATACTAGCTCTGGAGGCGGAGCAGAGCATCTCTGGAGGCAGAGCAGAGCAAGCTTTGGAGGCAGAGCAGACCAGCGCGGGGAGGACAGAGCAGACCAGCTCTGGATGTCAACTCTGGAGGTGAGCTCTGGAGATGTCGATGGCTGGATCAGTGGGAGCAGAGTGAAGCAGTTGTTGGGCGCCAACTGCCACAACCCACGATGGGCAGTTTTAAGTTAGTGGGGTGAAAAACTGCCCGACAGTTAGTCTCAGCCATGTAGACGGTTTTTACCTAGTGATGGGGGTTGTCTATCACATTTATATTATTGTAATTGGCAGTGAACGCAGGAGTGTAGAGTGTGTGCGCGAGCCTTGAGCATAGAGATAGGTCCTTGTAATTTTATTGTGGGAATAAAATTAAAGGTTGGGGCGTGGTGTTTCCGTAAATCGTTGAGTGTTGTTTAAGGTTGTTCATGTGATGTCCGCTGCGTGTGAACTTTGATTCGTGCACATTACACTCGAGAACCTCATACATTCTAAGTGTCAAACGAGTGTTGGTGAGGGAAGAAGCTGGTCGGATTGTGGGAATTCGGCGCTGCACGGGGCGAAAAATTCAGAGTGAAGGAGGACCCTGTAACACTTAACCTCCATCTATTATAAATATATATGTATGTAGATATCGGATTGGAGAAGAGAATGGGACACGCGCAAAAGAAGCACTCTTACCACTGCAAGCGAAAAACCGAAACATCAGATTCATAATACTCAATATAATGCCACTTATTCCCAAAAGAAAACAATTACACGCTCGCAACAGTAGACGAATCACAATTAAAGATATCCCCTATTTGTAGGTTGCAACTTACTAATAGAAAGAGTAAAAGCGAATCGACAAGCGCATATTTCTACTAAACTAAAAAATTCGTTACAATATTCATATCAGATCAATGAAATAACAAGTATGCACTCAAAACCTATATTAAAAAGGTCAATGGATTCGGAAACCCTATATTCATCGCATGAATCGAGCTACAAAACTAAAAAATTCGTTACAATATTCATATCAGATCAATGAAATAACAAGTATGCACTCAAAACCTATATTAAAAAGGTCAATGGATTCGGAAACCCTATATTCATCGCATGAATCGAAAACACTATTTCCAGTTCTAAATCAAGTTTTAAAACTCAAATTCATAACGGAATAGCTAGTGCTGGTTGTGAAATCAAGTTTTAAAACTTGAATTCACAACTAGAGATAATGTTAGTCGTGAATTTGATATTTAAACCTTGAATTCACAATTAACAATATTATTGGTTGTGAATTCAAATTTTAAAGTTTGAATTCACAACTAACACTATTTCTAATTGTGAAATCAAGAAAAAGTGTTGATTGTGAATATAAGTTTTAAAACTTGAATTCACAATTAGAAATAGTGTTAGTTGTGAATTCAAGCTTTAAAATTTAAATTCACAACTAATACTATTTCTAATTGTGAATTCTACGTTTAAACTCGAATTTACAACTAATACTATTTCTAATCGTGAATTCAAATTTTAAAACTCAAATTCACAATAATATTTTATTATTGGTTGTGAATCGTAGTTTCAAAACTCAATTTCACAACTTAAAAATCAATGAATAATTTTTAAATTTTTTATGTGAAGTGTAAAATAGTAATTATAACTAATTTTTAATATATTTTTTTTAATCTTAATGAACAATTTTTATTTTTACTAATCTAAAATAACCATTTTCAAAATCCACTCCAAATATCATTATACTTGGATAAATTAACACATAAATAAACATCAAGAAAAACTAGTTTGCTTTGGAGAACATGAATGGAAAGAGAGGGAAAAAAATCTCACCTTTTTTTTTCTTATAAATTTTTTTGTGAAGATAGCAACAAACAGTTGAAGATTGATTATATACAAACACATGCACACGTTACATTTAATCTATTTTCGCGATTATTCGGTGCAACATATATTATGTAATTTAGAAACTGGAATATATATTTCTCGTGCTACAAGTGAGTACTGTCGCTACAATCAGATACAGATATCAGAAATGCGTTGCATGCGTGCTACAATTAATGTAAACGAATGAATTAATTAAAGCAGAACAAAAATGAAGATCAAATAAATAACCAAAAACATGAGTACCTAACCTAGCTAGATGAGTCGAGCTACTACAACCGAATTTTTCCGCGACTGACAGAAACCTCTAAGGTGGGTGTCGTCCGACGTCCCGAAGCCCGAGAGTTTGATGCCGTACGCTTCCATCCTTTGCACGTCGCGTGGGATGGGCGACTGCCAAAGCCCGTCCCACCAAGCCGGTGGTAGAAGAGGTGTTAGAGCACATTGGCTATGTTGGCCACGGCAGCTCAGGGGGCCCGCAAATCTGTTCCACACATGTCCCCACCCGATCTGTCTCTTCAAACCCTCCGAAAGTAACGAACCTTGGAAGCTGCTAAGGAACGTGATGCTCGAGTTTAGAGACGAGTTCTCATCTGTGGATGGAGGGACGATACTTTGAGAAAAATAATCCAGGGAGATCATCATATGTATTTGGATGTGAATTAGTTACTCAGATTTACCTAGTCTGTATGCAGCTGCAAGTGCTGCGATCAACTGAGCATACGTCGTCCCAACACGTCGGTGAGCTCCAGAAATGACGACATGTTTAGCGCGTGATGCGAGGAAGAAATCAACAAAGGCCACCCATCTAGGAGCAGGACCCCAGTCCTTTCTTCTGAAATTTATGATGTTTGAGTTGCCAGAAATATTTCCTTGGAATTTTTCATAATCGAAGTGTAACACCTGAAAATCCAAAACCAACTTCTCAATTTATGTCGTGATTGAACAACAAACTACGAAAAATCTTGATGATAAATCATTTTTTATTAAAGTAAGGGAACTCAAGACATTACCTCTGCAAATTCTTTTAAAGTTCGTGCAATGTTATTCACCACAGAAGGGGTATCAGAAACCAGAACAACTTTGGGTCTCGATATCATTGGAAGATTAAGGAGAGCTTTTCTTAGGCAATCCACCGCTGCCTGCTTTGCTCTCACCGGTCTGCAAAAGGAATGGGAATTTTCAACGGAGACAATTATTATTTGTCGATGTAACAAAAGTGTTGTTTTGTGTGAACTACAGATAATGATTATAGAAGAAGCTCGTGGCATTAACAAAATCCAAGTTGTTCAGAGGTATAACTAACGAGCCTCGTGCAGGAATTATGGCATTGGTAAATAAACTACAACTTAAAGAATGTAATATTCCTTCTCGATTAGTTTAGCCGAGGTACCTATTCATCATCATCCGCATGTGGAGTACTATATCCGGATCCCTCCCGCCACTAAGAGCCCAACTTACTGCATTTTCCACATCTTTCGAAGGAGAAATTAGAATCCTCATAATCTCCCCAAACACATTAGCTCGGTACTGAAGATTTTCCGGCTTCCCAAATAAATCTGTGGCAGCTTCCCTCATTTCAGGATGTATATTCTTCAAGAAAAACTGGGCAGCCACAGCATCCGTCGCGTTCTGGAACCTGATTGAAGAGCGGTTTAATAATTATGCAACTACAGAAAGTTAATTTCAGCCTTATTTGATATTCCACATTACCATATGATAGGTTGCTCCCACTCTCTCCAGTTACTACACAGAACGGCTGTTCGTGATGGCTTCTGAAAATCATCAATCCTCATCGTTAGGTGCCTTTTGTATTTTGTCAGACAACGATTCTGTCTCCACAAATGTTTCACTTCTTTCAATGTAAAGGTTACGTTGGAGTAGGAGATGTAATCGCCAAAAGGGTACTTATCCCTGAAAGATAATACGTGATGACAGTTAGCTGCAAGATGCATACATCTAACGTGAAATTTATATAAGTATCTTCCCCAAATGGACTTGACATATCCAAAGCGTTCTATTTCATTCTTTAAATATCTGCACACTATAACTAGCTAGAAAGGATGCAAACAAATGTGAACAGAGCTCTCTCTCTCTCTCCCTCTCTCTCCCTCTCCTAAGACAAGAATTGATATGCTAGACAAATCAAATCCAAATTCCCAATGCAAACAGAAAGGCTTGAGAGAGAACCAATATGCCTGGTTTGCCCGATTATCAATGATCGGTTCAGCATCACGCTCAGTGCAGCAGCAGTCAGTAACTTGTACAACTCATTTCCCAAACCAGCTTCCGATGCCTTTCCAATCACAAAACCGCGGTTGCAGAATTGTTCCGGAGGGAGATTTCGTACCCTGGAGGCACCTGAAATCAAGATTATTTCCATTAAACCACAAACCTAAGATATTTCTCATTCTTTTACTTCCAAATAGTTACTTGTCTTTCCGGGTCAGACAAATGAATCATTCATCATACAAGGATTCTTTAAGCGATTCTCCAAAAATTATCATCATCATCATCTTTTATATCCTTCTCTGGAAATGACAATGAATAACCATAAAACTGCCATTTTATGCATGAAAATCTCTCTCATCCCAACTCAAAAGAAAAATCTCTCTCATGAACTATAAACCACAATCATAAGTGCAAATTTACAATCTTTCTCCATCTACTCATAGTTGTCTATGAAATCCAGGATTATAGAATGACTACCCCACTATACCAAATCCAGCATAACAAAATATATCAAAGAACTAATGCTTAAATTTGGACCAGCAAAATACTTGGAATTAATTTCGATAAATGTTACACACTCCAAATATGAAGAACCAATTTCTAAGCAAAAAAGGGCACAAAATAATAATACATCAGTTGACATAAGGGAAAAAGCGCAAGATTGCATGACTTAAAATAAATAGATATTTCCATAAACGTTAGGATCTATCTCGAACAAAATCCAATGCATCGATTACTTAAATTCAAACGCATCAACATTTGCAATTAATTAAACAAAACAGAAAAGAAAAGCACACCGTTATCGGCGAAGTGATGACGAATTAATCTTCTGACTCTAAGACTTTCGCCCACATAACCTCTGCTGAAGATCTGGCCCATCTCCTCCACCGTCGCGCATTTCTTCCCGCCCTCAGCTGCCTCCACCTTATCCGACGTCGTATCAGCTGAAAACTCCTCCTTCCTCATCTCGACCTTATCCGACGTTGTATCAGCTGAAAACTCCCCCTTCCTCATCTCGACCTTCGGCGACGGCTCAATCGACCTGAGATCCGTCGTCAGCAGCCCGAAAATGGTGGATATCGCGATCAGGATCAGGAGGAATTGAACGGACATCCGCCGCCGACGCCGCGGCGTCGACTTCGAACTCATGTTTCAGTTTCCGGTCAAGGCCAGCTAACGGCGACGGTGCAGTGTTTTGAGCTGCTGATGATATTATTCAATGGCTGAAAAAGGTTGAGAATCTTTCAAAGATTTATTACATTTCATTCAATATAAAAAAGTTTAGCAACGTCGACGTAAATTTTGTCGCTTTTCCGAATACTACACTACAACAGTGTGTGTGTCATGTCCGAATATGATACACCACTGTGTGGTTAGACACAAATTACTCTTTTTTTTTTTTTTTGAGGCCCAAATTGCTTTGTTGTTACCTATAGTAGTAATAATTTCAATTGAGGCTTAAGTTTATCGCCACCTATCCCAATCATCGAATCTTCATTAATATTTAATTAATTTTTTTAGGGTTTAGTCTCCTGTACATCCAACCTGATGGTCAGACCGGGTCGGGTGCTGATCGCGGGTCAGGTGCGCGGGTGGGCTTGAGATGGGCGGGTCCTGGAATAAAGAATAAATTTATTTGTGTAGAAATAAATACAAAGTACCTTGTTTGTGTTGTGGGTAAGGCTTCCCACTTTAAACTCTACAATACTGGGTTCGAAACCCACTTCAAGCCAACTTTATGCGCTGTTTTTGTTTTAATTTTGCATTTTTTTTTTATTGTCATGAATAAATGTAATATTTGTAAAACACTACATTTCTTCATATAAATCATTACTTTTTCTTAAAACAATAATTACATAACCAATTAATTAAAAATATAAATTCTCATATTTATCATCAAAAAGGTAATAATTTTAAAACGTTACATTTCTTCATATCATTAATTACTTTTTTTAATGACAATACTTACTTGACAAAATATTTATTCTACTTTTAATAAGCATAAGATATATACTTTTGATAAAGTGTTTACCTTAATTCTATATAAAGTATTATATTTTCTAAACCCTAAACCCTGAAAACTAAACCCTAAATTCTAAACACTAAAGTCTGAACCATAATAGAAATATTTACTTTTAATAAGCATAAGATATATATTTGTATGCACAAATGTATACTGATGTTAATATAAGTATTTAACTTCATTCGATATAAAGTATTATACATATCAATAATTTCTTTTTCTTATAATAATAATTATTTGATCAAATAACTAAAAGTACAAATTCTCATGAATAAAAGTAATAATTATCGTGAACAAATGTACTCCCTCCGTCCCACGAATCTTGACACGTTTGGTTTTGGCACGGGAATTAAGGAATTGTAGATTAGTGATAAAGTAGGAGAGAGAAGGTAATAAAAGTGATAAAGTATGAGAGAGAATGTAATAATTATTACTTTATTTGGAAATGTGTCAAGATTCGTGGGACAGCCCAAAAAGAAAAATGTGTCAAGATTCGTGGGACGGATGGAGTAATATTTAAAAACATTACATTTTATTGTAACAATAATTAATTATTATTATGACAATAATTGCATTTTATTGTAACAATAATTAATTTTTATTAAGAATAATTACTTTTCTTCACATCAATAATTACTTTTACTTACTGCTGAAATAGAAAATTTATTAAAAAAAGAAAAAAGTGGTTCAAGAGAAAAAAAACAAACGAAAGCACCCGCGAGAAGCAACGGATAACCGAAAAACAACCAAGACTAAGAGAACATAAGATCGTCCTCGTCAAAAGAGTCTTCGTCGTCCAGCATATCTCCCCATTTTTTGAAACCACAGCCGACATAGCTCGAGCTGCGTCTAAGGAAGAAGAGTGAACCACAAAATTTTGCATAATCGCTCCTCCAGACTAAGCATTGTGCACTTTATTCAAGAACTCCACCGGCGACGGCGTGTCAAGAACGGCGCCCTTATTCATAGCCCGCATGCTTGGACCCTCTGCATTTCTGAGCCGACTTTTTATACTGTCATTCGGTGGAGCTTGCGGATGTTCCATACCCTTTTTAGGTCGACCCGGTCGACGCTTAGGATTGTCAACGAGCATTTGCATCCCCTGACTAACCTGCTCATCTAACCTGCTAGGGTTAAGTATCAAAAAAGCCCTTAACGTGGAAACCCTTGATACATTTAACACCCTATGCAAGGGGTGTGTCAACTAAACCCCTAAAGTAATTAATTTTGAACAATTACGCCCTTAGCCCTTACGGCTACTTAACTCTGTTTCTTTTTCTTTTCTTTTTTATTCGGTGGGATCCATCATTATTATTTGCACGGATTGGTTAACGGGGCAGTGCATACGAAACGTTTCTTCATCTTTTCTTCACAATTTGAAGAAGACGTTGCAGACACATTCGAAATACGATGAGGAAGAATTGAGAGATGTGCACAATCCCTTCTGGTGTGACCGTGTCGATCAAATCGCGATTAAGGTAAGTATTGAACATATTTTTTTTTGCAAAATATATGATTTTGAAAAAAACGCATGCAATGGTGGGTGACAGAAGCTACAAGTTTAGTATTTTGATTCTTTTAAGTATTTTGTGAAGAAATTATAGATTGTGAAATCCTTTTTGTTGTCTTGTTCTCTGTGTTGTAGCATGATGAATTTTGTTTTTAATTTCTGGGGTGTATGGAAGCAAGACTACGATTCTGGAAAATTGATATATGATAGCTATAATTCGAGCGAAATTAAAGAAAGCTATGATAAGATGACTTATGAGCGCATATATGATGAATTTGTTAATTGTTATGGTAGTAAACCTTTGAAAGTCTATGCTTTAGATGACGATTATACTCTTGATAAAGGCTTAGTTCTCCTTAGGGATTCACAGCACTATAAGAAGGTAATTGATTACTTTGAATTAGTTGGACAAGAAGATGTCTACTTGTTTGCTGATCATGAAAGAGATCT
Organism: Salvia miltiorrhiza; assembly: GCF_028751815.1. Lineage (NCBI taxonomy): Eukaryota > Viridiplantae > Streptophyta > Magnoliopsida > Lamiales > Lamiaceae > Salvia > Salvia miltiorrhiza. The sequence goes on from NC_080389.1 coordinate 45,016,590, forward strand.
CATGCCCCCTATTACACATTTACCTTTGTTGGATGAGGAAAATGGTAGTGATGACTTAGAGGAGGTACATGATTTGAAGATTGCAAATGATGGTGGGGTTAATGATCAGGCAGAGACTGATGAGAAGGTGGAGACAGTAGACATTGGGCTAAAGGAGTTACAGGTAGATGAAGGGATGGAGAAATTTGAACATGATGATAATGTTATAGGAGTTAATGAAGTGGGGAGTGAGGAAGAGGGTGATGACCTAGGTTTTGGTATGGACTCAGAGAGTCAGAGACTGACTCAAGTACTTATAGTGATGATCGGTCGGATAGTGATGATGAAATAGTTAAGCATGATCTTGTTTTTTATTCAGTGGAAGTTGGGGAGCATGGTAACTTTGAATTAGGTATGACCTTTGTAGGGGCAAATGATTGTAGGGATGCTATCAATACCTATGCTGTGAAATTTGGATACAAACTTAAGTTTGTAAATAATGAACCTAAGAGAATCAGAGTCATTTGCGTTAGTGAGAGGTCTTGTCCGTTTGTTATGCTTGCTTCAAAGGATGAGGAGACAGAAGGGTTAGTTGTTAAAACATTGGTAGCCCAACATAACTGTACTAAGCAGAGGGAGGTGTCTAGTGCCTCTCAAGCTGTAACAACCCGCTCTTTTATCAGTATTTAATTCCAGTTTTTGCGTGTTTAGTTATCTATCTGCCAGTAAATGAAGCACCTTATGTTTTCAGCTATGTTTCTGAATTACGTATTTTGGAGACAGAGTCACTACACTAGCAGTATGCATTTCTATTTACCTTCGCGTGTTTAAGACCGCGACGAGAATCTTTGAGTCGATGAATAATATTATTTAAAGTTATAACCAACTTAGCAAAGTTGTGTTATTTATCAAGATGGAGTTTAGTTCATGATGTTACTAAGTCGTGAATTATTTCCGACTTTGAAGCTAATTAAATCTACGGATTTAATTTGAGTATTAGGATGACGAACGAATTAAATCTACGGATTTAATTTAGCAAGTATCGATTTTTAACAAAAACGCGAAACCAGTATTTCTAATACAGAGAAACCAACACTGAAGGATTTTACTTAGATCTTTTCTCTTAGATCACATCACCACCCACGCCACCCTATCCGCCACCTGCCAACGCCACAAGCAAGGAAAAGAAGGGAAAATGGAGAAAAGAAAAGGTGGAAAAAGGTGCTGCAGCAACAGCCATTGGCTGGGCAGCCGAAAGGCCTCCCACGCAAGCTGCAGCAGCAGCTCTCCTCCCATTGGCTGGGCAGGCGAAGGGCCTCCCACGCAAGCTGCAGCAGCAGCTCTCCTCCCATTGGCTGGGCAGCCGAAAGGTCTCCCATCGCCTCACCTGCTGCACCCCATCCCACGCCACGCAATCCTACAACCAATGCCCTCCCTTCGGCACTCAAGTACACATCAGCCGAGCTCCAACTATAAATTCACCCTTCAATCCTTGAGCCACCCCTTTCTCCTCACAACACTTAGAATTTTCAGCAGCAACAACAGGAAGCCTCACCTCTCTCGACGCCTTGCACGAAGAGGAGTAGAGCGAGATTCTTGCTGCCGACTTGAACAAGTTTGCACCTCGACGCTCGACAAAGCGAGAGAGAAACCATCGTTCCTTACCCGACCAAAGCACGCGAGATATCAAGGTAACCTTTGACCTCTGTTGCTACTCCATTCGGCATGAATCACACTCGCAGAAATCATGTTTTATGGGCTGTAAACGAATGAACAAAAAGCATGTTAAGTCACGTTTTTGTGGAACCTACAACTTGAACCTTGATGAACGACGAGAACTTTAGCTTTAAACGTAGACGAACGTGAATAATCACAGCATGCTCACATAGGTAGAGATTAAGGTCTGTATACGAGTGAGAATCGAGGCGAGATAAGGACGGAGAATTCTGGTTTCTGGAAACTGGAATCCCCGTCGCTCTTCCCAGACCAGCGGGGACGAGGCCAGCGGGGACGAGTCCAGCGGGGACGAGGCCAGCGGGGACGAGTCCATCGGGGACTAGGCCAGCGGGGACGAGGCCAGCGGGGACGAGTCCAGCAGGACGAGGCCAGCGGGGACGAGGCCAGCGGGGCCGAATCACCTCGCCAGAGGAATGGCCAGAGGAATCACCTCGCTAGAGGAATCACCTCGCCAGATGAATGGCCAGAGGAATCACCTCGCCAGAGGAATCACTTCGCCAGAGGAATCACCTCGCCAGAGGAATCACCTCGCCAGAGGGATCACTTTCGCCAGAGGAATCGTTCCTCACCAGAGGAATCACTTCGCCACAGAGCTAACTCAGCCAGTGCTGACTTAGAGGCCAGAGCTGACCTCCAGAGTAGAAAGCGAATAAGAGAGAAAGAGATAGAGAGAGAGAGAGAGAGAGAGAGAAGAGAACATAGGGTGTTTAAATCTTTATTATTTTCTTTCCCTTGCTTACACGAAGGGAGATTATTATATTTTACTGACAGTTTAGAACACCCTAATGAGAACGAATCAATGTAGTTAATTACTTGACTTCATGGGACGGAACCTAGTTGGGTTAATTGGTTAATAAAAAGGAATATGAGCCATGCATAATTACATTACGCATCCTCATTTATTTTAGAATTTTCCCCGGACTAAGACCTTACGTTATTTCTTTTCCGAATCAAGGTTGAACGCAAGAGTTTAAGGCTTAGTCGTGAGTCTCCACTACCAGGTGGACATTACTTTCATATATATCAAATGAGTTTAAATGTTACGTTCAAGCAAGTTATTTCATGACAAAAATCTTTGAATTGAAGTTATTTCAAGTATTGTCTTGCCATAAAATGTTTCAGTTTTAGTATGATATCTATCTGCTTTGGCTTTGTCAATGATGAAATCGAATTCGGGTCTTGAGCAGTTGATAGCTATCCTGCCAGGACTAGTGTACACCAGAGACTGTGAGTCATCTAGCGGGTTGGCCGGTCAAGTGATCGTGAGAGGTGGCCACCTCTCCGGCACGCAGCTTCAGATATGATAGATTACAAGAGAACTTAGTCTGATCAGACGAACTTTAAGAATCACAAATGAATTTAGTAAGCTTGGGCCTATTTAGCTAAAACTCCATTGCTGTACTGTTTATGATGGCATGACAATTTACAGTTTCACGAAGCATGTTTATATGTTTACTTAGGCATACGTGTCCACTGAGTATTTTTGTACTCAGCCCTGCATGTATTTCTAAATGTGCAGGTTGAGCATTGGTTGATGAAGATGAAGTGAAGAGCGGAGCTCTTGTCATAAGTTGATTGAATAAACTCTTGGATACATGTCTTCATACATGTAATCAGATTATTATTTCCGCTGCGTATTCTTAAGAAATAAGCCCTTTTGAATTAAGTCGGATTCATCCGAACTTACTAGTTATTTGAATCTTTGTGGCTAAACGTAAGTTATATTATAAATGTTCCCCTTCACTGTCAATGATTAAGTTCGATCCTTCATTATATTTTACCCCTTTCTATCCCCGCTTCTAATCTCCCTCCCTTAGTCATGGTTTCCCGGCTTAATTATCCTTAATTAAGTCCGGTCGTGACACAAGCATACCTTGCCAACTATTTCAAGGAGGCATTGTATAGAAATCCTAAGTTTTCATTGAAGGATATGCAGGGGCAGGTGAAAGAACACTTAAAAATGCATCTTAACTTGATGAAGTGCAAAAAGGCTAAGAGAATTATTCTGACCAAGCTTAAAGGCAGCTACAGAGAGGAGTTCAATATGCTTCGTGGCTATATTGAGAAGGTGAAAGAGACAAACCCGGGGACAAAGATGGAGCTGCAACTATCTAGGGACGAGTTGGCAAATGGTGGAAGGGTTTTCAAGAGGATTTTTGTCATGCTTGATGCATGTATGAAGAATTGGCTTGGGGGTTGTAGGCTGTTGATTTCTTTAGATGGTTTTCACCTAAAAGGGGTTACATTTGGGTTACTTCTCACAACTGTTGGCAAGGATGAAAATGATGGAGTGATTCCAAGTGCATGGGCAGTGGTCAATAAGGAGAACAAGCACAACTGGACTTGGTTTTTAAGTTGGTTGAAGTGTGAGTTACAGCTTGGTAATGGATCAAGAGCCACTATTATGTCAGATATGCATAAGGTTAGTATTTCTTCATGTTATCTCTTGTTTTTTTTGTTGAAAATCATAACTCATGCTAACTGCTTTCACACTTCTAACAGGGTTTGATGGAGGCAGTAAATGATCAAATCCCAGATGTTGAGCATAGATGGTGTGCAAGACACATCTATGCTAACTGGAGTAAAAAATGGAGAGGTGAGGAATTGAAGAAGAGGTTTTGGTTAGCAGCTTGGTCTTCATTCGAAAAAGAGTTCAAGTTGAACATGGCGAAGCTTAGCTCTATAAAGAAGCAGACTGCAGTGGATCTTCTCCATTATCCACCCCAAAACTGGTGTAGAGCATACACGAGTGACATATGCTGCATTCACATGGTAGATAACAACATCTCTGAATCTGTAACACCCTGTATTTTGAGAAGCTATATGTGCCCTAGCTCAAACTTAAATTGAGTTTTTAAATAGTAGCTAGAGTATTCATGCACGCGGGCGAATAAATGAGATAAGAATTATTGAGAGTTTATTATGAGGCGATATTATTTTCTCGGGCCTTATAAATTCTATTATTAAGAAACCTATCTTCGCCCTATATTTTTATTGAAATGTCTATGTGATATAAATATTTTACTTGGCAGAATATTCACATATGAATTATTGATGCATTGTTATTATGATATTAGTAATATCATAATTGAGATAAATTTTCCTCACGCATGAATAGATATATTTTCATGGGATATATTCCTACACACAAGATGAGAAATAAATTATTCAAGTATCTCTCTCTCTCTCTCTCTCTCTCTCCCGTCTATCTCCATTCTCTCTTTCTCTTCTCTTTCTTTTCCCTACATTAAGCACACATGCATGCATAGTAACCCTCCCCCCTAAACCTAACTCTAACTAGCAAACAATCCTCCACAATTCATGCACTCACGAGCACATGCACACTTCTTCTCTCTTCTCTCTCCCCTCTCACGACTTCTCTCATCTCTCCCTCACCTCTCACCTTTTCTCTTCACTCTACCTTATTCTCTTCCCTCTCTACTTATCCTCACTTTCTTTTCTTCTTTCTTTCTTTCTCCCTCTCCTCCTTCCTCTTAACCCCACAGAACTCTCCCATTTTTCAACCCCTAATGCCTACATTTCATAGCAATCTCTTGAAGATTATGCATTTATTGTGATGAGACCACACAATCCCATCACCTCTCACTCTAAGTATGGTTTCTCTCATTCTTTCTTCTCTTATGTTTCGGCCAGCACCCTCCTCCATTTAGCCTCACTATTTTCTCCTCTTGTCTCACCAAATATAGTAAAAGATTAAGGTTCCAAAAGTGTTCATCTCCAAGATCAAGCTTTAAGAAAATACTAAGCATCATCCTCTACTCCACCTTCTTTGATTTTGTTGGAAGTAAGCTCATATCCTCATCTTATGATATGTGTATATGTATGTATAAGATGAATAAGCATGTATACAATTGAAGCATGATGAGTTCTTGGTATGAAAAAGCATGAATATAGTGGTGAAAATTATAGATCTATGAGGATATGTGAAGTAGACATTGAATATATCAGCTTTGGTTTTTCAACCATTTGAGAATTCTTCACTAAGCTTCTGTACTGCTGAGTCGACAAGGTTTTCCTTGTCCAAAAATCTTGAAACTTTTATGGTGTGTAGACAGAGGTGTCGTGAACATGCTTGTAAAATTTCAAGTCATTTGGACTTCGTTTACTACCTTTTTAAATTATAAAACTTCTACTGCGAAATTCTACCGAAAATTTGGAAGGGCAGTCACTGGAGTCACACTCTGCTCTGCTCTGCTAAGCTCTGCTATGCTCTGCTCTGCACTGCCAGATCTGCTCTGCTCTATCAGATCTGCTCTGCTCAGCTCTGCTATGCTCTACTCTGCTCTGCTCTGCACTGCCAGATCTGCTCAGCTCAGCTCTGCTCTGCTAAGCTCAGCACTGCCAGATCTGCTAAGCTCAGCTCTGCTCTGCTAAGCTCAACTCTGCAAGCTCTGCTCTGCTAACCAGTTGATCCATCGATCCAACATGGACGGCTGAGATCTTATTCACAAAAGCAAACTTAAGTAATTGCCATTCAATCCCTTCGTATTTCTGAATTAGCAATTAAGTCCCTAAAGTTTCCTGTGTAAATAATTGATGCATAGATGTGAAGACACATATGCAACAAAAAAAACATTCAGCCTTCCAAATTTTTATGGTAGAAAGATACATGTGTTATACAGATACACATCGAATTTCAAGCCATTTGGGCAACGTTTACTATTTTTCAAAAATCTTAACTTCCAGTTGTCCGAAACTGCCGAATCTGGTAGACTGTGGGAAAACATCCATATCTCTTAAACCACTTGGAGTTTCTCACCCTACTTTTTTTAAATGAAACTAGACTCAAAGAGGTTTTCAATGGTATAAGTCTTGAATCTAGGAGATTTTTGAGATGAAACAGTTTATTCTTTAAAGACAAGGCAGTGCAGAAGCAGTAAGTTGTAGGCCAGTGTTCGAAATTTCTTACTTTTGATATTGTATTGAGAATTTTAAAGTTTTGGTGGAGAAATACACCATGTTGTGTCATGAAAATGCTACTGGAATATATATATATATATATATATATATATATATATAAATTTTTTTGGAATTTTTCAAAAAGGATTTATGAGATTTAATTGTCACAATTCTTATAGGAAATGATTGTTTGGACTTTTACAGGTTTGAAAAAAATGTTTGAGTGGAAAAACTCTTTTATATATATATATTCCATAGCTTACATGAATATTTGAGAATTTACTTACAAGGGAAAAATATTTCAAGTTTCATAGAGTGACTTTTAAGTCATTTGACTATTGAGATAAATTGTGAAAATGTATTATGTGGAATAATTGATTAATTTGAAGTGTGAATGACTATGTGAATTATTTGAGTGCTATTTACCTATAAGATTGAGAGTCTTTTGATTGGATAAGATATCCAACTAAACCAAGTGCGACACCAAAGGTTCGAGTGACGGCCGGCGTTAGTACGACTCTGAGCTCTACGTCATCGACCCTTGAGACAGGTGGGCTTTATTCTAACTCTATTATGGCAAGCTACCATGATAATGAGCTCAAATGCAAATCTTATGAAAATGAAGCATATTGAAGTATTATTGATGAGTATTATGAAAATTGTCAACTTGCCATATTTATTATTGATGAGAATGAAATGTGGTATGTTACCTCTATGAAAGACATGACTATGATCACGATGCAAGATATCGGCCTTTGACTGATTTATATGACAGTAAAGGTTTTGTGTGCAGAGGTGATCGTGAGCCGTCTCTAGTCGGCCGATCACGGTGATTTGAAGGAGGCCTCCTTCTCTTCACCTAATATATATATGTTATATGAGTTCTCATAGTTGGCACATACCCTGAATATATATTGTCTGCGGACTAATGATATTATTATGATGATGCAAATGAGTTTATGATAGAAAAACATGAACATGTATTTTTTTTATCTCACTTAATCCTGTTGATGCATTGAAAAGGGAAAGGTTGACATATAGCTCTAAAAGCAACATTTCAATTATTTCCGGCATGAGTCCACTGAGTGCTTTTTGGTCCCTGCATATATTTCTAAATGTGCAGGTCTTGCTTGGCGCGAGGATGGGCGAAGGCTGTTGGAACTGTCAGTTGGTCGTGTCTTCCTATGTCTCAAACTTATCTTTATACGCTTTGACTCTATAAGTAACTGAACTCCCTGCTATATGTCTTCACACATATAGTAACGTATCTCGCTGCATAACTCTGATGAAACTTTTTATTCAATTTGCTTATGCCTGTAATATCCCATAAGGGAAAATACTTTTCAAACCCTTGCTAAGTCTTCAATTGCTTATTTATGTTTTACCCAAGTAAGAAAATATTTTATTCTTAAAATCCTTCTTGGAAATGAGTAAAGTTTGCAAATGCTTCCGCTAAAACAAGATGTATTTCTATTTCTTTCACTATTACTTTTATTAGTCGTACGATACTTGGTATACGCTATCACTGACTATATCGGGCTGCGACAGAATCTTTCAATTCAAGTATTATAGAAGCTAGGTACAAGCCAATTATCAGTATGTTAAAGGACATTATGGTGATTGCCATGACTAGAATTAAGGATAGGAGAAGTAGCGTGCATCAGTGGAAGTCTGATTGGTCTCCTGCTTGCATGAAGTTGTTTGAGGCTGCTAAATCTGATGCATTGACATGTAATGTGATCTGGAATCGGGAAAATGGGTATGAAATTTGGGAGTAAGAGGATAAACACACAGTGTCATTGGATAGGAAAAGATGCACATGTAGGATGTGGGAATTGACAGGGGTTCCATGTTGCCATGCACAAGCTGCATTATTTTACTCTTCATTGGACCCTCTTAGTGTCATTTCTAGCTGGTACCATAAGTCAAGCTGCATCAAAAGCTATGAACACTACATACAGCCAGTTCCAAGACTTAAATTTTGGAATGTGAAAGAATGTGATGGAGTAGAGCCTCCTCCAGTGGAAAAAAAGATTGGCAGGCCCAAGAAAACGAGGGTAAGAGCTCTAAACGAGCCTAGGAGAAGCAACAAGCTATCAAGGGTAGGTCAGAAACAACATTGTAGTATCTGTAAGAGCTCAAGTCATAAAAAATGACACTGCCCTCAAAGACCAAGTTAGGTATTCATATCCCCATTAATTCATACATCAAAACTGAAATGCATTTGTTACTTATTGATTTGCTTACATACTCCTCAGGCGACACAAAGTACTCAAGCTTCAACTTCAGCTTTGCCTACAAAGTTGAAGGCAAAGAGTAGTTCTCAAGGCATGGGCTTGTACATCAATCCTGATATTGGAAGAAGTGTTCTAAATGTGAACTTACAATTAGGATAACTGTTACTCCCTCCGTCCGCCAAGATTATGCCACAATTACTATATCGGGCGTTCGCCAAGATTATGTCACTTTCCTTTTAAGGCAATGGTCCCACCATCCTCTTTAATATTTTATCCTTACTAACACCCTTTATTTACGAAAAATCTCACCTCAAATTCAATCTCAACTACACATCTCATAAAGTGGTGGGACCATTTCTCTACTACATCAAAATCATCACCACTTTTATTAAATCTTGTGCCCAAGCAATTTGCCATAATCTTGGCGGACGGAGGGAGTAGTATTTATTCTTCATTAGCTTAGCTCTACATATATGCTAACGCTAAGTTGTTCTATGCAATGAAACAGCCCGGGATGTCGACATCAGTGGTCATAGATGAAGGTAGATCCATAGAGCCTGAACCAAACATGCGGTTTGCAATTCCAAATGAGAATGAATTGATGAAAGAGAAGATAAAACAAGCTCAAACAGTGGGCGATCTATCCAAGCTTAGGAAGGTGGCCTCGAAGCCATTCAAGGCTCCACGAGGCAGAGCCAAACTGGAAATTGATGAAGTTGTCCTCAGAAGATCCCCAAGAGGAAAAACTGTTGCTTCAACTGTGGGTTCTACTACTACTAGTTGAAGCAAGATATTTCTTCCTTAGCTGTTTGTTTTGATGAACATGAAGATCCTTTTTTTTATGCCATAGTTTCATATACTTGTTTATGGTTGGAAGAACTTCAAACACTAGTTTTTTGATTGGATCCTCTTATGGAATTGTAACAGATTTGGAATAATGGATGTTTTTGACAGCATTAATGATATAGATTGCATCATTTCTTCGTTCTTGTATCTCTCTTATGTTTGATTTAGTTTTAATTCAATTTTGATGGATTTTATGATGGAATGATGGAATGATGGATGATTTTTTGACAGCATTAATTATATAGATTTTGTCTTTTCTTGCATTTTTTTTACAACATTATGGACATCAGTAAACAACCAACATATGATCCAAAATGTGCTTCCATTTCACTTCCAAAATAGAGGGATACAAGATGGATATATGATCCAAAATAGAGTTCATAGAAATTTACAAAGGCATACTAAACTAGTGCAAAATATGCTAAAAATACCCAAGAAATAAGCAACATTGCAGTAACTAATTTAGCTTTCTTCCTAATTTTGTTTGAATCTGATTTCAAAGCTTAAACAACATCCCAAAGCTTGGCAATTTTAGTCTCCATATCGATGGGTACCGAGCTTGAGCTCTCCTTAATCTTCATGAGCTTCAACTCATTGATAACTTCCTTGGCTCTTTCACTAATTGGTTCGTCAAGCCAATAAAAAAAACCACAATTCTTCATCTAAAACACGAAATTGCAGCCATTTAAAGCCAAAAACTTCAACAAATACAAAATTAATGAAACTCACAAACATACCTTCCAATTTCGACATCCATAAAACCTCCTACCGAGATTTTCGTCCATCCATGATGTCATTATCACAACCCTCAACCTTCTACCTTCAATTGCGCACGCACAAAGCCTTGGATTTTGATACTGTTGAAACTGACGTCCACCGTGCGAGAAGCTCGATCCACAACCACCTGAGACGGAATTGAAACTCATGGGTCGACGCGAAATGCAAAAAAACGTTGAAACCCTATACTAATTACACAAAACTACGCAACATAGTCTCGAATTTGAAGGCAAGCATCACCAATTAGGGTTTTTCGAACTAAAAAATTATCCCCAAATAAAAAGGGGGATTTTTGGTAGTTATTGGTGGGACCCACCGATAAAAAAATAAAGAAAAAAAAATAAAACAAACGAAGTTAAGTAGTCGTTAGTGCTAAGGGAGTAATTGTCCGAAATTAATTAGTTTAGGGGTTTAGTTGACACACCCCTTGCCATAGGGTGTTAAATGTAACAAGGGTTTCCACGTTATGGGCTTTTTTGATACTTAACCCTATAAAGTAATATAATTGTATGCATCATATACTCCTGAAACTCGCAGCAGAAAATGATGGCGGTGCTACACAAGGGATCTTGGGTGAAATACCCATCCTATGTGAACGAACATTGTCCCCTGGTTACGGTGTCGAGATCCTATAATGACCATGAAATTTTTTAGCCAGAATTCTCAGAGACATATTTGATGTGGTCGATGTCTCCATGAGATTCTTGCCTACAATAAATATTTATAATATATACATGTTAAAGTTATACAAAATAATAAAAAGATTTAATAGCATGGAGTAATAACAAAGTTCGACCACAAATAAAATTGCATAAACTAATTCATAACATAATATACAAATATGATTTACCTAACACAATATAATTCATAATATAAAAGAAGAAGAAACCTTTATTAGTTGAAGCTTTTTTCCCTCTAATTTTTGGTCTGTCCTAATGACGACTAAGCCGAGTGTTGGTAATCTCTGCCAAATGGGAATGGGAAGGTCACGGACTGACATAGTTTCACATGTGCTGGGTATGTGAACTTCGGCTCGGCATTTTGAAAGATAACATCAAAAGCTTTCCGATAGTACCTTCGAGTTTTCCATTAGACTCCAAACAACCAAGTTATTAGCCAGCGAACTTTGAGCTTAGGTCAAATTTCAAAAAGTAAAAATTTATGTATTTTTTGTCCAAAAAAAATATATTTGATTAAAAACCAAAATTTAGATATAGTTTGTGTATTTGTAGACAATTAACCCAAATATTCACATAGTTAAAAAAGTAAGATTTTACAATTTATAAAATCAAAATTTTAAATTAAACCAAACTTCTACTACAAACCATGCCTCGCCACTGTAATTGTAAGCTAATCAAATAATTTGTATTTGATTCAATGTTCGAATTTTGATATCTATACTATATTAAAACAGCAGTTTTCAATTAGAAATTGATTTCAAATCAATTTCAAATCAATTTCAATGGCAATTTTGTGATTTCTTACAAAAATAATGACTTATTGTACATATTCAAAAATTAAGTAACTAACTCAATTAAAATTGCATAACCCATAATTTTTTTAAAAATGCACACCCACGTTTAAAAAGACAAATTTCATAACCCACGTTTATAATTCCATAATGAATTATATGTTTATATGTGTATATATACACAATTTATAAGGCATTGGTTATAAATAATTTATAAATTTATATTTATATAATAATTTATAATATATTAAGAAGATAATTTTCAATTTCAAATTGATTTCAAATTGATTTCAAAATTAATAAGTGACAATTTTGTAGAATTGAAGTTTTATTTGTACAATATAATTTTTTCTTTGTGTTCTTATTTTTTAATATTATTTCTTTCTAAAATTGTGAAATTAAAATTATTTATAAAATATATCAAATTAAATATCATGATAAAAGCATTAATTTGATATATTTTATGTAAATATTTGACTTAAAATGGAAAGTTATATTTATTTAAAGATTAATGGTTTTTAAAATTCTCTCTCATCTCTCCTCTTTTTTTTTGAATAAATCAATTTTTTCTATTTTATTCTTTTTACTTATTATTTATGCCTTTTCACAATATCAATTTTTATTATTGTGAAGTTTTCTTTATTTTTTTATTTTTTTTAATATTCAACTCAAATATATTAAGTGAAAATTAATTTTTTTTTCTTATATTTATAAATATGATAATTGAGTTGGTATCAATTTATATATATAAAAATATAAAAACATTTTCCGTGCATCGCACGGGGTGCAAATGCTAGTTTGTATTTCAATTAGAATTCAAATACATATACTCTGTCTGATTTGATCAAGTATCATCCCAAATCACATTTCAGTTTTACAATTGTCCAAGATCAACTAGTTTCAAAGCAAAATTTTGCGGCACATTTTCCATGTCACAAAAGTTATCTTTATTGTATGGTGTTAGATTATTAAAAGCTTGCAAATTCATCATACCGCTGCAACAAAACTGCCTGAAACTGTCATAAACAGGCAAATGGATTTACACAAAGTAATAACTCAAAGTGGTACAAGGATGTGGGATAGTAGCTAACACAGATAATAGACTCCATGCATGTGAGCAGAAAATAACTGAGCACACAATAAAATCAAGATGGCAGACTAGGTTTGCCCAGCAAGATGCATAACTCTTGTTTCTCATATATATTAAGAAAAGCCCATAGCTGTGCTATTCAGTGTTACAATAAAGATGAATTTACAAAGGTTACTAGAGTTTATAATGCTACTGGTCATCAAAGCTTCAGAAGAAACCACAAAGCACCTATTAGAACCTTGTGCTGCCGGTGTCGGCACAGAATTTTTCGCAAAGGAGACATAGCAGGCATAATTCCATCCCATCACTAATTCAATAAGCCAATAGTATTTTCCCCATTCATGTATCCAGATTTTCAGGCTTTTGGTTCACATAGAATCATCAGTCTCATCAGAATCACTCCCATCAGGCTCCCCACCAACCGTTTCAGCTTCAGGCGCATCAGGCTTTGCTAAAGGTGTAGATGCCACTTGCTTATTCGCATTGCGAGCATGTTCATCGCCATATTCCCCGGGCTCAACCATTTCAACACGTAACTCTCTGTTAAGGAAAATTGAAAACAAACCAATGTAATAATCATCCAAGAAAACAGAATGGTAAAACTTTGCCATTCCACAATTACCAATGGAGTTCTGTATTACTGAAGCCAAGATGGTAATGATAGTTGCAAAACCATAGCTGACAAAAATCTTAGAGAGAAGCTAGAACCTACTGAATCGAATTGACCAAGACCACTATTATATTCTTTCACAATATATCTACATCTGCTAAATAATGTCACTAACTTCTACAGGACAGCTACAGTTGCTATTCGCAGAAAAGGTTAGTGCACACATGAATGGAAAGAGTTAACAAGATAAAAGGATATCAATATTCTCCGCTGTTCCACCAGCCATGATGTTCTGCAAATCTTTCTCTACACGACGGACAACCTCGGGCTGAAAAAAGACATAGTATGATGAGTTTGTATATTCAGAAGGGATTAGCTTCATGAATATATCAAATAAAATAATGCATTGGCAGCACATAGAAGTTACTACATATAATGTAGAGGCTAGCAACAAAATTTATTTTCATGTTAAGGGGGCTATCAAAGAAATAGAATAAATGGTTAATGTATCTTATGATACATTTAAATCTGGCTCCCGGCGAAATCTTCGCCTTCGAGCATCCCTCATGGGTGGAGTAAGTCCATGTCTATACTCCACTGCTTCGGGGACACCGTCACTCTCCTCCCTAACCATTATCATCTGCACAACTATGACAAGTTAGCAAGGTATACCACATTTGAACGATTCAAACACTTAGTTGCTACAATCAGCCTACTTGACCAATGTCTGCAGTTTTAATCAACACATTGTCATCATAAGTCTTGTATGACTCTACAACAGAGGGAAGATCCAAGAGGGAAGAAGAGAAGCGGTCATTTCCTATAACAAATGTACCAGTCCTTCCATCCTCTGCAAGAAACAAGTGCATAAAAAACATAAGCAGAAACCTAGTTAGAAACTAAGCTATCACCAAAATCATAGTAACCAAACTTTATAAAAGGTTGAAAAATACAAGTCTGTATATTATACCAGAAAACACCATATCCAAGTTCTTGTCTTCAGAAGAAGCAGATGAATCATTTAAGAGCCGCTCAATTCTTTCGGCAACAGCTGGTGGCACTCTCAGTATAAACTGCTCTTCCATGTCCTTCACTTTTCTCTCACAACAACACAATGTGTTCCCAAACAATACCTCTTATCTTTTGTCAAATCCCAACAACTGAGAATAACATTATGTCATTCGATATGTATGAAACAAGGACTACGGAAAGTAATATGCATACCTACATCTCTTATTCAGAAACACATAAAATTGCCTATGACTAGTGTCGGCATTCTCCATCCATGATCATAGATTATCCCACATGAACCTATTTTATACATTAGGGGAAACCATCTTTCCATACCAACCAAGATAAAACGAGCTCAGCTATTCCACTTTAGTCATACAGAAATAATCTTTGAGCAATAGTTAGAATTACGCCAATAAGATACTTCCAAAAACCCTAATTAAATAGTACATCTTTCTCGAGCTCAAATTTGTAAATTCACATTCAATCAGGGGAAAACAGGATGGAGAACTACATTAGGGAAAATATGTAACTTAAAGAAAAAGAGTTGAAAATTCTTCCCTGAGAGAGAGAAGGTGAGTATTCAGTTATTTGGTCGATTTTTGCCTAAAAAATAACCGAATCGAACCAAAATAACCGAATTAACCGAACAGTTATTTCGGTTAATTCAATTATCCGAATTTCGACTAAAAAAATCTGAACACAGTTACAAAGAAAACTAACTGTTAACTGAAACAACACCTTTTACAGCCAACAGAACAAGGCATACCATTTGCAATAGAATTCTGCAAAAACAGGAAACCTATGGCTATGGATGAACTGACTGAGATACAGACAAGTTGACAAATGTCTTATGATGCAAGGTCTGCTGCACAGACACCAGCTTGACTTCCTTAGTTATCCTAACATTGTAGTCTTCAACATATCATCAATATTCGGCATCTTATACTCAGCATATGACTCCAAACCATCAATAAAAAATAAATAAGAAAAAAAGCATCTACTTTACCAGAAATATGAGAAAAGTATGCAAAGTCAATCTGGAAATAAAGTTTCATCCAAAGAATTAGTAGAAATGGCTCAGAAATAAACGATAGCTTCATCATCTTCCATAGTACTCCCTCCGTCCCGGCTTTTGGTATCCAATTGAAAACGGCATGGGTTTTAATAAAGTGATTGATGTGTTGTAAATGGAATAAGGGTCCCATATTTTATGTGAGTTAAAATAATTAAAGTGGAGTAAGGGCCCCACCTACTTTTACCAAAAATAGAAATGGATACTAAAATGTGGGACGGCCAAAAAATGAAAGTTGGATACTAAAAGCTGGGACGGAGGGAGTATATCTTTTAGTTCTTCTGATGAACTGAATCACAATACCACATATAAATGTTATAAAAACAACCCACTTGTACTACCAATTGAACGAGCCTGAGAGCATGTGATACAATAGCAATTCAGATATTGAAGTAGATAAATGGCAGGGTTGTTGATCTTAAATGTAGAATGTTAGTTGATGATAACTATATCCAATGGGGAAATAGACGTGCACAAGCAGATCAAAGCCCCAAAAACGTACTCCCTGGATCACACACACACACACACACAAAAGTCAAACTTAAGTACATTGCAAAAGAAATATTACCTAAACTATTTAGTTCCTAAGAATTTTCCAGAAACTGAGAGATATTACCAATTATAAGATCATCACTAGGCAGACTATTTCCATCATACACTTCTCCAGCGACATTCCCACCAAATCTATATGACACTTATAAAACTTGGGTCACACGACTCACAAAGAAGGATATGCCTAAAAAATAGTGCAAGAATGGTACATAGTAAAGAAATAAAAATCCAAGTTGTTAACCTTAATTCAGAAACTAGACCCATAACCTCGTATTGAGAAAAGGAAATTTGTTTCTCCAAATATGAATTTGCGTCATTGTCACAGGATACGGAACAAGTACTCGGTAATCACTACATAATTTATAATTATAATTCTACAACTGGCTAAGTATTTCGAGTCATCAACTCTCTTTATTGCTATCACAGTGGCACTTGGTTTCATCAACTGATATAGCTCCACCTCCAAAGAATCTATACAGTACTTTTATTCAAAACAAGTACATGTCACAAATAATAGCACTGATAATTATTAAAGAATGAATATCATGAGTCCTACTGATGATGTATGCATATGAGAACACTAGAAACTTAAAAATGAGTCATTGCGATGGTATAAGAGTAGACATGACTCTACTTCTAAAATATTCCAAGTGGTTTTGATGCAGGCCCAAGGCATGCAACAACATAATAATGAACACGAATAGAAGCAAATAAGAAACTTTGTTATGAAGAAATATGTCAGAATACAACCAATGTAAAAAAACTCTAGCTGCAAACTCTGAAGGATCAGAAATTTGGAGCCTAACAATCAGTTATATGGTCTCTTGCAGCCTAAAAATCAGTTATTGACTTGTTATCAAGTAATTATAGTCTAAACTCTGAGAGATCAGAAATTGCACAGTGTAAACTAATCAAAATGGAATTTTGAGACTGCCATCAAATTACCATAAGAAAAAGGAATTCCAACTCCAATAGTAGTTTGGTTTCATCATTTTGTGAAATTGCGATTTGTGAAGGTAATAGCAGAGAAAATTGAAACCAAGGAAGAAAGTATTCACCTACAATCTGAGATTCTAAGGCGTCTGAGGGTGCGACTGCCGACTGGAGGAGGAAGACCGGCCGACAGGGGAGGAGCGGCGGGCTGTTTAATTAGGCATTCAAGGAGGCGGAGGGCGGAGGTGGGGCGGGGGGAGCGTCGCCGACGCTGCGTCGGATTCGAAGGCGCGGGTGACTTGATTGAGAGCAGAGCGAGGCAGAGGCCGCGATACACAAATTAAAAACGAAAAATCGGATGAAATAATGTAGTCAAATGGCCATAATGAAAATTAAAAATCAATTTTTGGCCTCTAATTTTGAAACATCAAAATATGGCCATTAATTAGGTGGTATGCCTAATTTGTCATTTTTACTCGGCCGCTGGGGTGATTGCGCGACTGCTGGATGATTGCGCGGCCGTTGGATGATTGCGCGGCCGCTGGAAGCTTATAGGTGAGTTGCGTGCTCGCGGGAAAAAGCCAGCGCCCGCTGCACGTATGGCACTTATGGCATTAATGTCATACGCATCATTTTATTACTTGGTTTTATTTTGGATTTCTGTTGGCATTTATAGCACTATTAGTGCTATAAGTGCAATAGTGTCATAAGTGCCAAAAGAACCATTTTAAACACTTCCCCGTATGGTTTAGATGTTCCATTTAGGATTTAGACGTTCCATTTAGGATTTACATTATTCATTTAGGGTTTAAATGTTTGATTTACGGTTTAGATTATCCATTTAGGGTTTAGATGATCCATTTATTATTTCTTAATTCTATTATTGTTGTTTCTGTTGCACGTATATCACTTATGGTACTAATAGTGCCATAAGTGTCAAAATGACCATTTTACTTGGTTTTATTTTGGATTTCCGTTGGCACTTATGGCACTAATATCCAAAATAAAATCAAAGTAAAATCTTGGCACTTATGGTAGTGCCATAAGTGTCTAACCCGACCCGACATACGATCCGCGCGCCTGATCCTACCCGGTCCGCCTCATTAAGGGTAAAAACGTCCAAAACAATAAAAATTGCCAAATTTTATATTTTTTTTCAATGTGTGGCCATAAATTATGTTTTATGCTTGACTACTTCAAAATTTTACTCCTAATCAGATAATACACACATTTACCAACTTCTTCTAAATCCTTTTTTTTTTAATAATCAAGGTTAATTACCTATAAATACACTAATTATACACACATTTTAATTTTTAAGTAGATTTATTTTTTTTAAAAAAAAATTACTACAATTAATTATTTAGAATTTGGTCCGACTAAAAAAATTTGTTAGCCAATAATTTAATTATCTGAAGTTTCATGAATAATTTGAAAGTACCATTTGGAACCTTTTTTTATGATAGTTCTCTAATGATACTCATGTTGTTTAGTTTTGATCACCATAAATAATCAGAAAAAAAATATATACATATATATAGAGTTTCATATCAACTTTCGTGATATTTTTTAATTACTTTCGGTGACCAAAATCTAACAATATAAGTATCATTAGAAATAGGGTTAATTATGTCAAAAACAATGAACTTTTTTTTTTTTATCAAAAATTCCCTGAATTTAAGGGGGTGAACAATTTTTCTATGACTTTCAAGAATCCCCAAATTGAGTGCTGACATGGCACCTTTTAAGTGATCTGAAAAGTGACATGGTGTCGCCGGCGGTGAACCAAAACAACGTCGTTTAGTTGGAGAAAAAACGACGTCGTTTTGAGCCCCAACCATGCCTCACAGCCGGAAAATTGACAAGAGGTCGTCGAAACTGCCCGCTTGGCGATGGCAGCTTCGGGTCTGCTGCTCGCCGGAGTTAGGGACGACCGGATTCAGCAAGAGAGAGGAGAGCTGGACTCGATTTCGAAGGAAAAATAAGACATTAGGGCGGCGGAGGTCCCTCTGCAAATGCAGAGCTCGCCGAAAATCGAGCAGCAGCGGCGACGATTCCAGATTCGCGGAGCCCCAACCATGCCACAGCTCGATCTGGAAAGCGGCGGCCGTAGAAGGTCTGTGGGGGTGGTTGGGGGAAAAGGAAGGCGGCAGATCTGGTGATGGTGGTGGGGAGGGCGGCAGAGGTCCCTCTACAATTGCAGAGCTCATCGGAGTTTACCCTTATTATTTCACAGCACCAATTTCCAATTATTGGGCCAACCCAAACCCTAAGCCTTAATCCAGAACAAACAATTTGCATTTATTCTGAAACACAATCGTTAAAGTCCAAAATATATTTGTCACGATTTCATCCGTCTCCTCGTTCTCATCTGCATTGCTTGGCCTGCAACCATGGCGGAACAGGTTATAATTTGTGTGCTCGTGTTTAGTGGGGAGTGGGGTGTTTTTGTTAATATAATTATTTAGTTTTGTGAGTTTTGGTTGGGTGTGATCTGGAAAATCAAATGGGGGGTGTTTTTGCAGCTCGAAGAATTCGGGAAAGGGTCAAGCACCTGGAAAGGGCGGCAACCGCTATGCGATTCCGGCGGCGGCGTTCCGCCGAACCTGGAGGTGGGGGAAGGAAAAGGATTAATTTTATTTTATTTTTTATATTTTTCATTTATTATTTTCCATGTGTTAATTTTTCAGTACAAGTAAGCGCCAAATCAGCTCGATATTGTTTAAAATTTGCCACGTCAGCTCGGTACTCACCGGAGCTCAAAATCGTGGAAAAATTGTTCACTCCCTTAAATTCAGGAATTTTTTTATTAAAAAAAAAGTTCATGGCAAGTTTGAAAATTGGCCCAAAGTTCTTGAGTTTTGGCGTAATTAACCCTTAGATTATGTTAAGAGTTTTTCAACAGTACCTGATTGCCCACATATTTTCGATAATCAAGTTATTAGCTAGCAAACTTTTGGCTTATGTCAAATTCCAAAAAAATAAAAATATATTTATTTTTTATCAAAAAAATAAATTTAGTTAAAACCAAAATTTGGATATAGTTCATGTATTTATATGCAATTAACCCTTTAATTAATAATAATGAATCCTTATTTCCCATTATCATAACGGTTAGATTCTTAAGTTGTGTTCTCTTTTGTTGATAAATTTATCAGCAAAAATAAGGGATAATAAAATTTCTTCTTTTAAATGCCTTTTTTTCCCTTTATTTATTATAAAATAAAATTTTATTATTTTTGACTCCTTCTTTTCACTACAAGAAGTGATAATTAAGTCCCTAAGGGGACATCAAGCAGTGCGATCTCCTATGTGTGAACAGTAAGGTCCCGGATTTAAACCCCACTGCTCCCCCTCCCAACTCCCCCAAGTAAAAGTGATAATTAAAGCATGTGTTGGTCTAGTGGTAGCTGGTTAATGCACAATGCCAGAAATTTTGGGTTCAAATGCATCAAATTTCTTTATTTATTTGTATAATTTATTTTTAATAAAATCAAGCGAGTTCTTCATTAGGTTTAATGAGTTTGAGCCAACTATTGCTACTTTTTTAAGAATCTACTACTGCTAATGTGTTTATATGTCATCCAGAATCTAATATTACTACTACTACTACTACTTTCTTTACTGCTAAACTCTAATTAGTAATTTTCGTCTGGAATATCTGCAATGCAATTGTTCACTATAATTCTCTAGATGCTGATTTCTTGTTTCTTGATTTTGTTGAGAGCTGAATTATTTTTTTATTCACAATTGTTTTTTAGGCGAAAAATAATTAAATAAAATATCGAAATGCATAATATCTAAAAATTAGGCAGAAACTAAGACTTCAAAATCATTATATTTTGAGAATCAAAAGTAAATTGAGTTACTGCATGAGCCGCTCTAATCGCATCACGACACACATAACAAAAATCAATAATTAAAGAAACCCTTAACAAACTTCAACTTGTTCCGCATATCATTTAGCAACGACTGAGACCCTCGGTGCTCATCATAAAACACATGCACTGGCAATAAAGAATTCGTATACACAAACACCGGCCCAAATCGCCATCAAAACAAAAGGCGATGCTCAGCATAATTGCATGAAGCTCGCCCATGAGAACCGTTGCCGTAAACCCAATTTTCCTGCTAAAAGCTGCCACCACTTCGCCCAGGTAGTTACGAAGAATACCTCTGACCCCCTTCTTCCATTATATTTTGGTGCTTTTCTATTACCGTCTAATTGTTATTTTTTTTTTTCTTTCGAGGAGTTGGGGAAAGGGAACAATGGGATTTGAATTCGGGATCTCATTGTTCACACCGGAGATTATAGTGCTTAGTGTGCCCTTGAGAAGTTGGCCAAAACATAAAAAAATCCAAGTAATTTTAAGGAACGAATATAGTTGCACGGAGCATTCTATTAAAGCTATACATAACAAAAATTTATACATTCATCCCTCATTACACCAAAACTTGTACTCCAATATTAATCCAAACCATAAACTATTAAAATATGAAATCAATATTCACTATCTAACTTGATCTTGTGCAGTGGATGGTCATAGCTTCCTCTTCCCCGACGTGGCCGGAGTGCCGCTAAAGAGGCCGTCGATGGCGGCCTCGACGTCGTCCGGCTGGTGCTTGATGTACTTCTCCGTCTGCCTCCCCGGCGAGAAAATCTGGCTGTACCTGGCCAGAAACGACCTGTAGGCCGGCACCACCATGTTGGATATCGACACTCTCAGCTCCGACTGCAGCTGCTCGTCGGAGATCACCCAACTCGTCTGCGTCTTGCGTATATCGTCGAACATGGCGTTGAAATTCTTGAAGCGTTCCTTGAGCAGCGGCTTCACATGCTTGTTGTTGCCGCTCAGCCCCTCCGGATTCAGGCAGCCCAGGAGTTTCCCCCACGTCTCGCGCTGGTACCCCTTGTGGTACTGCCGGAGGTCCGACGACATTTTCCGGTACCACGTCTCCGCTAGCAAGCTGTGGAGCCCCGCCGACTTCTTGATCTTCTTCAACATGTAACGCCCGTTGTTCATCATGAAAATGGAGCTCAACGATGGGTCCTTGTAGAATTTGGACTTGGCGTCGATGTTGGAGTCCAGCAAGTCCATCATCTTTAGGATCTGAGCCTGGAAAGGCGAGGCGGCGGCGACGTGACTGCTGGACTCCGCCGCCGCTTCGATCCTCTGGTGCTCCAGGTAGACTTGCTCGAGCGTGTCCTTGTACATTGCCGCGAATTCCAGGTAATTCATGATGTATGTAGTGAGCGGATGGACGGCGCCGCCGGGGACGGGGTTCTTGCCGTGATCGTTCCTGATGGAGTTCTCGAGCTCCGTGAGGATGGAGATCATGGCCTCGCCGAGATGGCTCCTGATCATGAGCGCCTCGTTCTTGAGCTCGGGCGCCACGCCCTGCGCGAGCAGCGCGCCGATGCCGGAGATGACCTCCCGGATGGTCTCGTAGACGGTGAGGTACTTGAAGAGCTTGTCGGGGGAGCGGCGCGTGAGGGCCACGGCCTCGGCGAATTTGAGGATGTGCTTGGTGATCCCGCAGGTGAGGCCGCGGAAGAGGGTCTCCGGAATGGCGGGGTGGGCCGGGAAGACGGAATCCAAGAGATTCCGCTCGGCCGGAAACTGGTCCTTGGCGAAGGTGGTGAATTTGAGAATCCACAATTCGATGTCCCGCTCCAGCGACTCCCATGGCTTCTTGTGGATGTCGTCGATGCTGAGCTTCTCCAATCCCAGCTGCAGGATGTGCTCCTCCAGCGCGTCTCTCCGCACCACGTAGTAGAGGTGGCAGCACTCGTCCTTGTGGCCTCCGGCGAGCATGGCCTTGGATATTCGGATGAGATCGGAGGTGATGTCGTCGTCGGCGGCGGTGTATTCCTCCAGCAGCACCTTCAGTTCCCCCTCCAAATACGACATGGCGCGCTGCACCACGCTGCCGGCGCGGTTGATCGTGTAGGCGTACTTGTAATCGGATGCCAACTTGGCCAGCGAATTCGACAGCGACGTCACGCGATCCACGGCGTCCAGGAACCACGCCGCGTCTTCCTCTCTCAGGCGCCTCCATTTCACGTGGCTCTCCATCGAATCGTAGCCGTCCATTTTCTCCTCCACCAGCATCAGGAATTTCTCCATGACGATGGGCGCGGCGTCGCCGCCCGACTCCAGCGACGAGATGTAGCGGTCGATTTCATTGGAGATTGTGGGGAGATCGGGCGTTTCTGGGGGTGGCTCCTCTTCTTTGTCGTCCATGGGCGTTGAACAAAGGTGTTAGAGAATTTGGGAGAATGAAGAGATGGAGAGAGTTTGGTGAAATGGTGGTTGTGGTAGTTAGTTGGAGATGCGTCTCGTGCTCGCCACCACTACGCATCATCCTCATGCTTTCAAATTCAAATGCACCTATGCATATCTTTATTTTTTTATTTAGCTTTTAAATACACCACTCACTCAAAAATGTTCTTCATTTTTTTTTATTTTTTCGTACCACTTTATTGGTAATTTTACTGATTGTAGTTTGTTACAAGGAATTATATTGATTATTTTTATTGAGATATAGGTTTTTGGACATTTTTGTTTTTGAAATGTAATATAAGTGGTAAGCGGGACAATGGGATTGACGTGAAATGGCAGTTTTTCTATATATGGAGTAAATTATGAATTTTTTTAATAAGTATTGTTTGCTATAAAAAGAGCTTATACAAAACGACAAAAGTGGTTTGTGCACTTTGAATAATAGTATTAAAAAATCTCAATATTTACCAATAAGACTTTCATTTTTCTAAAAATAATAATCTATATATTATATAAAAGAGCAGTATAACGGCTACTTTTTCCCACCAAAATTTCTCTCTCCTCAATTTTCTTTTTTTATTTTGATTCTTTTATAAAAATCGTCAACTTTGATTAATAAAAAGATATTCAACATGGATGTTAAATTAAAGATAATGAAAAGATCTTTAATTTGATATAAAAATTATAAAAAATAAATTTAAAACGAATAAGTTATTATCAATTAAAGTTACAATTTTTTTTTCTCTCTCATCTTTTATCTCTTCTTTCTCTTTTATAATTTATTTTAATTATCAATAAAAATCAATTAATTGGTAATTGAAAATACAAAATTGAAAATTTATATATTTTCAAATTCGTGTTTTTTATTGAAATTATATCGTGGATAATTTAAATTTTTTATTTAGATTTATATTTATATTTAAATTATAGTATATATTTAATATGCATATTTATTTATTTAAAATATCGTTCAGTTTCGATATTGATCGTGCATCGCAAGAGTGGGCGTGTGCTAGTTATAAAATATTTAATATGCATATCAAATTAAATATCACAATAAGAGCTTTAATATGATATATTTTTTGAAAATATTTGATTTAAAATGTAAAAATTAAATTTGTTTAAATATTAAAGTTTTATAAATTTCTCTCTCCTCTCTCATCTTTTTTGAATAAGTATATTTTTAATTCTTTTTAATTAGTATTTTATTTTAATTTTTTTTAACTTATTTTTTGTTTTTGTTTATCATAATATCAAATTTTATAATTGTGATTTTTTTTCAATATTAAATTCAAATACATTCAATTAAAATTAATTTTTTATTATATTTATAAGCATAATAATTGAATTAGTATTAATTTTATATAAATATAAAATTTAAAAACATTTTCCTGTGCAGGGATGCAAATGCTAGTAATAAATAAATAAATAAGAACCTTCACACGGTGGACACCTGCAGCAGAGTCATCCGAAGTCATACTTCTTTTTCCAGTACCGCTCGATATCAATCCTGAAATCCAATTTGTAATTGCAAACCCTAATTTCAATTCTTCACTTTCAAATTCCACTCAACGACGAAATCACCACTTCTGCAGACTAAATTCCGCCTTTTAACCCTAAGGATTGTCGAATCCTTGATTGAACATGAAAATTGAGAATGAAGTTTGAAGAAAATTCAATCTTTATCGCAAGGGGCTCGTGTTTCGTCTAAAGGTTTGTTTTTTTAAGTTATCTTTCCAATTTTCTACTCGTACCTTGTTTCTTTGGGTTTAATTACCATATTTTCTTCCGTTTCCTGTGTTTTTATCTCCTCCTTCAATTAACGACAAAGCTGTGCGTTATTTTTATGTGCGGATTTTCTGTTTTTGTTAATTATTTGAGACTTTTGAGTTCCTTTTGCTTAAGTGCTGCCGCCTTCAATTATGGCCGTTAATTTGAGTAAATTGGACAATTTTTCGGTAAAAATGCTGTTCACACCATTCCTCACTTTTCATCCAAAATTTACTACTATGCGAGTTATGATGGATGTTCCAATTTAGTCAATTAAGCCGAAAAGGGTTCCTATGGACATTGTACTGGTGATTAAAAAATTCAGTCTTGTACGAAAAAGTTAGGGGTCAGATGTATCCTTTTACATGTAGTGGATGACGTCGGCTCACCTTTGAAATCCCTGAAGAACAAAGTTTTTGTATCCAGATTATCTGAATGAACTTCTCTGTGCATGTGTTTTGAGCAATGAGACGAAATAAATCTTTGATGTCTACTTATTGTTGATGTACCTATAATTGAACTGGTTGTAATGTAGTGAAGTAGATCATATGAATGCATGTAATAATGATAAGATGTTTGAAGATTCACTAGTATCGTTGTAGACCTTTGAATGGTTAAATGACCGACATCTGCAGAATCCAGTGCTGTTTTTCTGTTGAAAATTTAGCTTTCTAGATTTTTAGAAAATTCTCTTTTAGTTCAGGAGGGATCATGTTCCTTACGTCATGCATTAACTTCCAAGTTCCAACTATTTCGCTTACTTAAGTGGGTCTTGCCAGTATTGCTCTAATTACTATTTTGGAATATTACAACAAACCATCTAAGTCAAAGTTATGTCTGCTATGTGAAAATCTAATTTGACATATGTTAGTTACGCAACCTGATGGTGATTGATGAATGTATATACACTTGTGTGCATGTGTGCGTGATTTGTCTTTGAGGAATGCTGATACCCTTACCTGCTTACTTGATGAAAAACTTATAGTGAATGAAGATGTTGGCCTAGTGGTAGGTGGTTAATGCCCAAGGCCTGTTTGAGTCCACCGTCGTGCGATCTTTAAATTTATTTATTTATTTAATTATGTAATTTATCAAAAAAAAAAAACTTATAGTGAATGATTTGGACTCATCTGTACGTAACTGGCTGAAATAACCCATATTGCTGTTACCCTGCATTTTAGATATGGATACTGCACTGGTGCATCAAGCAATGTGCTCAACGAATTATGGTTCATGCAGCGCTGTAGATATATAGTTTCATGCAGCAGTGTGCATCTATTTTTTCTTTTGATTCATTAACTTTTTGTATTTGTTGCGTTGATTTAAGGAGTGTATTATGGCATATTCTGAGATTGACTGATGCATAGCCTGTTTATATGTGAAGGAGCTTGGGCTGTAGGTTGTTGCATAGATTGTTTATGTTTCACCTTCTCTCTCTCTCTCTCTCTCTCTTTCGATGTTTGTGTGTGGGGTTGTCTTCAAGGTGATTATGTGGCTTACATGTTTTTTATTCCTTTCACAGTTGCAGTACCCGTTTCGCTTTGTGTAGTGGTCTGTTAGGGACTCAGTGGCCTGGCAGACTTTGAGCAGGACACCATGGGAAGCACTTTTAATCCTCAGATATTGGTTGACAAGCTGTCAAAGCTCAACAGCTCGCAGCAAAGCATTGAGAGTATCCTGCTATGAAATTACTAATTACTTCTGAATCTTCTGATAGCTTTTTATTAGCATTACAGTAGTTACAAGCTTTTATGTCTTTTTATCTATAGGAGTTCCCGTCCTGAGAATACCCATTGGTTCTGTCAGTTTACTTCTAAAATCGATACTCGTTGTTTATAGAATGTATTAATCTAATGCTCCCAAGGGTAAGGATATTCAATACATAGAATTTGGAATTTGGAAAAGATATTATTTACTGAAAGAAATGTTGGCTTCTGTTATTAGTCTAATACCAATACTAATCATGTCTGTTGAAACTACCTCTTAACATAAATTACCTAGTAATGGAGAATTATCATTGCAGATTTACTGCTAACTTTTTCCTTGACATTATTAAGCTCTGTCACACTGGTGCATTTTTCACATGAACAAAGCAAAACAAGTAGTAGAAACATGGGATAGACAGTTTCATTGTGCTCCTCGTGAGCAGCGCTTGGCTTTTCTATATCTTGCAAATGACATTCTCCAGAACAGCAGACGAAAGGGTGCAGAGTTTGTTGCAGAGTTTTGGAAGGTTCTACCAGATTCTCTTCGTGATGTAATTGAACATGGAGATGAATTTGCAAAGAGTGCTGCTTTACGCCTGGTATGTGTATCTTTTTTTCATTTTACACACCATATGGATCGGGAAGAGTAGATATCTTGTTTTGTGGATGCCATTTTCTGTTGATGAAATGATTGTGAATTATGAAGGCTTAACCATAGGATGTTAAATCTTTGAGAGATGAAGAATATCTGGTGAGGTATTTCATAAAAGTAAATGCATAATTTCTGTGAACTCAAATAAAAGTTTTAAAAGGACAACAGAAAACTCTGAATGTCATAAAGCTTCTCCATCTCATTTTCATTTTCCTGTTAACACTTTGAAATGCAAATGGTTCTATTCTTGTTTGTTGGTGTATCATGCATGTGATGTGCATTGATTCCATGAAAGAAAAATGATTTCAAGGCATTTTCCAAATTCTTTCCCTCTTTAATATTTACTTCCATATAATTCTCCAAATAATTTCATATTTAGTTCCATATTATTATTATGTTTTATAGGTTTCTTCACTTAAAATTTTAGTTATCACTTAAAAAAGATATTGTTAAACATTTCATCTCTTTTAAATGCTTTCGAACTCTCTGTGCTAATTCTCCTCCATGCCTCTTTCTCTCCCTCCTCCTTGCACTCTTTTCATGTATTTTTTATCTCTGCAACAACTGGAAAGTAAAAACAATTTTATGAAAATAGCCCGACATTCAGAAATTCTTATTTGCATGTCTTTTCATCATGTAGATGCAAACTGAGGGAGATATGTGATTAGAAAATTTCTCTTGTTGGTATTCATCTTCTCTATTACAACTAAGTTCTCAGAATTATTAAAACGATTTTGCTGAAAAGTCCAACTCTATTTGCTTTTTATTACCTGCAGATTAGTATCTGGGAGGAAAGAAAAGTATTTGGCTCAAGAGGCCAGATTCTTAAGGAAGAGTTTGGCAAAAGGCAATTGGACAATGGCAACAAGACTCGGAAGCTTACCGGACCTAAACCGGTACATTTTAAAATGGCAAATCCTTTTATGACCACATGATTTGTGTAATTTAATTTCCAATAATTGCTTGTTCTTTTGTATACAGCAGCCGGCTGGCGGAAATTCTTTGGAAAAACTAGTTTCTGGTTATGAAGCTGTCTCTATCAGTCAGTTGGATGAGGATGCCATTTTCAGCAAATGTAGAAATGCCATCAGCTTTGTTGAAAAAGTGGATAAAGATGCAGAAGGTGATTCTCGATTAGGTATGTATTTTTTGCATTCTCATGCACCATTATTTATCATATCTGATGAAACCTCGAACTTCTTCCATTGCTTTTAGGCTTGATAATAACTTACATGATACTGTAAATATAAGCAGTTTATCTTCTTCGTCTTATCTTGCATGTATCCGACCTTTCATAAGGCTTTTAGTATGTACTTATCAGCTTGCGGTTGATCTTATTTTTTAGAATGGACTATTTTTTTTTCTTTTCTGCACATTTTGCCGTTTAAAACTTATAAGATTTATTGTTCAATTACTAGTCCTGCATATTACCATGCCGTGACAAAGGCATAACTCAAACTACTTGGGGCTTCATGTTTTTTGTACGCCAATATTATTTGGATACTTAAATTGTACAGAGTTTACTTTTTATACTGCTCTAACTATGTTTTGAGGCTTGAAGCCTTGACCCTTGGTATATAAGTTACTTTGTCCATTTTGTTTACCAAATTTTTCTGAGGCAAGATTAAGCTACATCATTTTTACTTCAGAGGTCGAAATAATAATAATCTTGGTAAGGAGTTGACAATTGAGCCCGTCTCTGTGGAAAATATCGAGCAGGCCATGTCAAGGGTGGTATCAGTGATGAGCTCAAGGAGCAGCATGCTGTTCTGAGGGACTGCATCGAGCAACTCGCTATTGTTGAATCTGCTAGAGCAAACCTTGTATCTCTGTTACGGGAGGCTTTGCAGGAGCAGGTATATTGCTTGGAACAAGAATTCGTTGTATTGTTTTCATTTGTTCTTGCATTTACTTTGAACTATTCATATTGGTTAATAGGTCTATAAGCTGGACCAAGTCCGTGATCAACTGCAGGTATAAATTACTCGTTTATCATTACTGAACTGAGCATAGTAGATAATTTACTGAATACACTATTCCACTTTTTGGAGTGATAAGAAACTACCGGATTGTTTACCTTTACCGATTTCATTATGTGCACGTACAAGACTTATAGATAGTGTTGATCATACGGCCCTCGCATTCTCAGGCAGCACAGACGCGTTCAGAACAGGCAGGCAATATTTGCAAGCAGCTTCTTGGTGGCAACAATGGTAATAGACAGGTTCTCGTCGAGCAGAATAGAAATGTGATTCCAGCGTCTCAGATGCCGCAGAAATTGATACCTGCAGCTGGGGAGCAGACGACCTCCGTGACCTACACGCGGCAGGTGCCCTTCCCTGAAAATTCTAGCCACATTGAAGAAGATCCCAAATCCGCAGCAGCTGCAATGGCAGCAAAACTTGCAGCATCATCGTCTTCCGCCCAGATGCTGACTTTCGTGCTTTCATCTCTTGCATCAGAAGGAGTGATCGGAAACTCCATCAGCGAGCCCCCCGAGAAGAGGGCTAAGCTTGAGAACGTACACCCTTACGTTCCTCAAAATTCCCAGCCACCGGCTCCAGCCTTCGAGCAGATGCAGCCAAATCTGCCTGTCACCTCACAGGCAGATGAGCCCCCACCACCACCATCATCTCCACCTCCTCCACCGCCAATGCCACCGCCTATGCAATCTTACCCGGTGCCCCAATACATGCAAACTGCAATGCCAATGCTCGGTGGTCAGTACACCTACAGCCCGAGCCTGCAGCCACCACTACCCCCACCCGGTTACACTCCAGTCGGGCCTCCGGCAGCTGGAGTTTCTTCGTTTGCTCCTCCATCAAATGCTTATCAAAATTTTCCGCCTGAAGGTGGCTTCTACGGGCAGCCGTCGTCCTTACCGATGGCCCCGATGAGCCGTCAGTAGAATCACGGATACGGGGGTGTCTGTCTGGATATGGGCATGGTATTTAAGAAAACCTAGTTAAGCTTCGTTTCCATTATACAGTAGAAATGTGGAAAATGTCGGATTGGATATAGTGATTTGCACATTGTAGTTTAGGTGTTTGTAACTTTAATTTCTCCAAATTTATTGAACTTTTAACGGAGTTAGGGAAGTTTCTATTTAGAGTCTGCGTTACATTTTATCTGAATTAAAATCATATCCATATCTTACTGAGTTTGATTCGATCAATTTTTACTTAATCCTTGATGCAAACAAAACAACTTTTGTGAATTAAATTAAAGAACAAGAAATCCGACATTCCCTGATTGGTGGAGTTCACAATGTTAAGACAATCCACCGTTGTTTCAGTGATATTTCTCGGGATTCTGACAAAATCTTTATATTTTCTGAAACGAAGAATTCTTGTCTTCAAACGTGCAAAGGCTTCGCGCGTTATTGACAAAAACTTAGAAAAAGAAAAGAAAGCAAAAGGGTGTAAGAGCTAGTCATAGTGTCATCTATATAAATACTAGTATATGAAATGCATTTGGAATAGTTACTTTTTTTCTGTAAAATTTTTCTCTCCTCCTATCACTTGTTTTTCACACTTTCTCACTTCTGACTTCCAATTTTCTCTACTTCTACCGATTTTCTCTGTTTTCTCTACTTCTACCGATTTTCTCTGTCTTCTTTTATTAAATTTCTCTCTTTCTCTGCCATTTTTTTTGCCTTTATTTTTTATTTAGATTCTTTTCTAAAAAGCATCAAATTAGATTCACGAAAAATATTCAACATGCATTTTAAATTGAAATCGTTACAAGAATTTAATATAAAAAATAAAAAATGAAAACGAATAAGTTACGGTAGATTAAAATTTTAGAGTATATTTTTTTTCTCCATCTCCTCATTAAGATTTCAGAGCAAACTTTTTTTTTTTATCTCATCTATTTTTTCTCTTTTTAACGTTGAGTATACTTATTTTTTTTGAGGTGGTCTTCTGTAAAATTGGTTTTATGGTGAAACCGCCTGCACAATGATTCTACTTTAACATAAAAATGATATTTTAAAATGTTAAAATATCATTTGTATGTTGAAGTAGTATCATTGTGCAGACGATTTTACCATAAAATCGGTTTCACGGGAGTTTTTGTGTTTTTTCTTTACATTCTTTTTATTATTATTATTATTATTATTATTATTATTATTATTATTATTATTATTATTATTATTATTATTATTATTATTATTTCTTTTTTTATATGTTTGTTATATACTTCCTCCCTCCCACCTATCTTGAGACACTTTTCTTTTTTAGCGTTCCATCTATCTTGAGACATTTTATTATTTGGCAAAAGTTTTAATCTTTATTCACCTTTGCCCTTTTTCACCTATACATGAAACACTACTTCTTAATTCTCGTGCCAAAAAAGGTCTCAAAATAGCCATGACGGAGGGAGTATCGATTTTTATGTTTTTTTTTTTTTTTTTTTTTTTTATGTATATTTTTTACTTATAATAGTTATTCATGCGACTAAGAACAATGCAATTATATTCGTTCGAGTTCCAATGTGACTAAGAAGAATGCAATAGAAGTTCTTATATGATTAAAGTTATCTAATTTGTAGTTATGTATATAAACATATCTTTATATGTTTGCATTTATTTAGTTATTTATTTATATAAACATATCTTTGCAATTATCTTTTCAATTAGATTAATATTAGATCGACAAGCATATATAATAATAAAAAAAATTAAATCTTAAATATGGTTTAGATTTATATACTTTTTATTTTCAATTTTTTTACTGGCATTTTAAATTTTCATACAGAGCTTAAGTAATTATATGATATAATGACTATTTTACTGTTATCGTGATATGCTTGTACAATAATTGGTTATATATATATATATATATATATATATATATATATATATATAGGGTTGGGTTCCGGTAGTATCCAAGCTTATAATGAATTCGTAGATCCAAATCTAGACCACATATTTATGACATGTGGCGCATCAAGATGGTGACACGTGGCAAGGCATTTCAAGGCAAAATCTGGAGAGGGGTAAAATTAGAATCTAATTTTTGAAATTAAAAAAAAAAAGTTTTATACGAGAATGAATGAACTTTCATATAAGAATGCATAAAGTTTCATATAAAAATGCATAAGATTTCACCCCACCCCAACCCCACCCCCCACACCCCTGAACCCCACCCCCACCCAATTTTTTTTTATTTTTTATTTTTTTAAAAATTGATTTTCTGACCACTGACCCACCCCCCACCAATTTTTTTTTTTTTCTAAAAAACAGATTTTCTGACCACCCACCCACCCACCCCCAAAAAAAAAAAAAATTGAAAAATTGATTTTTACATGCATAAAAAATTACATGTTTTACATGCATATACTTTCGCATAGAAATGCATATACTTTCACACAAAAATGCATTACATTTTTTGAAAAAATATACTCCCTCCATCCCATTAAAGTTGGCCACATTTGTTTCGGCACGGAGATTAAGAAATTGAGTGTTATATGTTTTAATAGAGTGTGGCCTACAATTGTTGACCAAATTAGTGAGTAATTGTTGATTTAATTAAAGTAATTTTGGCATTTTTAGAAAGTGGCCTACAATTGTTGACCAAATTAGTAAGTGATTGTTGACTTAATTAAAGTAAACTTTTGTCATTTTTAGAAAGTGACAAATTTTAGTGGGACACCCAAAATAGAAATGTGGCCAACTTTAATGGGACGGAGGGAGTAATTTTTTTTGGGCTGGAGGGTGGGTGGGGGGTCAGCGGTCCGAAAATCAATTTTTGAGAAAAAAAAATTTGGTGGGGGTGCCGGGGGGGGTGGGTGGGTCAGCGACTCAACAATCAGAAAATCAGTTTTGAAAAAAAAAAAAAATTGGGTGGGGGATGAGGGGGTGGGGGTGGGGCAGGGGTGGGGTGGCCAAAATACCAGATTTATTAAAATGAAATACATTTTTTGTATAATTTAATGCATTTTTATGTAAAATCTTTATGCACTTTTGTTTGATTTTATATGCATGTGAAACATGACTATTTTGGGGGGGGGGGGGGGGTGGTAATGGGGAGTGTTGGGGGGTGGTGTGGGGTAGGTTGGGGGGTGGTGTGGGGTGGAGTGGTGAAAATACCAAAACTGTAAAAATCAAATGCATTTTTCTGTTCAAAGTTATGCATTTCATGTGAAAATTTTATGCATCTTTGTGTAAAACTATATGCACCTAAAATATATCTGTTTTGAGAAAATCTAAAAAAATTATATTTTTTTTAATTATTAAATCCAAAAATTACATTCCAATTTTACCCCTATCCAGATTTTCCCTTGAAATGCTTGGAAACTCCTTGCCACGTGTCACCATCTTGATGCGCCACATGTCATAAATGTGTGGTCAAGATTTGGACCTACAGATCTATTATAAGCATTGAATACTACATGATATATATATATATATATATATATATATATATATATATATATATAGATATAGATATAGAAGGAAGTTCAATAGGAAAATAAATGTTTACAAAAAAATGAGAAACAATCTCATCCATTGATCATGATCCATCAAACAGTCAATAATTAAGATTAATTATCGCATCCAGATTTTGCTGAACATTTCGGTAATTGTGATGAACGTATCCACGATTCAAACCCAAAACCTTCAATAAAATTGGGGGTATGCTCATAAAAAATTACTAAGATGTTCAATGTTTCTAAATTTCCTATATATAGGGTGTGGTTCTAGAGAGAACTACATTATTTGTGAGAACGTGAGAACCATCAAATCTAATACATCTACTGTAAAAATTAATGCATTCGCTGCTAAAATTAATCCACTCAAACAAATTAAAAAAAAAATTGCTTCCTTCAGGATTCGAATCCAAGATTTGCATTCATCCAACAAGATTGATGAGGAGTGAGGATCCCATCAGCCATCCTACCCCAAACAAGGACAGCGGCGCCGACTTAGCCCCGGAACACACTCGACTCAAGAAGCGTGAATACACCACACGATCGTCGAAATAATACAACGGCGCCGTCGAATGTCTGCGCAGACTAAGAAATAAGCTGGTTTAAACCCCAGGCCCACTCGGATCGAAAGAGGCAAAGCCATTTCATAAAAGATAGCGGCGCCGCCGAAGGTCTGCGCAGACTAAAGAGGACAGCGCAGCACTAAAGCGACATACGGAGAAGACCTAGGGAGTGGAAACAACTAGTAATGAGAGCTGGAAAAGAGCACGTGTTCAACAAAAAGCTGCAAAATAGTTAGAGAGTTTGTTAGTGGAGAGAGAAACGTTCACGTACGCCGCATGTGGAGTACGTGAACGACATGAAAAGCCCCTTTTACCCTTCGCCCTAATGTAATCCTATAAATACGCTTTGTAAACCAATATTTGATATATGCAATTTTACCTTAAGAAATCTCATCTGCAAGTTTTCAAGCAAATCCCCTCTCACACTGCGATACAGGTGATTCCGACATCCTTTTCCGACTAGTTTAGATAGGTTTGAAGGTTAGACTTCACCAACTGGCGCCGTCTGTGGGAAAATTGGGCTAAGGCGTGAGATTTGAGAGAGTGTCTGAGTGTCCTTGTCCATGTTTGGTTTAGATCTGTTCATCCTGGCGTAAATCAAAGGGAAGAAGGGGGGTTTCGTTACCAAGCCTGCGTTTATGGCTATATTTTACCGCATTTGAGGTTTATACGTAGAAAGGGATGGAATAATCAAGTGATTTGTGCATAAATGTTTAAACATGGCTTATTTTGCGTTTATAATGGATGAAATGTATGTTTGTTGTTTGTATCGGCAATCCACTGGGATTTTCGGGATCTTGGTGGCCTCTGTCACCTTGCATGAATGAAGGGGAAATAGCAGGGGAAGGAGACGGTTTATTCAAATATTTTTTGGGAACTCTGCCATTTTTGAATTTTTCTTTGGGAACTGTGCTATTTTTGAATTTTTGAACTTTTCTATACGTGCTGTGCATTAATGTTACTTGCTTAATTTTGATGCATTCCCGGTGCGATACAGAGAGGTAATTCCATTTCTGTGTTTCTGATGTTTCACTGTTTATTTTGGCTAACCTTTGTGCTTTTCCGAGAGCATTTTCTACCGGAGAGGACCTTCCGTTGCGGAAATGTCCTTTACCTAATTATGAACGACGGGAACTCTGTTTCACCTTTTTTCTGGGTTTATTTCCTAGAAGAGGGGGATGTTCATCTCAGAAAGAACTGCAAAGAGGATTTCTATAAATTCCTTTCTATCTATGGATTTCCGTACATTTAATCGAGAATCGTTCCATGGGCCGAAGTTCGTGGGTTTTTCTGGGACTTATCTTTTATTATTGGAATACTTATAGGCCCACCTACCGCCGATATAACACAGCGACATCTGCGCAGCCCGCCTGCGCCGGTATACTTCTCCAACCTTGACTCATTATTTCTTATCTTACTGCGATACAGTGAACATGTACTTCACAATGGCAACTCATCAACACTGCAAGGATCTAAACAAGGATTTCGAGGCCGCTGCAGGGAACACATCTGCCAAACCTACTGACGACACATCGACTAAGGGAGTCGACTTGACTGGGCTTACGCCGCCGGGTTTCACTACGATCAACAACATGATCCCTGCTTCTGTACAATCTAATATGGGAGCAAATATGCCCGCCGTGGCTACTATCACTACAGCACCAGGGCCAACCAATGTCCCTATCAATGACCAAGTTTTGGCTATGCTCAACTATGCGACTATTCGCTCTTTAATGGGCATTACTCAGCCAGCTGCCTCACCAGAGGGAATCATAGCTGCTCAGAAAGCAGCAACCGCGCCTGCGCAGGCAGGGGGAGGAGAGACAGCGATGGCCGCTCAAACAGGAATAGACAGAGGAGAAGAAGGAGGAAAGAGCAAGCGGAACTGATTCAACCAGCGGGACCACTCCGCAGCGCAGCTTAGGAGCACACAAGGACAATGACAGGCTGAAGGAAAAAGTATCTTTCCTCCGAGACCAGTTGAAAAGTCTGGAGATAGAACTCAGGGAGCACGATCATAACACAGAGGTGAACAAATTCCCCGACCAACACCGACTGAGACCTAAAGAGCCCCGGAGGGAGCTCCTCAAAAGAAGTCGGCGCAGGCCGAATGATACCATATTCACGAGAGATCGGGAGGGACACCACTCCGACATCCCTATATCAACACCTACTCACAAGAGCCCTTTCTCGGAGGAAATATTGTTGGAACCCCTACCAGCAAATTACCGCCCCATCTCATTGGATTATGATGGCACCACCGATCCGGAGGTGCATATAGCCCGTTTCGAGGGGCTGGCGGCGCTACATCAGTATGGGGAGGGAATCAAATGCAGGATCTTCGCCACGACTCTATCGGGCATGGCCCATCGATGGTTCCACGATCTGAGAAATAATTCTATATACTCATACGATGATCTTCACCTCATGTTCATGAGACAGTTTGCCAGCGCAAAGCGGGTGGGGAAAACACCAATTTCCTTGATGGACATCAGGCAGGAACCACAAGAAACACTTCGTGAATATGTGGCACGATTCAACACAATCGCGTTAGACATACCAGACGCCGAATCTCAGATTAAGTGGTACGCTTTCGCTAGAGGGTTAAAACAAGGCCCACTCTTTGAGGCACTCCAGATCAAGCCGCCCACCAGTTTCGAAGACATCATGACAATAATACCGGGATACCTCCAACTGGAGGACGCTAAAATGGCAAGAAAGGCAGAGGCCGATAAGCTCAAACCTAAGAAGCAAGACAGTGCAGACGCTGGAGAAAAATACATCCCGAGGAATCCCTACCGAGGTCTACCTCCCAGAATCCCAACGATGGCCATCGAAGCTGGAACAGGTTCATTAATCACGGCGCAGACAGAGAAGAGGGAAGAGCGCGGGGGTTACAGAGATGATTTGCAAAATCCAACTCAATGGAATCGTCACATAGACGAAATTTTCCATCAGATCAAAGAAGAGAATTATTTCAGAGCTCCAAAAGATTACCAACCCGGAGCCCCAGCCCCAGGCAGGAACAATTTGTTATGTGAATATCACAACCGTTACGGTCATCTCACCCGCGAATGCGGACATTTGAAGCATCAGCTAGAAATTTTGGTCAGGAAGGGGTTCATGGATCAATACATAGAAAGACCACGAGGCTCATATAGAGAGAATCGTTACGATGAACGTAGGGAGGATGAGCGGCGCCGGCGGGATGACACCCGCCGCGACCATGATGACAGGGAAAGAAGACACAGACATGAGGAGAGAAGGGAAAAAGAAAATCATAGGCGAGACAGCCAGGATAGACACAACCCCGCAAACCACGCCCAGTATGACAGAGAGGTACACATGATTACAGGAGAAAATAATATACCAACATCTAACAGGGCCAAAAAACAATTGGCCCGCACGGTTAGATCTGGATACTATGACAAAGCTGTCATGACAATCAACACCGCGCCCGATGAACCGATAATATCCTTTGGACCAAAGGATGCTAGGTCTTTATTCTATCCTCATGACGACGCCTTGGTATTTTCTGCCAATGTGGCCAACGTATTGGTACACCGCATCTTTGTTGATTCAGGCAGCGCCGTCAACATCTTATATCTAGAGTGCTGGCAGGCAATGGGTTTGGAAGCTAAGCTAGAGCCCGCTGTGGCTCCTCTTTATGGGTTTTCAGGGGAATCAGTCCTACCGGTGGGAATAATTGAGTTGCCAATGACGATAGGGCAACCATGGGGAAAAAAGACCCGAATGGTCAAGTTCTTGGTCATCGACGCACCGAAACCCTCTTACAACATGATCTTTGGGAGACCGGCGCTGAACTCTTTTAAAGCAATCATCTCTACTCTTTACTTGAAGATGAAGTTCCCCTTGGAAGGAGGCAAAATTGGTGAAGTGTGGGGAGACCAGGCTGTGTCGAAGAAATGTCATGTACAAGTATTAACTCAATACTCCGGACAAAAACGGGAAAGGTCAGTACACCAAGTAGAGGCAAGCAAGAAGGGAAAAATTGGAGTGGTCACGGCTTCAGAGCCCGAGCGGAGAGAGATCGCAGAGCTGCAAGGGGGAAATGATAAAACACCCCTCGTCACTACCAATGATACGTGCATGGTTATTGAGCTTTTCAAGGATAAGGAGAGATTTACTACCAAAATCGGGGCACATATGGAGCCAGAATTGCAAAGAAAAGTAATAGCTTGCCTGCGCAGAAACGCTGACGTATTCGCGTTCACTACGGCGGACCTGAAAGGAATCGACAGAGAGCTAGCCTAGCATCGTTTGAACGTGGATCCCACGATCAAGCCAGTCAAGCAAAAGATGAGACACTTCGGTACTGAAAAGGATGCTGCTATTCGAGAGCAGATACAGGCGTTGTTAGAAGCGGGACATATCATAGAAGTGCAATACCCGGACTGGGTGTCAAACGCTGTCATGGTGGAAAAAAAGGCTAAGACTTGGAGGATGTGTGTGGACTACCGGGACCTCAATGCAGCCTGTCCAAAGGATTGTTACCCATTGCCACGGATTGATCAGTTAGTAGACGCAACGTCAGGATGCGAACTTTTGTCAATGATGGATGCTTACCAAGGATACCATCAGGTTAAGATGTACATGAACGATGTTATTAAAACAGCATTCGCAATCTGCGCAGGGATCTTCGCATATGTGAGTATGCCATTTGGACTAAAAAACGCTGGGGCTACTTACCAGAGAATGATGGACAGAATCTTCAAAGATCAATTGAAAGAGAATGTGTCGGTCTATGTAGATGACATGCTGGTACGCAGCACTGAAGCACGCACACATGCGGACGACTTGGAGGAAATCTTCTCGGTGATACGAAGACACAAGCTCATGCTCAATCCGGCTAAATGTACTTTCGGGGTGCAGTCGGGAAAATTCCTGGGATACAAGGTTACGCCTGAGGGGATAGAAGTGAATGCAGACAAAGTTAGAGCTATTATTGACATGACGGCGCCGCGGAACATCAAAGAGATACAAACACTGAACGGACGAATAACTGCACTAAGTCGGTTCATATCGAGGTCAGCAGAAAGAAGTCTGCCCTTCTTCAAAATTTTGAGAAAGGAAAGTCGATTCGAGTGGAGTAGCGAGTGCCAGCAAGCCTTCGAGGACCTCAAGGAATATCTCAAAGGACTACCCGTCTTGACCAAACCGATACCGGGGGAGCCACTATATCTATACACTTCGGTGGGGGTAGAATCTTTGAGCGCTGTGCTAGTGCGGGAGGAAGGGGGTACGCAGAAGCCAGTTTATTTCGTAAGCAAAATCATCCAAGGAGCGGAGATCAGATACACCGCAGTAGAGAAAACAGCTTATGCTATCATGATCACGGCAAGAAAGTTGCGCCCATACTTTTTGTCACACAAAGTTATCGTCAGAACAGCGCTGCCTTTTCAACAAATCCTGGGAAGGCCAGACCTCGCAGGAAGAATGGTAAAATGGGCCATTGAGCTGGGCGAATATGACGTGGCGTTCGAACCGCGTACAAACATTAAAGCACAGGCCCTAGCTGACTTCATTCAAGAGACCACGAGATGGCCGTTGCGAGGACCATGGACGGCGCAGGTCGACGGTTCCGTCACCAAAGAGGGGTGCGGAGTCGGAATATACATTGAATCGCCAGAGGATGGAACCTACCAGTTTGCGATCAAGTTTGAGGACAAGCTGTCAAATAACGAGGCAGAATATGAGGCAGTGATAAGGGCTGCCCATATCTTGAAGGAGCTCAGAGCAGACACAGCAATAATCAAGACCGATTCGCAACTGGTAGCCCAGCAGTTGAGAGGCGAATGTGAGGTTCGCGATGATAGAATGAGAGCTTATTATGATCGGATGCAGCAGCTCAAGGAAAAGTTTGAAGAATTGAAAATAATACAAGTACCCCGGGAAGAAAATCGAAGGGCTGACTTGCTAGCAAGGATGGCCAGCGCCGTTGAACAATCATGGAATGACGAAATCACACTCTTGTTTGAACCAAAGAAGAGCCCAGGGATTCAAGTCTGCGCCGTCGAAGTGGGGGATGATTGGCGAGCCCCAATTATTCATTTCTTACGTACGGGAGAAAGAATGGAGGGAGACACAGCAAAATATGCTAGATATGAAAATTTTTGTTTGATCAGCAACCAGCTTTATAAGAGATCTTTCACGAACCCGTTCCTTAAATGTTTATCATCGGAGGAGGCAGAATTCGCTCTAAAGGAAATCCATCAGGGATGCTGTGGAAACCATGCAGGATACAAAGACCTGACCAGAAAAATCATCAGAGCAGGCTTTTACTGGCCTGGCATCGACAGGGATACCAAAGCTTATGTAAAGAAGTGCGAATCTTGCCAAAGACATGCGCCAATGATTAACGTCCCGGGGGAAGAAATGGGGGTGATGTACTCGGCATATCCTTTCGACAAATGAGGAATTGATATCGTGGGTAAACTGCCAACGGCGCCGGGAGGAAAATGTTTCTTGATAGTGGCAGTAGACTATTTCTCGAAATGGGTGGAGGCAGAGGCTGTAACAAGGGTGGATGAGACCACCGTCGAAAAGTTCATCTGGAAAAACATCTGTTGCAGATATGGGGTGCCCAGAGTTCTAATATCAGATAATGGAGCACAGTTCACTAGTCAAAGAATCGAGGATTTTTGTTCAAGGATGGACATCGAGCAGAGATTCGTCTCAGTAGCCCATCCCCAAGCCAATGGTCAAGTCGAGCTGGCTAACCGCACTATCTGTGAGGGAATCAAGAAAAGATTAGAAAGAAGCAGAGGACGATGGGCAGAGGAATTGGACACGGTCCTGTGGGCGCTGCGTACCAGTCCCAAAACAGCCACAGGAGAAGCCCCGTTCACTTTGGTTTATGGCTCAAATGCGGTCATTCCAGCAGAGGTAAGGTTAGAATCACATCGAATTTGTACATATGATCCGGCGCAGAATGAAGAACTGCGCAGGCTTGAGCTGGACCTCATAGATCTAAAGCGAGAAGAAGCCCAGGTCAAGGCTGCCAAGTACAAAAGCATCATTAAAGCAGGGTATGATAAGAAGGTCAAGCAGCGCCGATTCCAGAAGGGCGATCTGGTACTCAAGCGCGCGGATGCTCTGAAAGCTACTGGGAAATTTGAAGCTAACTGGGAAGGACCATATATCATCACCGAAGTCTTAAAAGGCGGAGCCTATCATCTGTCTGATCAAGAGGGGAGAGCTCTCGAGAGGCCGTGGAACATCAATCACCTCAAGAAATTCTATGTGTGAATCTTATTCATGTCCCATCATTATGTAGACCAGATACTCTTTTTCCCCACAGG
Source organism: Salvia miltiorrhiza (assembly GCF_028751815.1). Taxonomy (NCBI): domain Eukaryota; kingdom Viridiplantae; phylum Streptophyta; class Magnoliopsida; order Lamiales; family Lamiaceae; genus Salvia; species Salvia miltiorrhiza. The sequence goes on from NC_080389.1 coordinate 45,058,557, forward strand.
GGTTTTAATGAGGTCTGGGGCCATGGTCGTTATCAATAAAGATCTATGGTTTTAGGGGAAATTCGCCTCTTATGTTTTCTTCAACATAATTTACAACACAGGTTAAGAAGATGACGCAAGCACAAATTCAAGGCATATTTGCACAATCCAAGGCATAAATTGCACAATCCAAGGCATTAATTGCACAATTCAAGGCATAAATTGCACGACGAGGGCATTAATTGCACAATCCAAGGCATTAATTGCACAATTCAAGGCATAAATTGCACGACGAGGGCATTAATTGCACAAATTCAAGGCATAAACTGCACAATCCAAGGCATAAATTGCACGACGAGGGCATTAATTGCACAAATTCAAGGCATAAACTGCACAATCCAAGGCATAAATTGCACGACGAGGGCATTAATTGCACAAATTCAAGGCATAAATTGCACAATCCAAGGCATAAACTGCACGACGAGGGCATTAATTGCACAAATTCAAGGCATAAATTGCACAATCCAAGGCATAAGCTGCACGACGAGGGCATTAATTGCACAAATTCAAGGCATTAAATTGCAAAATTTGAGGCATAAATTGCACAAATTCACGGCACAAATTCGAGGCATTAACTGCAAGACTTAAAAAACGATGGTCCAGGTCCCCAGTCCGCGCAGACCGAGATCCCAAGTCTGCGCAGACAAACATTTTGTCCAAAGAATCAGCCAAAATTCCCATGGTTGAACCAAGAGTCCGAACATTCTGATGAGTATGGGGGTGTAGAGCATCAATCAAGATTACGGTCCTAGCTGTCATTCGGAGAGTAATCCGATTCGAGAAATATCATTGCGCAATAGCAACAGAGAATTTATAAACAACACACGACATTTACAAAAACAAAACGCGAAATAATGAATGGCTACAAAGAAGAAGAAGATACCAAAAAGGAAAGATTCATACGAAGAGCCAAACAAATTACAAATTACACCAGTTCTCATCAGATGAAAGTCCCATTACAAATATGAAGTTTTCAAAACCAGAAGAGGAAGCGTTCTAGCATCTAAGGGTTGGAAGGTGGAGTTGGGGGTTTCTCCAACTGTATCTCCTCATCCGTGTTGCCACCACTGTCCCCACCGGAAGGTTCGGGCTGCGGAGATTCATGTGCGGAAGAAGCCGGCGCCGCCATGATCACGGGAGCTGGCTCATAGAACACTCCGCCACCGGGGTAATTACCCCGAACTGATCGGATACGAGAGCGGATCTCGTCCATATAAGGCGTCCTAATAAAGGGCCGAGCAGGCAGAGTAGGCGGAGGGTTAGCACTGCGGCCCATCACAAACAAGTTGATGGCCTTGTCTACAATAGGGAACCACCACTCGGGAGTCGGTGGCGAATCAGCGCGGATACCCAAAATCTTTCCAAGAGCATTGGAATCAATGGCATGCAGCACCGCATCATTTTCGCACAAGGCTCTCTGCTCAAGAGAAGCTTGAGTCAAGTTAAGAGTAATCTGGGTAGACTCCTTGACAAGCCATTTCAACGCTGGGGCAGCAGCAGTCAGCAATTCGGGGGTACAGGTGAATGCGATGATGGTTTCTTGCAACATGATACGCAAGAACGCATGACCCTCCGGGGAAAGAAAGTAGCGCAGCCGGTGTTGCTTAATTCCATTCTGGAAAGCCGCGTTTTCCTTCGCGACGATCTCCTGCCTGAGGGCAGCCAACTTCTCCGCATGATCTTGGGCGGCTGCTGCAAGTTCTTTTTCATTCTCATGCTTCACGCGCGCTAACTCTCCCTGAACCCGAGCCAGCTCCGTATCAACGGACAACCTCTCAGCCTTCAACTTCTCGTTTTTCTCTCGCAAACGGCGAGCTTCCTCCTCAGCAGTAGTACATCGGGCCAGCGCCGCTAGGAACTCCTTATCTTTGGCCTGGGCCTCGCCCTCTGCACGGAGAAGACTTCGAACAACAGCCAAACATTCAACCCTAGCCTGCGCAGATGATATAACAAAGGAACTTAGGGAACACACATCTAAAAAAGCGAAAATAGAATAAACGAAAATAAGCCCACCGTCTCAATCGTCATCACAAGGCCATCCGCCATTTGCTGGCGGTTCAAGGACTCCTGAGCTTGAAGATCAGCCGGAGCAATCTGGGCGATCATTTGAGATCGACATTCTTCACCAGTTAGATCTCCAAGAACACGAGGGGCGATCCCCGTTCCAAAGGACACCCCAACATCGCGGGAACGATGAGGAGAAACAGGCATCTGAGCAGAGGAGGTAGTATCCTCTGAATATAATACGACGGTTTCCGGCTGCACCGCAGACGTCGCGGTTTTCTTTTTCTTCTACTGCAACTGCTTCTTAGTCGAAGCGCCTTTGTGTTTCTTCAGAACTGGAGGATCATCCTCTTCCACATTTCCGGTATCCGCATCGCGAAGCCGGAGGGGATTAACTAGGGGGCGTCGAGAGCCGGAAGACCCCGCGGCAATAGCTTGCGCGGCGCCGCCTACAGTCTGCGCAGCTGGAGACGGTTCAACAGCACCACTTTGGGAAAAGTTGAAACTATCAATGACACCAACCGACGGGGTTTTCCACGTATCCATACCTAACACAGAGCAAACAAAATGGAAGGCACATCAGAAACACAATCCAAAGAACAAATCAGACATTCACAAGAAAGAGGAGCGGACGTAAAAGCAAAACATGACAAGTATTAATGTTAAAACACATTTAATACCCTCGAGAGATAGGGGATAGCGGGAGAATAAGCCTGCACCGGCCAAGACAGAGGATCTAGTCACCAGCACCTTTACATCCAAAACTTCCTTGACCCGGGCCTCGGTCAATCGCGTCAGAAGAATATGTTCAATATCAGTGACGCGCGCAGAACTAGAAGGGGTGAGATGCTTAGTTTCATGCCATTGAAGTTGGGCATCGGCGCCGATGATGTCTGGCCAAGTGCCATTTCGGGTTTGGACAAAGAAATATTTATCTTGAAACTCTTTGTCTAAAGAGGTCATTTTTTTCATAAAAGCCATATAACCCCCAGCCTTGGAGGTGAAGTTATAATGGGACCCTGTTCGTTTCAAAACATGGGTCTTATGGAAGAGGGCAGCGCTGTAAGGATAATTGTTAGCGGCGCAGACTATATGTAGCACATGGGCTCGACGAATAGAAGAAGGAGAAAGTTGAAAAAAGGGAATGCCATACAAATTACATAGTTCAATCAAAAAAGGAGAAGGAGGAATGCGCAGTCCAGCATCAACTTGATCGACCCAAATCGGAATAACGTCAGGATTAATGCCCCGGAAAGTATTAGGCATATCGGAATCAGGGTTAGCGGGATTCTGGATCCGGATTTTGTAATCCGAATCACCAACATCGATACGAAGGGCATCCCTTATCATCTTCATGGACCGGGTAGACAGAGTGGATTGGGGAAGTGCAGACGAAGCGGCCATGGATAGTGCAAAATTGCGAACAAGAAAACAGCACAGAGCGAGAAAGGGGAAGGAAGGGGGATGAAGAAGCCGTTAAAAGGAAAAAGTAAAATATCGCAAAGCTAGAGGAAGGAGAGAAGAGATACCTGGTTAAATCTAGCGACAGGGAGGGCGAGAAGAGAAAGGGGAACGACCGGCGGGGGGAAAGGAGAAACCGAAACAGAAAAAAAATTGCAACAGAAGAGTGAAGGAAGAAAGAGAAGAAGGAAAAGGAGAGAGAACGAACATTTATAAGAGGAGGTGGATTCGAAAAGACCGAAAAGGAGGGAAATCATTAGGGTTAAAAATTTCAAGGGTCCAGATTTAATCTCGAAAATAGCGGTTGAAAAGGGAGGGTGTAGATCGAGTCTGGGGCTATGAAAAGACGGGTACGGGGAATAGCAAAGGTGTCAGTCATTAAATGACAAGACGTCATAGACAGAGGGAAAAACCATACGAAGACAAGAAAGCACCAAACACTCAATACAATTACAAAAAGAAATTCAAAAACTTCTCACCCAGAAATACCAGGGAAGCGGTGCCAACTGAAGCCTGCGCCGTTTAGAGGAAACTCGAAGAACCAGTGCAGCCACGAAAATTCAAAGCTCTCTTACGGATTCCACCAGGGGGGGAGTAGCTGACGAGGAACAAGGATCCCATCAGCCACCTTATGGATCGACGGCGCCGACTTGGGGCCCTCAACATACTCGGCTCAGAAGACATATTTGACAAGAAAGCAACGCAGGTCTAAGGCATCGTTGATTGAGAAAGAAACTGAACCAAGCTCTAAGCATACTTGACTCAGAAGAGCAGAATCGCGTCACACAACGGTCAAGGCAAAGTAGCAATACCGATACAAGTCGGCGCAGACTAAAATAGGGGAAACCTGATTTCAAGCACAGCTACGAAAATTCAAAGCTCTCCTTTTCGTAGACTAGGGGGGGAGTAGCTGATGAGGAGTGAGGATCCCATCAGCCATCCTACCCCAAACAAGGACAGCGGCGCCAACTTAGCCCCGGAACACACTCGACTCAAGAAGCGTGAATACACCACACGATCATCGAAATAATACAACGGTGCCGTCGAATGTCTGCGCAGACTAAGAAAGAAGCTGGTTTAAACCCCAGGCCCACTCGGATCGAAAGAGGCAAAGCCATATCATAAAAGATAGCGGCGCCGCCGAAGGTCTGCGTAGACTAAAGAGGACAGCGCAGCACTAAAGCGACATACGGAGAAGACCTAGGGAGTGGAAACAACCAGTAATGAGAGCTGGAAAAGAGCACGTGTTCAACAAAAAGCTGCAAAATAGTTAGAGAGTTTGTTAGTGGAGAGAGAAACGTTCACGTACGCCGCATGTGGAGTACGTGAACGACATGAAAAGCCCCTTTTACCCTTCGCCCTAATGTAATCCTATAAATACACTTTGTAAACCAATATTTGATATATGCAATTTTACCTTAAGAAATCTCATCTGCAAGTTTTCAAGCAAATCCCCTCTCACACTGCGATACAGGTGATTCCGACGTCCTTTTCCGACTAGTTTAGATAGGTTTGAACGTTAGACTTCACCAAAGATGATGCATCCACCGTAGATCTTGATGATCGAATGACTGAAAATGATTCTTCGTTCTTCTTTTATTTAGTGGTTCTTTCTTGAACCTCTCCCTATATGGGCTACAGTAAAAACAGCTCATAAATTAAAAACTACTACAAACCAGCAAAAATGTATGAATTTTATATATGTAGAACACATATGAATTCACTGTATAAAGGTATGAATTGCGAAAAATAATTTATTTGCTACCTATGGGATTCGAACTCAGGACCATGAATTCATCCAACAAGGTGGTGAATCAAACGTAGATCTCGATGATCTAAGGGCTGAGTTGATCATGTTTTAAAAGTATTGAGTCTTAATCTCAGCCGTTGATCTTGTCTAATCTAAATGTCAGCGTTCGTTCGTTTAACATTCAACGCGGAATTGTGTTGAACTTATATCGGGTTCGAACCCCCAAACGTTCAACAAATTATCGGTATGTTTAACTGCATATACTGACATGTTCATGACATGTTCAATGTTTCTCCATACTCTACTTATATATTCGTTTCTTTAATATATACATATATATATATTATACGATACTCATTAATTTTAATATTATACTTATTGAGTTGATAATATTTTTATTATACAATATTTCAAATTAATAATATTTAAATTTACAATAAATATGTTTTAGTATTATTAATTGATCTACCTCATAATTAATAGTAATATTTAACATTTTTATATAATTTAAAACTTTAAAAAATATAGAATATGTCTTGGTGCATCGCATGAGAGGTTGTACTAGTACCTAGTATTATAGAACTTAAAATTCAAGCTTTAGCGTATTTCTTTTATTTTCAAATAAATGTCCTATTTTATCGATTGAGTGTTTTATTTCAGAATTATAATATTATAAAGTAATGTCAATGTTCTCATTTTATTTTTATGATTGATATGATTTGTTTTCATGCAATAACTATAAGTTATCGGATATATATTAAAGTGTGTTCTCTTTAGTTGAAATTTATCATGAGAAAATTAATGATAGACACATTTCTTTTACACAAAATCTCCTGTACACCTGGGTGTACCGTACACCCAGGTTGACCCGTACCTAGAACTTGACCCGCATCCTGACCCAAATCGTATAAATAACACTATTCAGTTATAAAAATGACACTACTTATAATTGACACTATTCAATTATTTAAATGACACTATAACATTTTAAATGTTATAGTGTCATTTTAAATCTTATAGTGCATTATCTAACAAATTGGATTCATTAGCAAAGAATTTGTGTCCGGAGTTGGGTAGCAAAGGGTCTATCGACCACGAGTCGATAATAGTTGAAACTGTATCCAGTAAATATTATAGTGTCATTTACAATTTCATAGTGTCAATTACAAGAAGTGTCATTTACAATATTATAGTATCATTTATACACAGTGTCATTTGTATAACAAAATAGTGTCAATTACAGACAGTGTCATTTGTATAATCGAATAGTGTCATTTACACGATCTGAGTTAGGATGCGGGTTTGGATCAGAATGCGGGTCAGAATTTAGGTAACGGGTCAACCCGGGTGTACGTACCCAAGACCACCTCTTTCTTTTATCCATTTAAATCCTTTATTTATTTTCCCTTATTTTCTACAAATGAGAATTTCACTTTCATTCATCATTTTCATTCCAATGAGGGATAATATTATCACGCCAAATATGGAGGGATAATACATACTATCCCACATTGGAGAGAAAATGAGGAATAAGAAATTGTGAAATTCTCTTATCTAGAAAACGAGTTAGGAAAATGGAGGTATTTAAAAAGATAATTTTTTTATCCCTTAGTTTCTCACGATAAATTTACAATAAAAGTGTGCTTTCTTTGGTTGATAAATTTATCATGAGAAAAAAAGGAATAACAAAAAAAAATTATTTTGAAGCCCTATTTTCTTTTCCTTCATTTTCTACAAAATAAAATTTTACCCTTGTCTTCCCTCCTTTTTCACTTCAAGAAGGGATAAATCATTCCTATATTTTTGGTGTGACGATATTATCCTTTTTTAAAGTCAAAATAAGGGATGTGAAATGATAGAATTATCTTTTTGTGAAAAAATGAGAGAAAAAAAGAGAAATTTAAAGAAATAATTTTTTGTTATCCTTTCTTTTCTTGGGATAAATTTATCAAAACTCCTAAAAATAAAACACCTTAAAGTGCTAGGTATATGAGTCTTGAGGATCGTGGCCACTAGTTTTGAGACGAAGAGTAACATAGCGAGAAATTGAGGGCTCTTTTCCGAAAGGGGACAAGAAAGCTCAATCAGTGGTAATTCTTTTTTCTTGGAAACAACCAAGTAACCTAGCTAGATCGCCTAGATTTATTTTAATAATTTTATTTTATTTTTTATGAGCGAAATAAATTAAGTTAATTACCTAGATTGAATGAGAGAAAGCATAAGCTTTTAGGTTTCGATTCGAATAGGAAGCAAAATCTGAAGCAAAACCGTCATTTGTCCGATTCAGAATAATATCTGGAAATTTGGGAAATTCGGTGTGCCAAAACAAGAAAAAAGAAGATTAATTTCTTGAAAATTAATTCTCCCTCCGTCCCACGAAGCATGGCACAGTTTCCTTTTTAGTCTGTTCCACGAAGCATGACACATTTCTAAAAACGGTAAAAAATTTACCCTTTATTCATATTTTCACTTTTTCACCTACCACACTTAACACACAAAATACCAATTTCTTAATTCCCATACCGAAAAGAAGTGTGTCATGCTTCATGGGACGGAGGGAGTACGTGAAGTTGCGTCACTGATGTATGGTATGGTTGCATGATCATTGATTAAAAAGAATGGGTGTGCCATGCACGTGGGTAATTAATTAACACAAATATTCGGGTGCATAGTGTCATTTCGATAATATGATAGTGTCATTTCAATATAGTGTTAGTGTCATTTAGCGACAGTGTTATTTATATAACATGATAGTGTTATTTGTAAAAAATAAAATAATGTTAGTGTTAGTATTAGTGTAAGTGCTAGTGTCATTTTGCGCTTGGATGCACAGGGGACCGTCTCATTAATTAATTTGCAAATTCTGAGCTACTCTAAATAGATGAGAATTGGTGTCTGGAATAGATAGGTCAAAGTAGGTAGGTACCTATGCGAGGAAATACGGTATCATTTTTTATGAGTTGATTAAATTTTATTTATGAAGATGGACCCTCCCCCTCCCCCTCCCTTTGCTAAATCCATCCATATCTAATTTTTATGATTTCTACGCCCTACTTGTGTTAGTTTTAAACTGGTTGCGTTTACCTACTTGATTTATCCTATATTATTGATGTGTACTTGTGTGTATCATAAGATTTTCAATGGCAAAGTTAACCCAAGTTTTGCTATATATGTACGGCTAGAGTAGGTGTCTTTGCAATATTCTTATTTATTTCTATTTCTAATAATATTTTAATATTTATTTGATACATATAAGATAAGAGTCCCACGTCTAAAGCTCTTTAAGATTTGTTTGCGATCAAATTTATCTATTTTTAGTAATAGTTTACATTATTTAGATCTCATTGATGCACGTGTCATTTAGGTAATGTGTACTAAAAGAGAGAACTAGTATGTGCCCGCTCGTGCGATGCACGATCATCATCGAAATTGAACGATAATTTAAATAAATAAATAAAAATGTTAAACATAATATATATATATATATATAAGTAAATATAAACATAAATGATCTCAATAAAAAATAAATTATTCACAATATAATCTCAATAAAAATATTAATTTGAAAACATTCGAATTTTCAATTATTGAAATAGCAATTAATTGATTTAATTGATAATGTGTATAAATTTATAAATAAATAAATTATGAAATATCAAAAGCAAGTATAGATGATAATGAGTATCATTATGGATCATATAATATTCTAAGATGTACAAAACTATTTATTTACATATAGTACAACTATAGTTTAATATAGTTTTCGAATGCATATTTAAATCATATTTATGAGGTCATTTCGTTTATGCTCAAATTTTAAAATAAAGTTACAATGTATACATTTTTTTTCAATTGGAAAGTGAAAAAATAAAGGGTTTAACATGAGATATGTGTCGTTCATTTTCCAAAATAAAATGTATACAATTTCAGTAAATTTAAATAAATGTGCTACTAAAAAATTAAACTCTTCAATTTACTTTTATTTTTTATTTTTAAAGAAAATCGATAATGGTTCTCTAATTACTGATTTTCCAATGAGTAATTTTGAAGCTTAAAAATTCGATTTTTAAGATATACTATATATTAGTTATTTATCTACAAATTTATATTAATATAAAGTTAACCTTTAAAAAAATATTTTTAAGCTAAAGATTTCTAAAATGAACAAATATAAGTTTCATCATTGTAATTGCATTAAACTGATATAATAAAAATATAAATAGTACTCCCTCTGTCCACGAAAAAGTGCCCTACTTACCCCTTTTTTTTTGTCCACGAAAAAGTGCCCTGTTTACCTTTTTGTACATTCATACCCTTTACTTTTCAATTTATTTACAACTTATGTCATTAATAAATCCACACTTTTATTTAATCTATGCAATTAACCCACACAATTAATCCCATTTATTTATTTATTTTCTTAATTTTCAGTTTATTTATTTATTTATTTTCTGAATTTCAAGTTTATTTATTTATTTATTTTTGAATTTTTAGTTTATTTATTTCCAGTTTATTTATTTATTTATTTCCAGTTTATTTATTTATTTTCTGAATTTTTAGTTTATTTATTTATTTATTTATTTATTTCCAGTTTATTTATTTTTCATTTTATTTATATATTTATTTTCTGAATTTTCAGTCTATTTATTTATTTATTTTCTGAATTTCAAGTTTATTTATTTATTTATTTTTGAATTTTCAGTTTATTTATTTCCAATTTATTTATTTATTTTCTGAATTTTCAGTTTATTTATTTATTTCCAGTTTATTTATTTTCCATTTTATTTATATATTTATTTTCTGAATTTTCAGTTTATTTATTTATTTATTTTCTGAATTTCAAGTTTATTTATTTATTTATTTTTGAATTTTCAGTTTATTTATTTTCCAGTTAATTTATTTCCAGTTTATTTACTTATTTATTTATTTATTTCCAGTTTATTTATTTTCCAGTTTATTTATTTATTTATTTTCTGAATTTTCAGTTTATTTATTTATTTATTTTCTGAATTTCAAGTTTAGTTATTTATTTATTTTTGAATTTTCAGTTTATTTATTTTCCAGTTTATTTACTTATTTATTTATTTATTTTCAGTTTATTTATTTATTTTCTCAATTTTCAGTTTATTTATTTATTTATTTTCGAATTTTTAGTTTATTTATTTCCATTTTATTTATTTATTTATTTATTTCCAGTTTATTTATTTATTTTCTGAATTTTCAGTTTATTTATTTATTTCCAGTTTATTTATTTTCCATTTTTTTATATATTTATTTTCTGAATTTTCAGTTTATTTATTTATTTATTTTCTGAATTTCAAGTTTATTTATTTATTTATTTTTGAATTTTCAGTTTATTTATTTTCCAGTTTATTTACTTATTTATTTATTTATTTCCAGTTTATTTATTTTCCATTTTATTTATATATTTATTTTCTGAATTTTCACCTAATAAAATAATGCCAATTAGTTAGTGCAAGATTAGTAAAAGTAACCACAATACATTAACACTATCCTTTTAGTCTTTTACACCACCTTTACACCACCTTTTTCAGCTTTCTTAAAACCCGTGCCAGCACCCAAATGGGGCACTTTTTCGTGGACGGAGGGAGTAAAATATAAAAAATACTGATATATAGTAAAAACATAAAAAATAAAATAAAAAAATATGGAAAAAGGAATGAAAGAATTTAAAAAGTGAGAAATGAGAGAGGAGATGATAGAGGAGAGAAGAAAGAGGAGAGAGAAAAAAATAATTTGGTGACTTTAAACTATAATAACTTATTGGTTTTAAATTTATTTTTTATAATTTTTACATCAAATTAAAGATATCGTCATTATCTTTAATTTAACATCCATATTGAATATTTTTTTTATAAATTAAAGTTGATGATTTTAAAAGAGAATCAAAATTATAAGAAGAAAAATAAAGAGAGAGAAATTTTGGTGGGAAAAAGTTTACTTTAGACTCCTCTTTTATACTCCCTCCGTCCACGAAATGAGTATCCATATTTCCTTTTTGGTCCGTCCACCAAATGAGTACCCATTTCCTTTTTTGGTAAGTGTACCCCACACATCTCACTCACAATAAAAGTGGGTCCCTTATTCCACTTACACACACTTAATCAATTTCTTAAAACTCGTGTCACCCCCAAATGGGTACTCATTTCGTGGACGGAGGGAGTATTATATATAGATAGATAGATATAGATTAAGTGTGTTTTTATGAATTTGAACTTCCACTAATCAAGTTTACCAAATAATCAACACCGAAACAAAATCTCCATTCCGACCAAACTCAATTAATACTCGTTGGACTTATATCTGACAATTAATTGTGATTCTGATGGTATTTTAAATCTAAATCTTTTTTTTTTGAGGAAATTTTAAATCTAAATCTTATCCACATAAAGACCCCCATAGTACATACTCGATCGAGATAGCTATAGTAATAAGCTACGATTAAAGAGTGAAAATGGATCCCATTAAGATGTCACCCCACCCCACCTCATGTTTCCTTTAATGAATCTCCAATGTGAGGTTGCATTTGTATATAAAGTCAATCATTTATGAGAATTTTCTGACCAAGTGATCCATGATCAATAATACTGCTACTATTTAATTTTATGTTTTGTTGGTGGGGTGCCCTTTGTTAAAGTCTTTGACAACAGTGATTTCTGGTTGAATATGATACCAAGTTTAATTGTCGTACCTCTTCCACACATAAAGTAACCAAATTAATCATGCATCATCCCATCATTCTCTATATATATATATATATATATATATATATATATATATATATATATATATATTTGTTTATATGGCTGAAATAAGAATTCATAAAGTAAAAAATTTAATATAACTAGTAACAATAGTTCATGCGATGCAAATAATAAAAAATAATTAAAATTAAATTATGTACAATAATTAATTAATTATTTAAAATTAATTAATTAATTATTAGCTATTTATTTGTAAGTTGTGAACCATAAATATTAAGTAGTTAAATCATTATAAAATTTGTCAATTTGTTTAAGCTACATTGTTATATACTTACTTTCATTCTTCCGTTTATTGGATGTTTGTCATCTTGCTTTTATCTAACTAGTGTACTCATGTAAATTGTGTATATATGTGCTTTATAATTATTACTACTCCCGTCCCAAATTAACATACCACATTTTTTTTTATTTGAATGTTTCAATTCAATATTTCACTTCCTAAAATGAAAAATCAATACATAATTAACACCCTCACTCAACTCATTATTTACATCAAATGTTATTGTGGCCCACAAATAATTATCTATATTTTTATTTAAAAAAATAATATCTTAATTATCTTTTCTACTTTTTTGACAAATATACCCTAAAAAAATTATTTTTTCTTTCTTATTTATTATAAGCTATTTGTTTATTAAAATTCATGTCCAAGCATCGTGGCTTATTGAATTGGGACGGAGTGAGTATTATAAACTAATAAAATTAAAATTTAATACTAAATTTATTGTTTGCAAAGTGATCAATGTCATTTATACAAAACTATACATGTATCTATGCATAGATATAATATCATTTATATATGTAGTTGCTATAACCATGCAAATCAAATTTATCGTATCAAATAAGTTGTCTATGAATTCGCTACATAACATTACGAATTTGCTATGAATAAAATGATGAATTAAAAAAAATCAACGTATGAGATTCAAACTCTGGACCAAGAATTCATTCAACAAAGCTACGATTTCACCAAAGATCTTCACAATTTAAGGGATGAAAATATTAGCTATTAAGCACATTGGTCTCTGACATACTATATTTCAACACATATTTTTGAAATATTAATAGACACGTAAATATATTCGAACTTAATTTAAAACCTATCAAAGATAATTGTATGAATACAAAAAATCTATATATTAATAAAAAAAATACACACATTAATAAAAAAGTTGTCATATTTAGAAAAAAACAACAATAATTTTGAACAAATATAAATATGTACAATTTTCTTTATCTCTATTAAATTTTGTTTCAATTAAAATTGGATTATTTAATATTGACTTTTAATTTTAATTCATTTGATCCCCAAGAAAATTATACAAAAAAATGCAATAAAGGGAAAACATAATAAATTGAAACTAAATAGTCCATAAGTAACAAAATAATTTGATTTGTTTCTTGAGAGCTTGAATTTTTTTTTAAGTAATACATTAATAGCTATTTTACAATATTAATTTTATTTTAAAAACTAATTATTCATGCTTCTAATTTTATAGTAAGATAACAATTTACACACTCTTCTATTTATATATATATATATATTAGTATATCACTTGTGCCATGCACATGAATTATATATTTAAAATATAATAATATGAAATTTTAACTTTCAATATTTATAGATTTGAAATAATAATAAAATACAAACTATATATGGATACAATATTATTATTTTAAAGAACATTCACATAATTCTTTTATGATGCCATAATTTTGTAATTTCCTTCATAAAATAAACTATAATTTATATTTTAATGTTTTTTAATAGTAATATTAGTTTGTTTCATTAATAAAATGTATATATTTATTATATCTAAATGCATAATATAATCAAAATATCATAAATAAATAAAAGAAAGAGAAATAAGAAATAAAAAAAGTTTTTTTTTTTGAGGAAGAAACAAAAAAAGTTAATAGAAATTTAAAAAGCAATATGCACGGTAGTTTTTTTTGTTGGAAGTGGTCAACATTTTCAATAGTGGATTAAGCAATTCTTTTCCCATAAATTCCAATTACACCCTTGTAATTGAATTAAATTACATTTACTTTGCTTTTTATATATATAAAGATATATTAGCGAACTAAAAAACTGAGTGGAAAAAGTGCTTATGAATAATTTTGTCGTCTCTGTTTCGCTAAAAAATAACAAAAAGTTAGGTACATTACATCACGTCTACTTATCATAAAAGATGTATAATATGAAACATCATGATATACTTTTATTCGTTTTGAAAATAAACAATATACTCGGCCATTTTGAAGAAGGAAAGAAACACAATATTTGACCACTAATTGAAAAAACACAAAATTTGGTCATTTTTTACGTTTTAAGACTGTTTTGCCCTTAATTAGGGCGGACCGAATTCGAGTTTGCTCTCGGGTTAGGCACATATGGCACTATTAGTGCCAAAAGTACCAACTAAAAAAAAAATAAAAAAAATCTAAGTAAATGGGTATACTTGGCACTATTAGTGTCAATAGTATCATGCACGAATGATACTAGTGACCATATTAGTGTCAATAGTGCTATATATTTGTGTTGATACACTGTCTTGTCTTATATAGATGAGTACAGTTATATGATCATTTTGAACACTTCCCAGTAGGGTTTAGATTATCCATTTAGGGTGCTGCACAAATGGTACTTATGGCCATATTAGTGCCATTAGAGTCGCATACTCTCTGTTATGTAGTGTTGCATGAATAATACTTATGGCCATATTAGTGACATTAGTGCAATATACTCTCTCTTATAGTCACTAGTACCATTCGTGCATGACACTATTGACACTAATAGTGCCAAAAGTACCAATTTATTTAGATTTTTTTTTTCGATTGATACTTTTAGTACTAATAGTGTCATATGTGCCTAACCCGCCCGCAAATCCGAATCAGGTCCGCCCTAATTAAGGGCAAAACAGTCTTAAAACGTAAAACATTTCCAGATTTTGTATTTTTCTAATTAGTGGCCAAATATTGTGTTTCTTTTTTCAAATTGACTATTTCAAAAACGCTCTATTTTGAAAATATGTAATATTATTAGTGTTTTAATATACAATACACATTCATTTGGAATATAACTATCAAATAAATGGCGAAAAAAAATCCTTTATCAAATATTAGATCATCTTTTGTTTTATCCATATAATAAATTAAAATTACATATTATAAAATAAATTAAAAAATTTAAAAATCAAAATTAAAAATAAAGAACATAAAAATATTTGTTTTTATAGAATAAGAAAAGATAAGAAAGAAAAAGAATAAAAGATGAGGTGGTCTCCTGTACACCTGGGTGTATCGTACATTCGGGTTGTACCCGACCCGGATCCTGACCCAGTTGGACTATCCTGCCCCATTTTTTTTCTTGAAATGACACTAACACTAACACTAACACTAACACTAACACTAACACTAACACTAACACTAACACGGAATGACACTAACACTAACACAATCTTGGAATGACACTAACACTATTTTGTTTTATAAATGACACTATTTCGAAAATAACACTAATACTATTTTGTTTTACAAATGACACTATTTTGAAAATAACACTAACACTATATTGAAATGACACTAACACTACATGTAAATTAATACTAACACTATATTGAAATGACACTAACACTACATATAAATGACAATAACACTATATTGAAATGATACTAACACTTGACATTCATATAGGATAGTCCAGTTGGGTCAGATCCGGCTCAGGATTCGGGTCGGGTATAACCCGAGTGTACCATACACCCGGGTGTACAGGAGATTTTGTGATAAAATATAGGAGAGAAAAAATAATTTTGAATAAAACTTCTAACTTAGAATCATTTTTTTGGGCATACGATTTAAGAAACTAGTGTTGGTATGTTGGTAATAAAGTGAATCAATGATTAGATGTGAGTGAGACAAAAGGGTAGGATTTAATGATTAACATTCCCTTATTCTCTCTAATTTTTTTCTTTATAAAGAAATGACTCAAGATAGTTGAGACGACTCAAAAAGAATACGACTCAAGTTAGTCGGGACACATGAAGTATAAACTTTATAACCTTAATTTTTTTTCACATAATACATACTCCCTCCGTCCCAATAATAATGTCCCATAACTTTTGGGCACGAAGATTAAGAAATGTGTAAAAACTAGATAAAGTGGGTTGGTGAAAATTATTTAAATATTAGGTATAGAGAGAGAATATATTGCCAAAAAGGGAATGAGACACTTGTATTGGGACGTCCCAAAAGGAAAGTGAGACATTACTATTGGGACGGAAGGAGTATCAAATTAAAGCTTTTGCCATTATCTTTAATTTGATATACATATAGGTATTTTACCATTAATCGAATTACATTATTTATTAAAGAAAAAAAAAGAAAAATGAAACGAAAAAGAAAAGAGAGATAAAAAACTGCAATATTTGAATTTAAAATGTGAAAGAAAATAAATTTTATAAATTGACAGTTAAAATTTAAAAAAATTGGCGAAAAAAATAGTTGTTAGAACTGTCTTTTTATATATTATATAGATTTCTTGTGATATGATAATATACATTAATATTGCACAAGTTCTCCCGGCAGGGTGGCCGTATTGTGCGTTCCGAGTCAACTCATGCCTACTCCATCCCATCCAACAAAGTACTTCCTCCGTCTCACTTATAACTTCGCAAAATTATAGGACAATACTATAGTTTTGGGACGTTATAAGCGAGACGGAGGGAACATCAATTGTTATTATTTAAAAAATATAAATTATTGTTAATAAAAAAATATATTTTATATCATGTTTTATGTGCGTAATTTTGTTTGTTTATTAATAAAAGTATCATTTATTATTAATAAAAGTATTATTCGTGTTAATCATAATATCATTTACGTATAATACTTCAATGATAGAAGACGACAATAACACGAGTCGAGATAGGCATAGGTTGGCCATGAAGGGAGGTCTAACAAGAGACCCGCTCTAATATTGATGAGGCAGGTGAATAGATATATGTTGATATCATTGATATTATTTAGAAAGTATTTGATTGAATAATATACTCGCTCCATCCACAAAAGAACTACTTAAGATGAAGTGACACAAGCTTTAAGAAAAAGGTTGTTGAGTGTATTGAAAGTGGAGAAAATGTTGTTGAGTGTATTGAGAATAGTTAAAAAGTGTTTTAATTAGTATTGAGAATGGTAAAAAAGTAAATATAAATGATATATTTATCAGTGGTGGGGTATTGTCCAAAAAAAGGCAGAAAGTTCTTTATGTGAACGTCCCAAAAAAGAAAAATAGGAAGTTCTTTCGTGGACAGAGGGAGTAATTAATATGGCCGTATTCTAATATGCCATCAATATCGATAACAATAATATGGGTGAACTTATTCTTAAGCGACGATCTCATATACTTAGGTGGTGTTCGGTTCTTTGGACAAAATAATAGTGAGATACAATATAGATAAATCAAGTTGAGTATTGACTAAAGAATGTTGTTTGGTTGATTTGACAATTTTTATATAATTAAAAATATATTTGATTTGTAAAATTAAATTACTGTACATTTACTAATTTACCCTAAAAATACATCTTCCAAAAGAAAAAGTAAAGGATCAAAGGGTAATCATTGTCTATGATAATTTTTGTCGGAGGGAGGAGGGTGTGACTGGAAAACAAGAGATTACTTATCTCTGATTGTATCTTGAATTAAGTTATAGTAGTAATATTATGAACCAAAAAAAGGCTACACTCTATCATGGGTTCTTATCTCATTAACCGAACATGCCCTTAAGCCACTTGTTTGTTTCACTGATAATAAAATGACGGATAGATATGCATATGTACATGCAAAAATATTTTCAAATAAAAACCCTTTTCATTGTAAAAATTGAAAAATAATTGTTTTTGTTGATCTTTGGTTGATGTAAGACGACTACGATATATGAAGGCATATGCACATAAGGAAGCATATAAATAAGTAACTTTTCTATTTTTCAAAATAACTTATTTGTGCTTATTGATTTTAAGGGATTCATGTAAGAATTTGTTCCTAGTTCATGTGAATCTTCAATGTTATCGTAGTGCATAAACTTAACATTTACTGTTTAGTGTTGTAAATTGTAGGCGTAATATTATTGATGATATTCTCATTTTTTGCAAAGACACGACTATAAATATTAGGATGATCAGAGACACGTTAAGTCTTTATGGTTCTCTCTCTAGAGAAATTTGTAGTAAAGACAAATCTCGAATTTATTTTGCAGATGGAGTGCCTCTGAGCTATAGCCGCCAGATACGAAGAATCTTGGGCTTCATTGTCGGATCGTTGTCACTTACTTATCCGGGCATGCCCCTTTTTGTGGGATGCACAAGAGCTCCCCACTGTGATGCTATCAAGGATTGAATTATTTATAAATTTCCAAGATGAAAAGGCTCACAATTGTCTATGGCTTGTCGTCTCTGCCTGGTTAGATCGGTTATCCAGAGCTCAATTGTTCATTTCATGATGGTTTATAAATGGACACGTTCTGTCCTTAAAGAGTTGGACAGGGCTTGTCGCAATTTTATTTGGACTGGAAATATCTCTAAACGACCATCGATTGCAATGAATTGGGATCGCGTGTGCGGGATCAAGGAAGAAGGGGGCTTAGGAATTCACTCATTTGTTATGATGAATATTTCTTTCCTTATGAAATTGGCTTGGAAAGTCGTGCTTGGCAAAGGCTTCGATTTTGATTTAATAAACTACGATATCTACAGAGAGTTACCATATGATAGTAATGTTACTGCGCGTACATGTGTATATGCGTGTGTGGTGATGAGGAGATATATAAAAAGAAGAAGGTTGGATAGGTTGAAGTTCCTTAAATTTTCTTTGTAGTATATATAGAGGAATGAGGTTCAAATGAGAATCGTTTTCAAAATATGAATGTCGAAATCATTTCAGCTTTTATATAAGCAAAATTTATGATAGATGAATCACTTTAATGAACGGATATAACACCTAAATTCAAATTCTATGAGAAATAATTTTTATTTTTCCGAGCACAATTAATTTGCTAGAAATATAGTAATTTTATACGTTCAATTCAATGATCTTAGTTCTCACGATAAATTATAGTTTTTACATTAACCAACCCCTGCATAGAGTGGTTCAAATGAAAACAAGTGTATATCGTATAAAATAAGAATTATTTATAACCTTAAAATCGGGAAGATTTACGACAAGTTCAATTTTTTGATAAATAAATTTATGATTTAGTATTCTATAATATCATAGGTGGTAATCTTTTCAAAAAAGGAAAAATATAATTTTTTTTATAGGTAATATTTTATAAGAAATCCGTAAGGTATCATCGGGACTTGAACTAATATAATTCACTTTAATATTATATATTATCGATCCGTCAAAAAATTCGAACGATTTTTGTATGTATTATGGTAGGGTGTGCACTTCGGATTACAAGCGAATAAAAATCACACGAAAGCGAAATATATAAATGCAATCAAATTAATTTTGAATGTTATATATCAAATCCCAATTGGATAACGTGGATCCTAATAGCATGCAATGTATCTTGATTACATGCAAAAAACACATTTGATTCTTCGTTTTTTTTTATGAAGAAAAAATAAATGATGAATTGTTGTATGGTAATATACTGAAGTAACCGTCCAAATACCGTCACCGACAACAATACAAATCCCAAATACCTCCAATATTCAAAATTCAACAACTATATATTCAGAATTACTATTAATTAATCTATCTCAATGATCTCATGCATATTTTAGTTTTCTATCATAAATTTCTATATATGGCGTACTTTTCTTAAAATACGCCATTTATGAATTTTGAATTGAAATCTTCAGTTGCATTATCGACTTTTACTTTCAGCAATTTTTTTGTGGATTCACAGCTTTTGAAAAGTATATAATTAATCTATGAATTTGTAATTAATTTGTCATGTGATTTTTTAGAGGCGATTTTTGTATTAGTCAATGTTGTGGATATCTCGCCCCACCGTCGATTCACCATTCTCACACGCCGAAGCCTAATTTTAAATTCTTTCCTAAAGCTCAGCTGGACTCGAATCCCTTGCGTAGACCACGCACACACTAGCTCACTGATTGTTCGAGCTAGACGTGCTCTTTAATTTCTTGCACAAAGAGAAAAATACCAAGAGAGGTAAGTAAGTGTGTGCAGCTGTAAATGAGAGCTAAAATAAGAGGAGATAGGAGAAAGAGGGCAGCAAGGTGGCTGCTCTGGAAATGAAGCGGGAGCAGCTGTCGGAGACGATGCAGCAGTGGCTGTCTCCTCGGCTCAGATCTCGGTCTCTCTCAAACCCAAGTGTAGTCCTCATCCGGCAACTGGATCCACTTCCAAGTTACCCTCAACCTCACTCCAGCTGACCCACGTAGAGATAGCTGAGATTGGACGAAGAAGACACACAATCACTAAGCTTGTTCACACTTCGACCAAGACATGGAGATGACAAGAGGTATGGTGAAGACATAGGCAAAGCTTCTCTCTTTCACACAGGAACACACAGAGAGAAAGGAGAAGAGAACAATGAAGAATGAGGCAACTAGGGGTCCCAATTTCATCTCAAGGAGTGTAGCAGCTAGGGCTGCATTTTAACTAAAGAGATGAGCTGCCAATTGTGGGCTGAGTGAGGATAATGGGCAGCCAGGAAATGGGCTTGGTTTAGGCCAACAATTTCAACAATCTCCACCTTTGGCCCAACTGCGGTGGACTACGGGTATAAAAAGAGTAGAGACCGAAAGTATCATCATTGCCGACTTTTCCTGCACACACACAAGTAATACAGGTGCACAAACATAAAGTTTGTACAAATCACAACAATTTAACAGGGCAGCTAACCAAAGTCAAAGTTCAGAGCCTTTTGAAAAGTAACATGCTTCTCGATAGACAAACACTTTCTGCCCATATCAGCAGGGTTGCGATCAATGTGGATTTTTTCAAGTTTAACAATGTCTTTATCCACAATATCGCAAATGAAGTGAAAGCTAACATCAATATGCTTTGTCCTATCATGGTACACATGATTTTTGCATAATTGGATGACAGACTGACTACTAAAATAAACCACAACGTCTTTACCTATAACACGAAGTTAAGATAAAAGGCCTTTTAGCCAAATAGCTTCCTTTAAAGCTTCTGTCGTAACAACATATTAAGATTCAGTCGTGGATAAAGCAACAATGCTTTGAAGTTGAGATTTCCAATTAATGCAAGAACCACATAGAATAAACACATAGAATGAGGTGGATTTCCTATTATCTCTATCATTTGCATAATTGGAATCAACATAGCTAACAAGTTTCACACCATCAGGACACTTAGAAAAACTTAAGCCTATATTTAGGGTAGATTTTAAAAAACGAAGAAGCCACTTCAAGGCTTCCCAACGAAGCATGCCAGGATTAGACATATAACGACTAAGTACACTCACTACATAAGCAATATCAGGCCTAGTACTAATCATCAAATACATCACAGATCCTATGACATTTGAATATGGCACATTTTTCATAGCATCCCTTTCAGAAGCAGTCTTTGGAGACTGTTCCTTACTTAACACGAAGTGAGAAGCAATAGGCACATTCACATGTTTGGCATTAAACATAGAAAATTTACTCAAAAATTTTTCCATATAGGAACTCTAGTTTAACACAAGGGTAGAACGCTTTCTATCCCTAAAAATGTTCATGCCTAGAATTTTATGAGCATTTCCTAAGTCTTTCGTTTCAAAATTATCACTCAGACATTTTTGAATATGCTTGATGGATTCAAGACAATGACTAATAAGCAACATGTCATCCATGTAGATAAGCAAGAACATAGACATATAGTTAAGATCTTTAAAGTACATGATCATGCACACTTCTTTCAACTTTAAAGATCTCATGCATTTATCAAACCTAATGTTCCATTGTCTAGGTGACTGTTTTAGTCCATATAAAGCATTCTTAAGCAAACACACATGATTTGGTTTTTCACGGTCAACGAACCCCTCATGTTTCATGTAAATAGGTTTATCCAAATCACCATGTAAGAAAGAAGTAGTCACATCCATTTGCTTTATTTACCAACCAAAATGAGCAACAAGAGCAAGCATGATACGCACAGTGGTAAATTTCACAACATGAGCAAAGATTTCCGTATAATCAATCCCCTCCTTTTGAGTATATCCCTTAGAAACTAACCTATTATTGTACCTAATTGATTCAATCTCATTTTTAATCTTGAATAACCACTTACAATCATTGACAAGGTAAGAATCATCATAAGGCACAATAATCCAAGTATCGTTTGCATGAAGTCATTTCATTT
This sequence comes from Salvia miltiorrhiza, assembly GCF_028751815.1. Classification (NCBI taxonomy): domain Eukaryota; kingdom Viridiplantae; phylum Streptophyta; class Magnoliopsida; order Lamiales; family Lamiaceae; genus Salvia; species Salvia miltiorrhiza. Next base: position 45,080,947 of record NC_080389.1, read on the forward strand.
CTCATAGCATTTAACCACTGGTTCCAATTTTTCGATTGCTTAGCTTCACGAAGAAAAGCATGTGTATGATTATCAATGTTTTCAAACATATTGAAAGCAAACAAGGCTATTTCAAAGTCATTAAACTTTTCAGGTGGTCTAATGGTCATTCTAGGTCTATCCCTAGTCAATTGATAATTATACACATCTTCATTAATCACATCTTTATGAGCATTTTCACCATGTAAGTCAGGCAAACCATTTTTATTTTGATCATCTAAAACATGTTCATTGGTGCGTTCATCATGCACATTATTAAAAGGACGCAATACACGCAATTGCTCCACCTCACTTGGAGCAGTCCCAGGATCAGAAGTAGAAGTAGGCATATGAGCATTTAAACATGAAAATTCAGATTCATTAAAAATCACATCACGGCTCACAATTGTCTTATAGCCAGGTTCACTTCCATCCCACAACCTATAACCTTTAACCTCTTCAGGGTAACCTAAGAAAACACATTTTTTAGACCTATGTTCAAGCTTATACCTTTACAACCAAACACCTTTAAATTTGACAAATCAATCAGTTTGCCAGAAAAGAAAACTTCAGGGCACTGACCCTGCAAAGGTACAGATGAGGACCTATTACCAAATAAGTAGCTCTATGAACAACTTCACCCCAAAAACTCTTTGAAATACCAGAGGTAGCAAGTAAACTTCTCACCTTCTCTAACAAGGTTCTATTCATTCTCTCAGCCACCCCATTTTGTTGAGGTGTATAGGGTACAAATCTATGGTGCTTAATACCAGACTCAACACACAAGTCATCAAGTAATTTATTGCAAAACTCAAGACCATTATCAGTTCTAAAAGCTTTTATTCTCTTTCCAGTTTGATTCTCAGTAAGGTTTTTCCAATTTTTGAACTTTTCAAACACATCAGATTTATTCTTCATAAGAAAAATCCAAACCTTCCTAGAAAAATCATCAATCACAGAAAGAATATTTATTCCCACCACATGTAGGAATAGAAGAAGGGCCCATACATAAGCATGTAGGTACTCAAGCACAGTAGAGCACTTAAACAGATTAGGGAACGAAGAAATAGGGAATTGCACACGGGATTGCTTGCCTAGCACACACGAGTCACAAAATGGCATGGTGGACAGTTTATCATTACCAAACACGCCATCTTTTTTAAAGATTTCCAGCCCTTTATTACTTATGTGACCTAACCTATTGTGCCAATTAAAGTAAAGTCTTATCAATACCAAACACGCCATCAATTTTGCTTGTCAGCTTTAAACACAACCAAAGACCCTTTCATGATCTTCATAACACCATTTCCCCATCTTCCATCTAGACCTACATCTTCAAGTGCAGCACATAAAAGCAAGTTGTAATACAGATCAGGAATGTCTCGAATTCTTCAAGGTAAGCACATTACCATAAGCAAATTTTAAGCAGACATCATCGATTTCTATCACATTACACTTCTTATCATTAGCTATAGACACATGACCATGCTTAATCTCTTCATAATTTGAAAACAAATTTTGAAATGGAGACTGTGAAAGGTACAACCAGAGTCAACAAGCCATTCAGATTCACATAGAGATCCGAACATAGAGTTCGCAAAATGTAAGTCACTCACATCTGTATCAACAAACACATCGCCCGAAGACTCACTCGTAGATGCCACATTCGCATTCGCATGCTCATTATCATGTTTCTTTTTAGGGCATTCTTTTGCATAATGACCAGGTTTACCAAAATTATAGCATTTACGATCACTTTTGATCTACTCTTAGATCAACCTCTACTATGATCTTTCTTTTTATCACCTGATTCATTTTATTTCTTAGCATATTTTTGGGATTTGCTTTTAGGTCTACCCCTAACATGCATAGCCTTCTCGTCAGGCTTCCTCCCGTGCCCTTGCTTTAAATCAAGTTCTTTACTCTTTAAAGAATTAATGACAATATCCAAAGTAATGCTATCACGACCGTATTTAATAGCAGACTTGACATCACTATATGAATTAGGTATAATATTGACCAGCACGACATGGGTATAATCATCAATATGCTTGTCACCAGTCAACTTGATGTCTTGTACAATTTTAGTAAACACATCAAGATTCTCATATATATCACTAGATAAATCAAGTTTGAATCTAAAAAACTTTTCAAGCAAGTATATTTTTATGGCAAAGAAGTTTCAGTGTATAACTCTTCCAATTTACACCATAGTTCTTTAGCAGAATCAAGCATCCCAAGTTTCCTAAGCACGGAGTCACACAAGTTGAGAATAATGGATGACAATACAAATTCATTCATGTCAGCTTTCTTTTCTTCAATTTCATCTTTAGTATATGAATGATCGATAGCCTTGAACACATGTTGTTGGACTAAAATGCATTTCATTTTATGCTTCCAGATACTAAAATCTGTTTTTCCATTGAAATGAGCCACACCAAAATTCACAGAAGCCATATGAAATAATCAAGAACACACAGGTTCTACAAAGAGACAAACACACAACATACGATACACAACTTCACACAAAACCAATCCAAAATGCGAGTAGGAGGATTTCCCAGTTCACACGATGATTTATCACCGGTGCAGGGGGTCACTCACTCTTTTGGATGCAGGAAAAGAATCAACTACGGATTCTCAAAGCTGGCAAAGCTTTGGGCACACAAATCATGTGGATTTGACAAACTAAGAAGAATGGACACAAAATAATATCCCGCTTTAGAATCTGAAAGTGCAGCGGAAGCAGTGCAACAAGAAACAGAGTAGATTCAAAAGGGGAAACACACAATTTTTTGTGACACACGTGCTAGCACATAATAACCACTTCAGATTACTCACATAAGCACAAAAATAGCACAAGTTGGTAAACAGTAACAAAGTCTCAATCCTAGACTGCACCAGTTAGCAGTTTTCTAGAAATTTAAAGTGCAACCTATGTTGTGCCAGTCGGCAGCCTCTAGGAATTAAACAACAAGGAGGTTTCGCCAATTTACTAGAGCGAAGCTTAAGATCAAAACCTCATCATACCTGTGGCGATTTAAATCGCTGCTTAAGGGGACCCACGATGCGAAAGGTGCGACGGCGAGACTAACGAGGCTCTAATACCACTGTTGTGGATATTACCAGAGCGAGGTTTAAGATCAAAACCTCGTCATACCTGTGGTGATTTAAATAACTGTTTAAGGGGACCCACGACGCGGAAGGTGCGACGACGAGACTAACGAGGCTCTAATACCACTATTGTGGATATCTCGCCCCGTCGTTGATTCACCGTTCTCACGCACCGGAGCCTAATTTTAAATTCTTTCCTGAAGCTCAGCTGCACTCGAATCCCTTGCGTAGACCACACATACACTAGCTCACGGATTGTTTGAGCTAGACGTGCTCTTTAATTTCCTGAACAAAGAGAAAAATACCAAGAGAGGTAAGTAAGTGTATGCAGCTATAAATGAGAGCTAAAATAAGAGGAGATACGAGAGAGGGGGTAGCAAGGTGGCTGCTCCGAAACAGAGTAGCAGGGGCTGTCCAAAAATGACACAGGAGCAGCTGTCGGAGACGACGCAGCAGTGGCTGTCTCCTCGGCTCAGATCTTGGTCTCTCTCAAACCCAAGTGTAGTTCTCATCTAGCTACACCACGTTGCGGCAACTCCACTGCCAAGTCACCCTCAACCTCACTCCGACTAGCAGAGATAGCTCAGATTGGACCAAGAAGACACACAAGCGCTAAGCTTGTTAACATTTCAACCAAGACATGGAGATGACAAGAGGTATGGTGAAGACACTGGCAAAACTTCTCTCTTTAACACAGGAACACAGAGAGAGAAGGGAGAAGTGAACAAGGAAGAAGAAGTCAACTAGGGTCCCCAATTTCATATCAAGGAGTGCAGCAGCTAGGGCTGCATTTTAACCAAAGAGATGGACTGCCAATTGTGGGCTGAGTGAGGGTAATGGGCAACTAGGGTCCCCAATTTCTCTCTCTCTCTCTCTCTCTCTCTCTCTCTCTCTCTCTCTCTCTCTCTCTCTCTCTCTCCCCGAAGATTACCTCTATGTCCTCGCCAACATCAACTATAATCATCTTCTCCAGTTTCACCCAAATGTCGCCGTAACAATGATATTTCCTAATATTTTGGAAACTGTACCACCACGCCATCGTCACCAGATCTCTACAATATCTATGTCCAGATACTAGAGTTCCAAATCTGAAATGAAATGGTATAAATTCATACCATGCGTACCAAGATATGTCACACCAATTGGAGAAATGGATGGTGCCACTACCCTTATTAACGTCATCCATTCCTTCTGTTTTAAAATTTGTCGCGCCGAAGGTTCGTACAAACCTTGTGAATGGAGCCATTAACATTGTTCATCATTAGTATTTGTTGTACAAAAAAATAACACCCATAAAAGAAAGCAATAAGAACACAAAGATTTACGTGGTTCGATCGTAAGATCTACGTCCACGGGGGTTTTTTGGGGTGTTTTCACTATGTTTTGGGGAGAAATTACGTTGTACAAAAATGGATCGATTGCTTGAATAATGAATATATGCCTACATTTATAGGCAAAATACTAAGAAACCTAATCGGAATAAGACTATATTTAGACTTAGAATAAGACTATAATTCTCCATATTTATCTCCATGCTCTCGTGTACGTTGATCTTCTTGTTTATTGGATATTTGATAGAGCCTTCAAGATAGCTCCAAATCTGGGAAATCGTGGGCGTTTTGGCTGGGCTAGAGAGTTAGCGTTGTAGGGTTGAATTTGTCATGGCAGCGTTCTTGATTTGGTTCCTGCAAAAAATAAACAACTTTTGGACAATGTTGTTTGAATTGAAAAATAGACTTCTTTTGTTTTGTTTTTATTTTTTATTTTAGGCACTTTGAATACGCATTGACTATTCCGAGTTCTTTCCTCCTAATACTTTGGATTGTGCCTTTGAATACTTCGAGTTGCGCCTTTGAATACTATGGATTTCCCTCAGAATTTGCCTTTGCATACTTCAATTTTGCCTTTGTATATTATTAACACAAGATGTCTTGAAAATTTAATTACGTAATCGAAGAGAAAAAAAAAAGATTAGAGAACTTAGCTTTGCGAAACAGGGGTGACTGCTCTTGTTTCATCGAGCGACTTGAAGAATCGGCGGTTGAAACTCAGGAAACGACATGATGCTAAAATCGAGGAACAACGGTGGCAACAACGCTGTGCATTTGACAGCAGCAGCTGCTTCCTATCGAATCCGAAGAAGGCGGCGCTATGCCAAAGTTTCCGCTGCACACCAGAGCTTTGGAAAACAAGAAGGAGAGAGAGCCGAGTTCATTGCTGGCGTCGACCTTGCCAGAATTTGAACAATACCGGCAACTGCCTAATTTAAAGGGAGAAGCCGCGACCAGAGGGATTGAAACCTGAAGGCTCTGGGTCGTTGGAGTAGGACAACGGACGGAGGTGAACAACTCGCCGGAGTCGTCCCCGCCGGACTCTTGTGGTAGCAGCGTCGCCGGATTTCGACAGAGGCGGCAGCGGCGATATGTGGTATAAGAAATTAGGGTTTTTCATCTTTGTCTTCTTCAGAGGGGAATCAGATGAGAGGTTGGTGAGGTTTGATGGAGCAATCAAAAAGTAGAGTTCTTGGTCGGGCACGACCTCGCCGGAGGTTGCAAAGCGGCGATGGATCTTGGAGAAAATTAAGGCTTTCGATTATTATTATTATTAATTTCTATTTGGCGTTGACTAATCTTCGATTTTTGTTTGCGGTGTTTATGAGACAACCTGGTTCAAACGGTAGGTGGCAACGCGGCGGTCATCGGTGAAGACACCGGAGATGTAGCAGATGGCCTGGGTGGTGCAGCAGTAGCGCTATTCGTGTTTGGGAAGGGAAGAGAGCAGATTGGGCATGGTTGAATTTTGATGGGCGATGGGATTCAGGTTGGGGTGATTTGGAGGTGGTGAGCGGCGTCCTCAGCCGGGCCTGGCCTCGTCGGAACTTGAAGGTCAGCGGTGGCAGCGAGATCTGAGCAAGAATAGGGCTGTGGCGTGTTTTACTTTGAAAGAGAGAGATGACCGAGTTTTTTTTTCCTTTTTTTTCTTTTCTTTGAAAGTTGTAGAGGAAATTTGAATCTGTGGCAAAGCAGAACAAAACCGTCTATCTCGGGTTTCGTTTTCCCATAGACGGCGCCAGTTGTTGTGCCAAAAAAATAACACCTACAAAAGAAAACAATAAGAACACAGAGATTTACATGGCTCGATTGTAAGATCTACGTCCACGGGGGTTTTTGGGGTGTTTTCACTATGTTTTGGGGAGAAATTACATTGTACAAAGATGGATCGATTGCTTCAATAATGAATATATGCCTCTATTTATAGGCAAAATACTAAGAAACCTAGTAGGAATAAGACTCTAATGATGATGGTATTCGGGACTCCCGGTTCCCTTTAAAAGGAGCCTGAATACCTTAACTAATTAATAGGGAAAGATATCTATCAGATCTGAGTAGGGGAGAAGCCCTGCTCTGATCATGATTAAGAGAGATATCCTCAGAGTATAACATTGGAGCAGCTCTAAGGTAACCTCGGAGTGGGTCTTAGGATGTTCTGCCTGGATACCACGGTTGAGGATATACAGAGCTGATTTGTGGAGGCAGAGCGGAGTAATATGGATAAAAGTTAGTCTGGTACGGGAAAAAGAAGTGTGCACCTGTACAGTGATTGTTGTAACTGAATGGCAGGCGGTCACTGACCTCCTTTTTGCAGAGACCGCCACCCCTAACTAACTATATGTCGGCTGACGTGGAAGATGCCCTGAAGAGAAAATGACCTTCTTACCCTTCCACTTAACAAGAGAAAGAGAATAGAATGACGAAAGTACCCCTTCGTATTCAAACTGGAAATGACTAAGATGCCCATTAGGTCATGCACGCTATAAATAGCACAGGTGGCAGTCTTCTAACACACTTGGTTTTTAATATCTTACCTGATTCAATGTTTAGTAGCGGAGAGACATTTCAAACACACCCATTCAAAAAAATATAACCGTTAAGAGAAAGAAAATGAGAGAGGGAGGAACGAATGAAACCCCACGCTCATAAGGATAACATAGGGTGGAGAGATCGAAGTCCACATGCAACAAACACTTATCGGAACCAGGTTAGAATTTATAAGTTGTGTGTTTAAAATATGTGTTGGTAAGAACCACCTTCATTAGACTCTATTTAGACTTAGAATAAGACTATAATTCTCCATATTTATCTTCATGCTCTCGTGTTGATCTTCTTCTTTATTAGATATTTGATAGAGCCTTCAAGATAGCTCCAAATTCAGGAAATCAGGGGATGTATATTTTTGTCCTCATCAGTATTGTTCGTGCCAATCGTTCTAAGATGTATCACACATATATGTGGTATGAGTGGTACGAAAAGACCATTCATACCATTCATGCCAAATGCGTAGATAGAGATTTATTAGGATGGAGAAGAAAACAATCTCCAACCATCCCGGGATTCACCTTCGCTTACGAACGACAACTTCATCTCATCTTCTCAAATGAAAATAAGGATTTAGTACATGGATTTAGCTAGATTTTCCAGATTTCGTGTTATTTTGTGTTGATTTGTAATTGGATTTGACGGAAAATGAAGAAAATGAAAAAAAATTATTCAAATTGTGTTCAACAATTGTACTTGAATTTATTGGTAGAAACTGGAGCATTATGATTTTTTTTGTTCGACAAAAATTATGCAATTGGACGAATGGTACGAATGAGACCTTCTGTACCATTCCAAGTGTAGTGCCACAAATGTTGGGACGAATGGTGAAAATGGATTCTTTTGTACCATTCGATCCAAGTTCTAGTGAGATAAAACTTGGAACAATGTTGTGAATAGGCCTTTGGGACGAATGGTGCGAAAAGGTCTATTCGTGTCAACACTTTCACGACAAACCTTGACACGAATGGTGCGAATAAGCCATTTCATGCCATTTGTCCCAATATTTGGCACGATATTTCTTGGGACGGATGGTACGAATATGCCATTTCGCTCCCTTTAGTACCATTTGTCCAACATTTGGCACGACATCTCTTGGGACGAATGGTACGAATATGTTATTTCGTACCATTCGTGTCAACACTTGGCGCGATCAAACCTTAGGATGAATAGTACGAAATGGAATATTCGTCCTAAAAAGTTGTCGTGATATATATTGGGAGAAATAGTACGAATCAACAGACAATAACACAATTTCGAAATAACATTTTATTTGTCTTCTTCATTTTAGAACAAATCCAACAAGAAATATACAAGTACAAGTCTTACAAAATAACACAAATTAAAACTAAATATCACATATCGATTATATCATAACCAAATATACAATGATTTGAAACAGATGCCACTAGTTGTGCCGATGAATCCTAATTTTAGGCACACATTATGGGGAAACCTGGATACTGGTTTCGGCACCACCCCAAAAAGTATCTGTCCATACATTTGGTACGAATGGTGCGAAATGACAAATTTCGTACCATTCGTGCCACGAATATGTCCGGTGGTTCTCTACTATTCCAAGAATGGATGGTACAGACAGGTACATTCACTCCATTCGTTCTAGATCTTCTTAGATTTGGATTTTCATCTCATAACTCTCGTAAATCTGAAACTCCTTGAACTCTTATTTTACTGGATCCTACAGAAAATGTTGATGACGGCGACGAAGAAAATCGAAGAAGACGCGTTGTCGGAAAGAAACAGCAAGAGAAGCTCGTCGGAGATAAATAGAGAAAACAACTCATGAGAGAGAGAGAGAAAACCAGACAAAATTGGGCATCGAGATGTTTTTTTATGTATAAGAGAGGAGCACGAGGGTAATTCCATAAAAAACAATTAAAATTAACTATAGTTTTATTGAAATAATGTTGGTGGACAATTATTAATTTTCACCATTCTCAATGAATATTTCGCATAATTAATTAATACTTTTTGTTTTAACTAGAGGATGTGGAATGTTGAGATTTAATTGAACCTTAAATTTCATTATTTACAAATTGAAGCATATAACGCTTCAATATCTCCTTGAAAACTATCATAACTTTTTTTAAATATTATATCACGACACAATTTATTTGTCTTTGCAACTACGACATCCCCCGCAGTAAGTTTTTCTGACACATTCTACATCAACGTATACGTATGTCATTTCACCAAAAAAATAGGAGAGAGAAATAAGTAAAAGATAATTATGTGTGAGGTACAATGACAATTGATGTAAAATAATGAGTTATGTTGAGATAATATTTGTTATATATTGACTTTTCATTTTAGGAAGTGACCTATTGAATTGAGATATCCAAATAAGAAAATATTGTCTATTGAATTGGGACAGAGGGAGTAAAAGTTTTTTCTTTTGTTAACTTTTTCACCTTTTTAACTTTTCACCTATCATACTTAACACACAAATGACTAATTTCTTAAAATCTGTGTCGTAAAGAAATTGCTCAAAGTTAACGAGAGTATTAAAAAAGTATATGCCCTATCTATTATCAACTTTAACAAATTTACCGTCTCAAAAACAATAAATTTACATTTTCTCCCAAAAAGTTGTGCCAGTTATGGTGTGTAATTAAGAAAAACTGAGGAAGATGATGAATAAATTGTTTGCATGTACACCTGTATGTAACTGTTGAGATATTAACGAGGTGGGAACAAATAAACAAATGAATGAATAGTTGTGTGGTTGAATAGTTTGAATGAAGAGCAAGTTGGGGGCCGACAACAAGGACAAAAGCAGCCGTCTTAAATTAAATACCAAGAAGAATTTCCTTTCCGAGTCTCTTCCTTTCCTTTCACTCTCCTCTCTCTTTCTAGCTCGCTTAATTCCCATGCCTACCTAATATACTCCCTCCGTCCCGCGAAGCATGACACGTTTGAGTTCGGCACGAGAATTAAGGAATTGTATATTAGTGTTTTAAGTGTGTAATTAATAAAGTATAAAATTGATAAAGTATGAGAGAGAAGGTAATAAAAGTGATAAAGTAGGTGAGAGAATATAATAAAGGTGATAAAGTAGGAGAGAGAATGTAATAATTATTGATAAAAAAGGAAACGTGTCATGCTTCGTGGGACAACCCAAAATGGAAAGTGTGTCATGCTTCGCGGGACTGAGGGAGTATATGTTTGTTTTCATTCAACTCGATTTCCTCTCAAATGCATGCTATCAACAAAACACAATCTTTTAATTAGGTCTTATTGATTTTCGTAGGCGTTATATACAGGGGCAAAATTAATCAAAACAAAAAAAATGAAGATTAATTAAGATTTCTGAACAACTCTATATGGCAAGGGTCATAGCGCAAAGCTTCCAAACCATCGAGGCACTACTTTATAGACGGATGAATACTTACAAGAATTCAATTCATACACAATAGATATTTAGTGTTGTAGGTTATAGAATTATTGGCGCTTAAATACACCAATTTTAGGGGTAGTTTGGTTTTGCACATGAACTTTGAAAGGTGTAAAAAATACACGAACTTTAATATTGTATCAATTTTATCACAAATTCAAATATTAGATATTTAAACTCCATAAAAATCTTACTACTTATTTACGGGTTTAGAGATGTCTTATACGATATCTTTTAGAGATGTCCTATACAATGTTATTTTTTAAAACGTCCGATGAATACACGTATTGAATTTGTGACATCGTATAGGACATCTCTAGTAGATATCGTATAAGACATCTCTAAACCTGTAAATCATAAGATTTTTATGGAGTTCGAATATCTAATATTTGAATTTGTGATAAAATTGCTACAATATTAAAGTTCATGTATTTTTTTACACCTTTTAAAATTCATGTGCATGCGAAATCAAACTATCTCCAAAGTTAGTGTATTTAGGCGCTAACCCTAGATTATAATTCAGTTCATTGTTTTAGATTTGCAAAATTCAACTCTCTCTGCTAATTAATAGAGTGGTTTAAAATTCATCAATTCGCACCTTCCTGCATGCATGCTTTCCCTAACTTAAAATAAATACGTAGGATTTGATTTAATGCATGTGATAATGTATGGATTAAAAAAAATTAAAGAAAATCTCAAGTGTATTACTTATCTTTATGAAAGAATAAATTATATATATATATATATATATATTATATATATATATATATATATATATATATATATATATCTTCAATGTATACTTTTATAAAGTATTAGTTTTTTATATATGAATGAACAAATAATTTTAAAAATTATATGACATTACGATTGACTTAAATATAAAATCTTTGGCCTCAAATATTAATCACTTCACTACTAGACCCACACAAGCCCACCAAAAATATGAAACTCAAGTGTATCATCCTTTAATTTGTGGTAAATTAACTTTTGACCTGAGACATTAACCACTGTATCGCTAGCACCCAAGGTCATGTGTATCTTAGTTGCAAAACACGTCATCTCAGATTTCTACTAATAAGCACTTCGCATATGCTATATGATGGTTTCGTGAAAAAAGTAAGTACAAATACCCATCTCATTTATAACATTCTAGTATATATATTTATTTAAAACTCCATTTATGAGTTGGAGTCACCACTTATCTCTATATATAGCATCTCTCCCTCACTCATATCTTCCACAAACACACTCTCTTTTGGTAAATATTCACATATAGAAAAGCGGGAATGTATTATCAGACAGGATCATATAACTTCCCACCGAAACGCAGCGTGGCGACGGACCCTTTGGAGCGCATAGAGAGAATGGCGGCGGCGCACGCGGTGGTGATCTTCAGCAACAGCACGTGCTGCATGTGCCACGCCGCCAAGCGCCTCTTCTGCGGCATGGGCGTCAACCCCACCGTCTACGAGATCGACCAGGATCCCAGGGGGAAGGACCTCGAGAAGGCGCTGCTCCGCCTCCTCGGCGGCGCCTCCGCCGTGCCCGCCGTATTCATCGGCGGCAAGCTCGTCGGCGCCATCGATACTGTCCTGGCGTCCCATATCAACGGCTCGCTTGTGCCGCTTCTTAAAGACGCCGGCGCCCTCTGGCTCTGATCCAACACCTCAAATACTCCTATATATCTACTTTCTTCTTCTTCTTCTTCTTCTTCTTCATGTAAACTAGTTTTTAGGTAATATCATCATTTGCTGTACTTCTTTTATACTATAATATATATTCGGATGATCATCTTGGTCGGAGGCGGATTCAGGGGGCTGAAGCCCCTCCCAAATTTTGAGTTAAAAAAAAAACATTATCATTATTATATACATATATATATATATATATATACACGAGAGAAAACATATACTACTCCAGTGTTCATTTTTTATCATTGTTCATTTTCATTTTCATTCTTAGTTTATCATTTTACACACAGTGTTCATTTTCATTCTTAGTTAATTTTTAATGTTAAGTTTGAGTCAATCTCCTAATTAAAGTAAGATTATGAATAATTAATAATGAAAAGTAATTTATTTTGTAGAAGATTAACAATATAAGAAACAATGTATACAATATAAGAAACAATGTATAGAGGTAGTTCTTTCTATGCTTTTAATTTTAAGTTTATTAAAATTCTATTTAGACACAAAAACGAAATCTATTGCCCAAAAAAAATTGGCCCGCCCCTGTCCGTAAAATTATCCTTATATATAATCTCATAAGATTATGGATAGATATGTTTCCGTGTTATACATATCTTTCATGTAAAGAATGTTTGACAAAGGTTTTGTATAGGGATGACAATCTACCCGTGGGTAACGGATATCCGCGAAAATCCGAACCTATTAGAGTGGGTTTGGATACCATTTGATATTCACGGATGGTTTCGTGGTTGCAATTCACTATCTATTTAGTTCGTGGGTATGGGTTTGGATACTTACTATCCATACCCGCGAAATCCGTTTACCCACGAAAAATACCCGTCAATTATCCGTGAATTACCCGTCAAATATCCACAAAAAATTCCATAAAATATGGGCTTTGAATATATATTTTAAGATTATGGGCTACCATATTATATCATAAAATAGGCCTAAACAGAAACTGAACTAAGGCCCAAATTCTAATAGTCTAATTTAAATTTGAATTTTGTTGAGAAATTATAGAATTTTGTTGGATTTTATATTTTAGTTGATGAATTTGAATTTAAACATTGTTCTTTGTGGATTTCAAAATATGGATTTGAACTATGTTATTTGTGTTGATTTTTTTTTCTATTAAATTTGTTGTAACTTTATATTTAAATTGTGTTTCGTGAGTATCCGGCGGATAGTAGGTGGCGGGTATCCGGCGAATAGCGGGTGACGGATACCCGTCGGATAGCGGGTTCGTGGATACCCGACGGGTAGCGGGTATCCGCGGGTAGCGGATTTGGATACCATTTGATATCCATGAATAGTTTCGTGGTTAAAAATCACTATCCATTTAGTTCGTGGGTATGAGTATGGATAGTCACTATCCGTACCCGTCGTACCCGATTGTCATCCCTAGTTTTGTAAGATATGTATAAACCTTTATAAATGAGGCATATGAAGAACGTTTTTTTGTATATGTATCTTCTACATAATTTTTAGTCTTACATTATCATATACTATGGGTGTGTTTGCTTTTTATCCCTCTAAATGGAGGGATAATATAAATAGGTATAAATTAATCCCTTCAAGTGGGGACTACATATTTTATATCTTGTTTGGTTTGAATGATAATACATTTATCCCTCTCTTTATATGTGGTATAAAATTATACCACTCTTTCTTAGGTATAAAATTATCCATTTCCCAAGGGATAAGGGGCTGCCCGAAAAATTATACCACCTATCTGAATTTTTTCATACATCAAAGCAAACGAAGTATAAGGTGGTAAATGTAGCTTATCCCTCTCTTATACCTCAAAGTGAATGCACCCTAGTAGTAATTATCATTATATACAAATAATATTAAAATTAAATTTATATATTGTTGGAAGGGGAGGGGAGCCCCCCATCTTGTACGGTCATGTATTTTAATTTAGATTGAATTAATTCAGGGGAAACCTGGTCAACATGTTGTACATGCATGTACAAATAGTTCATACATAACTTACTAATGCATGCTTGTTTTATCTTTGTTTTTCATGTTTTGTTTTATCTTTGCATGTCGGATATATGGTGATTCCAGTACCCTTCAGTGCCTTCCCAGATAAGGTGACACTACCACATATTGACGTACGTACGTACAGTACAGTGTAAGTAATGAAGCGCAGTCTGTTGGTAAGACGCTTCCCCTCCAACCAATAGGTCGGGGGTTCGAGTCACCCTAGGAGCTAGAGTGTAAGTGGGTTTTTTCCTTTCTTTGATCGTAGCAAATTAAAAAAAAAATGTGCATAGATATTAAAATTTATGCTTAATTTTGTTAATAATATCTAAGTACTGTATACATGTATAAACATTTAGCCAGATGTTCAATATAAAATGTATTTTTGAGATCAAGAGAATGAGATTTATTGCAGTACTGTGATGAGTTGGTACTCAAATTTATCGTATTCTGTGAAAAATAAGATACCTTTTTGTATTTTTCAAAGATTAAAAAAATGGTTAATTGCATGAAAATACATAAACTTTAGTTACTTTTTCATTCTACACATGACTTTTGAAACTTACATTTTTAATCATGAATTTTGCATTTGTTCCAATTTTTCCATAAAATTGAAGTACGTACGGCAGCCGAAAAGTTGACGTCTCTTTAAACATGCCACGTGTATGTAACAAATCATTAATTAAAGCGACGTGGCACGGAAACGACGTCGTTTTAATACTCTCGCTCTCTTTCTTTTCTCCCTTCGTCGGACTCTCTCTCTATTTCTCTCCATCGTCGCACACGGTCGCGGACCACCGCTACACATGCAGTGCCGGTCACCGGCGTCGCCACCTCTCCAGCCCGACGCCATTCCCTATCCCTCTCTATTCTGACCCTCTATCCAACAAAACCACCCAAATTGAAAACCCTAGCTCCCTCAATCTCACAACCCTTTATCCCAAAATTCCAATTTGATTGGGATAATTGTGCTTGACAGCATTGATGTTCCTCAAAGGGTGTCGCCAGATAGCCCATTGGGGCCAGAATGGTACAGGCTGGAGAATCAGAGGGGCGAGAGGGTGGCCGGAGTTGATGTTTGCTATTTGGAGGGGACGCAGGCCGATGAGGCGTTTCCGGAAGCTTGGCATTTGGATGCCTCCACTGTTAATGGCGATAGTATCACTAGAATTAGATCGAAGGTTTACTTATCTCCTCGCCTTTGGCATCTTAGGGTTAATGTGATTTAGGCTCAGGAATTACAGATTGCAGAAAAAAATCGGCAGCAATCGGAGATTCTTGTGAGCGCTTCACATGGGAATATGGTTTTGAGGACTAAGATTTCTCAGAGAAGGAGTGTGAATCCGTTGTGGAATGAGGATCTGATGTTCACTGTCTCAGAGCCCTTTGAGGATCAGTTGCTTTTCGAAGAAGATGATGGGCGGATGGGCCGATTCCCCAAGCTTCGGCGTTAATGTTGTGGTGGCTGCCGGTTGAGAGTGAGTTTTGTTTTTTTTTAGCTATTAAAAAATGACGTCGTTTTGCCTGCAAGCTTCCGGCTGTTTAAATGGCACACTTCCGGCTGCCACATAGGCGCCACCTCAGCATCAAAATGGCCGAAGCTCAATTTTAAGGAAAATTTGGAACAAATGTAAAGTTCATGATTAAAAATGTTAGTTTCAAAAGTCATGTGCAGAATGAAAAAATGACTAAAATTCATGTATTTTCATGCGATTAACCCAAAAATATGTGAAAAGAAACGAGAAGAAAAAAAAAAGAGAAAAATAATGAAAAAAAAGTAGGAAAGTTGTGAAGTCGAGTGTACATTGAGAAATTTGGTAGAAAATCGATTTTGTTTGTGAAAAATGAGTTGAGAGCATAAAAGAGTGTTTAGTTATGTGTTGTGATGATAAATCCTTCGATTTGATGTGATTATGGTGATATAGTTGGAAGGAAGATGAAATTTATTTCATACTTGATTTATGAAGTGTCTTGATTTATTATTGAGTCACTTAGCCTAAAATTCTCCACCTTAACCAATGTCCTTACATTATAACCAAAGAAGAAAATATCTTTTTATCTTAGTCTTGACACACTATTAGCGATGGAGATTGTAGACAATTGATAAGCTTATGGTAAGTAATTCATATTGCATTGAATTTCATGAGAGTATACACGTCCTATTCCATTAATTGAGAGTTAAATGAGACATATATTTGTGAGATTCAATTATTTGGAATATCAATGGTGAATTCTGCACCTAATTGTTGAGGATTTGAGGATTCTTTCATTCTAATTTTTATGAGGCATCGATGATCTAGATTTATTCCCTTTCGTGTTTATTGATTGTGTTATTCTTATTATTTGAGGACGAACAATGGCTTAAGTTTGAGGGAGTAGATAAACACTCATTTTGCATAATTTTTATTGATATATTACTGCTTAAGTGTTAGGATTATGCTTGATTATGATATCATTTTATATGAATTTTATATTCTTTTGTGATATTATGTTTGTGTATAGTTTTGGTTGTTTTGGTTCAGGTTTGAGTGTTTTAGAAGCATAACATCATTAGTGAAGGTCTGCGAGGTTCGAGTTTGAAGTGTCACAGGCACGAAAAATGAGAAAATGAGCTTGAAAAGCTCAAAAACCGAAAAAATGGGATGATCTCGACAATCAAGAGAGGGATAGCTGAGGTCCACCATGGAATCAAGCTTGAAGTCGGCAACCTGGAGGCGATCGTCGTCGAGGTCACCGGGATCTTTGTCTAGAATTAGCGTCAGCGGCGACGTCGAGCCTAGAATGGAGTTTGTCCTTGTTGGCGGCGACCTAGCGGCGATCGCTGGGAGGGGTTGCAGCGGGTTCGTCTTTTTTCCTATTTTTGCATTTTTCTATGTATTTTTAGATTTTTTGACTGAATTTTACCTTGAGCCTATAAATATGTTTCATTGTTGACGTATTTAGGGGGCCACATTCATATTTTAATCTAGAGTTAGAACTTTATTGCTTTCATAGTTTTCATAGCTTAGATTTAAGGGGTGTATTGGTTTGGGATTCTGTTGGATTTTTTTGGACTTTAAAAAGTAAATGGATTTTCGTGAGTTTAGGAAATCTATAGACTCTATGCAGAGTTTGACTGATTTTTTTTTATTGATTTTCATGGATTTTCGTGGGTTTAGAAAATATTCTCTGGTAAATTTATCATTTTCCTGTTTGAGGAATCAAATGGTTTTCTTGCACAATGTATTCCATTGTATTGATCGACACATTTCTACAATTATATTATATAATGTACAATTTACTGAACACTTTTAGCAATTGTTGATATTTGTTTGTAGCATAATATTTGCATATGGTGATGGACTGTTTTTGCCACTGTAGTACTGGAACAGTTAATGATACAAATTGAACTCAATTGATATGCTTCCAAGTATTCTATGTTTATGTTAAATGTTGGGACATATGTGGTGGCATTGGTGTTTGTAAAGCAATAATTCATGCTCTCGATGTCAAAGCAGTAGCGAGAATAAGTAAGATACTGCTCACAGTACTCTCACTCTACCTTCTTCTATTTCTTGCTTTGCTGGTGGGCTGTTGAAAAGTGGAAAGAGAAGCCAGAAACATTTCTGATACTATGGTACTGCTGAAGAGTGGAAGACGAATTATACTTGTTTTTTGCATTGAGAGTTGAATTTGTATTCTATGTCGCATTTTATTTTATTGCAATTTGAATTCATAGAAATCTCGTGTGATGAGGTGAGATTTTTCTCTTTGTATTTGTGAAGGAGAATCTATCAAAATCCATAGAGTTTTAAAATTCACACTTTTTGATACCTAAGGATTTTTTAAGACTTTTTAAAATTCATATTGAATACCTCTAGATTTTTAAAGACTTTTAAAAGTTTAAAAAAATCCAACAGAATCCCAAACCAATACATCCCCCTTATTTTCTGCAAGGATTGATGGTTCAAGACCTGTTCATCCTGAATTCTTTCCAAGTTCTATCAGTTTTATTTATTTCAATTGCTTTCTTTTTAATTATGTCTTCTATTTATTTATTTATGTCGGGCTAGTTTCTATTATGATTTTAGTGTTTGTACGTAGTTGATTGAATATGTGTATTTGATTTTAGTGATATCAGTTTGTCATCCAGTTCCTGATTCATGATTCCTGGTGCTTGATTTCTTGTGAATTATCTAGCCAATAATTTGTATGTCAAGCTGTTCAGTTTGAGACTTGAATGCGATAGGTGGGTTATAGGAAATTGTTCTTTGTGAGTTATTTGGAGTTAATTTATTTCTTTGAGACTTCAATGTGATAGAGAATTGATCTACTTTCGTAGGTATTCGTTAGAGAAAATTATGAAGAGGATAGTGATCTTTCATCAGGGTTGGATTAAAATTCGTAACTGAGTCAATAGATTAGATGCATATGTTTGATTAACAATAGTACATTCTTTTGGGTCAGTGTCTTTATTATTTGATTTATTTTCTTGAGTTTATTTGTTCTATTTTGAGTTTAGTTTATATTCTCCTCCTTATTTTTGTTTGCCTGAATATTGCAATAGTATTTATTAGGATTATTTGGAGTAATTTCGATTATCAGCCCCTGAGGATACGATACTTTGCTTACTTTTTGTGTTACAATTGCACCGTGTTAGTTGCGGTATTTTTGTTGCTAATAAAATAGTGATAAACAAAGTAGCTAATACTTGAGATTGAGACGAATGGTACGAATATATTATTTCACAACATTCATGACAACGTCTATCACGTTAAGTGTTGGAATGAATGATATAAAGTGCAAAATGACCTTCGTGGGTCAACATTAGCGCGAATATTTGGCACGAATTGCACGAAATAATATATTCGTACCAAACAATTGGCATGAAAAACACTGAGACGGATAGTTCGAATGTGACATTTCGTACCATTCGTCCTATAAAAAATAACGCATTAAAAAAACAAAAGACTTGCAGTTTGTTCTAACAAATCCAACTATAAATGATGAACAAAATTCGAATCATCATTTTATTCATTTACCAATCAATATAATTACAAATCACGTGAGCAAAAATTAGCATAAAATAGTACTCCCTCCGTCCCAAACGAAATATCTCATTTTTTTTCGGCACGAAGATTAAGAAATGTGTATAAAGTAGATAAAGTGAGTTGGTGAAAATTATTTAAATATTAAGTATAGAGAAAGAGTGTATTGCCAAAAAAAGAAACAGGACATTTCGTTTGGGACAGCCCAAAAAGGAAAACAGGACATTTCGTTTGGGACAGAGGGAGTATGAAATTTGGGAAATCCAGCTAAATCCCTGTTATGAACAATACAAATTGGTTTGGCAACGAGGATTAACAGTACAAATTGGTTTGGCAACGCAAGTGAATCCTCTTCCAGTTGGAGATTATTTTTTGTACCCTCCTAATCTCCTATTACCAACAATACGAATTGGTCTTTACGTACCACTTAATGAGAGAAGAGGAAGGCATCACTTGGCGGCGAAGGTAAATCCTGGTATGGTGTGAGAGCATTTTCTTCTCCCTCCTGGCATAAATGATGGTGTTTATAGTCGAATTGACGTCTTGATACGACAGATCTTAGAATGAATGATATTCGTATCATTTCATTCTAGATCTTCTTAAATATGAATTTATACCTTATAATTGTCGTAGATCTGCAACTTTTTGAACTCATCAGAGAGAGGGGTTTGTCGGAGAGAGCAGTGGTATAATTTTTTCTCATATTTGTGTGGTGTAGAAGTTCCGTCTACATACGGTGTAATATATTTATTTCTTATCTTTATATGGTATAGAGGTCTCAACTACGTGCAATGTAATGACTTATTACTGCACGAAAATATTTTCTTTTATATAGTCAAACAGTCGCTTTAACAACTTAGAAATACACATAAATTGACTGCAATACTTTTTTTGACAAGGTTATAATAACCCTATATTTTTTCCGAATTTAGCAACAAAAATCAGAACTAAAGTCTAAAAGCAATCAAAAGTTGGAAAAGGGAAAGAGGGAAAATAAGAAAAGGTAAAAGAAGGAAAAATATCAAAAAGAAGGTAAAAGAAAAGAAAATGAAAACTGAAAAAACTCAAAAGGACAGAAATAAAAAACCGGAAAAAAGAAGTGGAGAATCCACTGCACATAGAGCAAAAGCGAAGCGTAAATCATCAAGATCTGGTCTAGGGTTCCTCAATTTCGAAGTGTAATTGACGCATTAACTTTGAAAATTCCGATAATTTTCGGCTGGCATCTCCAATTTGAACGGATTTTCTTTTTTTGCGGTTGGTGGGTGAAGGATTTGGGAATTCGAGGGTTTTGATTTCTTTGGAAAAGATTTGGGAGTTTGTTTTGGAGAATTGTGAGGATTTTGGAGGAAAGCAAATGCCGGAGGAGGATTCGGTGGAGCTGAAGTTCAGATTGTACGATGGATCAGATATCGGTCCGTTCCGATATTCGCCGGCGTCGACTGTTGCTATGCTGAAGGAAAGAGTTGTCACAGAGTGGCCTAAAGGTTAGCTTAACTCTTCATCTTTTATGCTATCTTTGAATTTTGGTGCTAGAACATGAGTTTGTTTCATTTTCTATCGTCGTAATTTATTCCAATTTCTTTTGGGCGTTTGATTGAGGGAACAGACAGTAAACTATTTAGTGAAGTTTATCTTTAAGTGTTTTAGTAGTGGCATGCCACCCCTGTTATTGTCTTATGATTAAATGCCCTTTGCTTTTATGCTTAACTGTGGTAAATGTTAGACCAGAATTGGTGCAATTGTAAGAATGTAAAGCAGGGAAATTTGAATGAAGTTTTGGTTTTGGGCACATGAGAAATTGAGCTTCAGAGACTTGTATTCATTAATGCATACCTTAATCATAAATGTCGTGGACAGCTTATTTCCTGCTCTTTTGCATGTTTATTGCGAGTGTAATTGGACAAGTTTTGCTTATTATCAGATAAGAAAATTTCCCCAAAAGCAGCAAATGATGTGAAATTAATAAGTGCTGGGAAAATTTTGGAGAATAACAAGACTGTTGCACAGTGCAAGATGCCATTTGGAGAGCTGCCTAAAGGAGTTATCACCATGCATGCTGTTGTACAGCCATCAGTAGCAAAAGCTAAGACAGGTAACCTTTTTTACTTATTTTATTCAGCTGCAAACCTGATTGATAGTCATAAGTTCAGTTGCTCTAATTCTCTTTTCATACTAGCTGCCTACTTTATTTCGCCTACAATGTTTTAACTCCTACATTTAAGTTTTTCGTCAGATAGAACTAACATATCTATGCCTGAATGTGAATCTATGGTTTCTGTAACTTGCTGGCTTAGTTTTCTAGGGGTTTAGTTACTTTAGTACTTTGGTTATCACACGAGTTGGAATGAGGATCACAACAGAAATGTAGCTATGGCTTATACCTCCTAAAAATGGGAGTCAAGGACAGGGGATGGTTATCTCTGTAATTCTTGAGGACTCAAGGAATGATGGTTGGGTCTAGGAAATATTTGGGCAATGAGAAGAGAAGCATACAGCTGAATGCAGATTTTGAAAATCCTGGCTAGTTTGAAGGCTCAATAATATGATTGTATCCAGATCTCAGTGTAGGATATTAGTTCACAGTGATAGTTAGAGAAGTATATGTCTGGTTATAGAGTTCATGCATTATTGTAGCCTTATTTCTGGGTTTTCATGGTGTTGTAGAAGCACAATTTTTCTAGAGCTTTAAATTTCTCTACCAATACATCCTCCCCGGCACCCCTCCCCATTCTGTTGTTTTAGAAAAATGGGATACAATTGCAACGTTCTTTCCCAAGTCTCTATCACACAAGTGCTTAGAGGAATCAGTTATTGGTGATTCTCATCGCTTCAGGAATCGCAATGCTCAGTCCATTCTCATACCTGTTTCATATTCTTATATTTCCAACCACACCAAAAAAAATGTGGGACGGATGGTTCAAATATCCAATCTATAACATGTTTATGATATGTACATATGTATAATCCTTACTTCTATGTATACATATGCCTCTATTTATGCATAAAATGTGCTACCAAACATAGGATCTACCGCTTTGATTTTTAGATTATCTAATTTCTTTCTAAGCTAATCGTTTCCTTTTCCTAGTTATGATACCCTGGAATCTAACATTACAGGTCTTATCTGGATTTCCTATAATATTTTCCTGTGAAAAGTCTGGATTTTGTAACAAATGCAATCTCATTCATCTGTGATGCTATCATTAAGACCTCAATTTTCTGTTTTCCCAAAATAGTTGCTTAATTGCTGAAAGTTCCCATTTTGTTAACAGAAAAGAAGGTTGATGAGACTCCCAAGAAGAACGTCTGTTCGTGTTCCATCTTGTGAGGGTGGAAGTTTGTTTCAGCCTTATCTTATGGACTTCTAGGGAGTTCACTCGCACCATCGGATTGTGAAGTCGGAAAAACACAATAATTTGTAAACAGTACAATACTCATTATTCACTGTGTAACAGTTGTTTGTCATGTATGCGTGTCTCTATAAAAATTTGCTGCTTGTACATGTGTAGGTGTAGAACTTTTACATACTATGAGAATACGACATCTTTGGGCTCGATCTTCCAATACTATCTGGAATTCTTGTGAATGCAAGTCCTTAAATTGTATCTCTATTGTACCACGAACGAGCTTTGTACTCAATTTTATTAGCTAAGTTCCTTTTCATCTCCACAGACAATGTACTTTCACCGATCACTGAAGTGCTCATTCTTGATTCCTTTGAATCTTATTATGATATGTATCGTCTCTCTTGGAATCTTCACAATTTGAACGAATTTGGAGCATGGTTTTCAGGCGTTAGTAGCTTCTGTTTGGTTACGATTTCTTCTTGATGAGAATTTGTGTTTCTTGATTTAGGAGGTAATTTAGTGTATTTTTCTGGTTGGCAGATGTTGATCCAGATATTTCAGTCTTCTGTACCAGCCACCAGGTAAAATCTAATGTTCTTCAGTGTACCCAATTTTTTTTTTCTTGATTGCTTCCCTGTATCGCCAATGAAATATATGCATTTTGTCGTGATTGAAAAATGGGAGACGATTTATTGGAACAGAATTATATTAATATATGCATATGCTTCTAACGTTTCGCCATCTTCATATTCAAAGAAAAAGCCTATACTATAAGATATAAAAATGAGTGAAAATTATTGAATTTATTCATCATTATCTTTTATCTAAGTAGAGTCTCGGTCCTGATATGTTATAGGTCCTACACAAAATAAGATAGATATACAGCCACTTATAAGGAGTAATACTTGCAAAATATTTATATGAGCCTTTTCAGTTGGGCCTAAAAATGAAGAGTAATGGACTGTCAAGTTTTATTGGAGGTTGGCATAAAAATGAAGAGTAATGGACTGTCAAATTTTATTGGAGATTGATAGTGAAGCGCAGGTCAATTGGTAAAACGTTTTTTCTTTAATTAATAGATCGGGGGTTCGAGTCATAAAGAGGAGAAATGAAGAATTATTATTGATCATTTTTAAAAAAAATAAAATTATTGAAGGTTATTTTGGGCCTTTTTATCCTTGGGCCCTAGACAATCGTACTTTGGGTCCATGACCGGCCCTATCTAAGTATCATTTTTTTTTATGTTTGTTATTGTCGCTCCCATATTGGAGCATAATCATTTACTCGTATTGCACCCCACCACTTATACTTTTAGGGTGTGTTTGCTTTAAAGTATAAAGAATGGATAAATTTCATTTATCATTTTATACTTAATTTGTTTGATATAATAAAAATTTCAGGCAGATGATATAATTTTTCGGGCAACATATTTTTCCTTGGGAAATGTATATACCTAAGGGAGGGTGTTATAATTTGTATACTTTTATTGAGAAGTGGATAAATATATTATCATTCAAATTAAACAAGATATAAATTTTTTTGTCCCATTTTAAATGATCCATTTATACTTCATTATATTGTTATTCTATTTAGAGGGATAAAAAGTAAACCCACTCTTACTGCTGATAATATATGTCCTATATTATCTCATCTCTAAATAAATCTTAGTGTCACATTCATAGCTTCATTTGTGAAAGAAATAAGATGCATAAGATCTCTTTATTGTATTACTAGTACATCCTCCCGTGCGATGCACGGGCCACGATATATTTATTTATTTTTAAAATTATAATTTATATAAATATATTATTCCTTCCGTCCCATTCTAATAGGTTCGTTTTCCTTTTTGAGACGTCTCACTCCAATAGGCTCGTTTTTCATTTTCAGTAAAGAAAATATACTTAATTGGTGTAAACCACGCCACTTACTCCTGAAAAGTAAGTTTCTTAATAACAAAAAAATTCTGTTAATTTAAATATTAGTATTTGATAATTTATCAACTTAATGAGTAGGAGTATAAGTATTAAATTTGATGAGTATTGTATAATAATTAAATTTACTGATTATAAAGCATATAATTTAAGTGAATCTCATTTTGAGCAAATAACACTAAAACTATCAATAACAATATTAATTGACGTCATATAATAATTTTGGGCTCTTAAAAGTACGAACTGCATTATTATTAAAAGTTCATATTTAAATAGCCCAAAAATAATTACAAAAATAGAAAAAATACGAATAATATAAAAACAAAATATAACAACAAATATGTTTATACAAACAAATAAATAATTTGTACATATGATTAAATAAATCTATATTACAATTTAAATTCTACTTTTAAGATAAATAACTATTTTTTTACAAATTCATATTGAAATTTCCTTCTCCTTAATTGCATTAAATTAAAATAATTATAATCAAAAGAGAAGGGAACATGATAAATTTTGCAGAGAGAGATTAATATATAGATAATATAATAACGTGGAGTGAATAAGGAGAGAGGGAAAAAAATGAAAGAATATAGAAAAAGAAAGAGGAGAGAGAAATATAATCACTTTAAAATTTTAAATTATAATAACTTATTTATTTCAAATTCACATTTAATGATTTTTATATCAAATTAAAAATCTTGTCATGATCTTTAATTTAAGATACATGTAGAATATATTTTCATAAATTAAATTTAAAGATTTTTAGAAAATCATCTAAATATGAAAAATAGGTTAGAAGAGAAAATTTTGGAATTGAGAAAAAATGGGTGAATGTATAAAAAAATGAGGAGAGAGAAAATGTGGGAAAAAATGATAGTAGATGAAGCGTAACTTATCTCACATTTCTACTTTTCTCTCTCCTCTCACCCCCACTCTCTTTTAATTTCTAAACTTTTATCTTTAATTGACATTATAATTGCAAAAATGCCATTAAATTGGCGGGAAGAAAACTGGTGTTTTATACTCCCTCCGTCCCACTAGAATTGACACACTTGCCTTTTTTGTTTGTCCCACTAGAATTGGCACTTTCCTAAAATAGTATGTGGTCCCTACTTTCTCTACTCACATAAAATAAATGGATCCTACCTACTTTACACTCTTAACCCTTTATTCTTAATCTCCGTGTCCAACTCAAAAGTGCCAAGTCTAGTAGGACGGAGGGAGTATTATATATAGATTGTGACATCTACATATATATGTCCAAATGAAAGTCATGTATATATACTAATATAATGATTCATAATAAAATGTGTAATTAATATAAATATACAACCGAAAATCGGATACGGATTTGAAGCATGATAATAAGATGAAGGACGCAAACAAATAAAAATAATTTATTACCAACCAAATCGTACGCTAATTAACCAATATCCGATCCATCGACCCCTAACGCCCTTTTTAATTTCTACATACATTGGAAAGACTAATACATCTTTTCCCTTAAATAGTTAAACTTATAACACAAAATACTTATACATAAAATTTCAACAATTATGAGTATTAATTAAATCTAGTGGAGCTGAATAAGTAATTAATGAAAGACGTGGACATGCATGGAAGCTAGCAGCGCCATGCAGAAGCAGCAAGAATGTGCCTATCCTGCCACCCTAGAAGTAAACAACCCTTATCCTCCGTCAATCTATAGCCATCGCATGAATACAATCCCAGCAATATTCTTGATTGCGTGACTGCGTTTGAGCTCAACGCCACCCCTTGAAACCCCTTCCCTTCCATGATCTTCCTCCACTTCTCTAGCCGCTCGTGCCGCATCACGCGCTCCGGCCCCTCGTGCCCCACGATGTTCCCGATCTCCGGGGCGAAGATGTGCTGCTCCACCTTCGCCCTCTGCGCCGAGTCCGCCGGGAACGTCGCGTCCAGCGAGTCGAATATCGCCGAGTAGTAGTGCAGGGCCTCCAAGAACCTCCCCAGGAAGTAGGGCCCGTTGTGGCTCGCTTCTTGCTCCACTATGGTCACGATGTTCGGGGCCTGGTCCCGGATCATCGTCAGTAGGTTCCCCAGGCTGTTGCCCGGGACGCGGTGGAGCCGGTTCACCGAGTTCACCGCCAACGCCTCCCCGACCCTCCGGTTGAACATGTGGGGTTTGAGGTCCTCGAGTTCCTCCCCGACCGGGTGGAACTCGAAGGGGACGTGGAGTGAGAGAGCCAGGTCGGTCAGGCACCTTCCCGTCTCTCTCACTGACTCGAGGGACGGGCCCACCCCGGTTATCCGAAGGAAGGGAGCTCCTCCGGGTCTGGCTGCCAGGGCCTGCATGAAAGCAGGCCACTGGTAGCCCTGGAGGATGTCGAGGTCGATGACGTGGACACGCTCCTCGGCCTCGAAAGCCTCGAAGATTGCTTGGTTAGCGGTGAAGTGGGCGAATTTGATGTAGGGGCAGGCTTGGTAGAGGATTTGGTAGATTTTGAGGATTTCTAGGTTGTTGGGAGGGAAAGGGTTGAAAGGTATTATGTTTGAGGTAGTGGGTTTATTTGTGAGAGTTGCGGCGAGCCTTGCGCTGAGGGCCTCGGTGAAACAGGCGGCGACGCGCTGCATGGAATCGCCGAGGGCGGAGACCACGCGGTTGAGGTGGTGGAGATACCGCCGTGCCAACATGTAATCCTCTTTCGACACTGCTTCAGCACAAGCCAGAAGAAGGTGCACCAATTGGAGTCCACTATCTTGTTCCTGCATTAAAAATAAAAAATATAAATACATCAACACATATATGTTCACTACTTATACGACCAATATTTTCTTAGGTAGCTAGTAAAGTAATAAGAATTTGTAGTTATGTAGATTAAAATTAATTTGCTATTTTTGTACTAAATGATTTTAATACCTTTACATTAAAAAATTTATAATTACACAAAACATTTTCATGCATGCACAAATTATAATGATATAAATGCATGTTTTATACAACTACACGAACCGTATGATTGTGTAATAGTGTTATTAAAACGGCTACACGAATTTGCAATTTCGTGTAACAACGTTATTTATACTATTACACAAAATTTTGTTACATAGAAAATTCGTGTAAAATAATTGAACAAGACATTAATATGAATTTAAAAAAAAAAAAAAAAAGTTCCTCCCAACTCCAGACCTGTCGACTTCCCCTCTTCCCAAAACCCTAATCCCCCTCCCCCACCCTCAAATCCCAATGTCGCCTCACCTTTCCCCTACCTGCGCACAAAACCTCCCTCCTCCGGCGACGCCACCACCCCCAACGCCGCCCACTCCTCCCCAGCATTCCGCATGTACGACCTTGTATCGTTGAACCCCCTCCCCTATCCATCGTGTTGCTTCTCTCCGCCCTGCCGCCTTCCCCCACCAAATTTCCCTAGTCGCCGCCCGCCTCTCCACCCTACCTGCTTCCTCTCACCCTCCACCAACTTGGCCAGTCTTGGGCGGCGGGCCTCCATTTCTTCAACCTCCCTGTGTCCTCTGGTTCTCCCACCTCCCTGTCACTGCTGCATCCCCATATCTCACCCCTCACAGTTCTCTTTCTCCATGTCTCTGTCACAGTCGTAGCCTCGCTGCCTCGATCTCCCCAAACCCCAAAATATCCCAGCACCAAACACTTTCTCCGCACGTACGACCTCGTCTTGCCCAACTCTTCCCTCCCTCCTCCCCTAGGAAACTCCATGTTACTTCTCCCTGCCCTAGCAGCAGATCCCCCCTCCCTCCCAAATTTCCCCCTGCCCTAGGAAACTCCATGTTGGCTACATAGTAATAAATTATGTATGTGACAAAAATTTCTTTTTATTAAGTGGCATGGGCTAGAATGATGCATTAACCTATTCATTCTTTAGTATTATTGTGTATTTGACAAGGATTAATAATGAACTACCTGCTCAGGTTCAGGAATCGGCAGCATCAAGGTATTGTGCATATTCGGCATGTGATGGTTTTGGTGATGAAGCTGCTGCGGCGGCGGGTGTTGACGTTGTAGTCTATGCGGCGGCGCGTTGGGTGGTTGTTGATGCTGGATACACCGTTCGAAGTGGCGCTGCTGCTGCTGCTCCTCCTGCTGGCGCTCCTGCTGCAACTGCTGCGACAAGGGCACTTGAATGGCAGGAGCCGAATCCGCCATGTTGAGGCACTCCAAAAGCTCCGGCACGGCCGCATAGCAATCCGCGCCGGCGATCTTCATGGGAGAAAAGACGACGAAATCATCCTCTTTAGTATCGTAATTATCATCCAAGAGGGTCTCCAAGGCGGGCAAGGAGGAGAGGCTCTCGACCTGCATGAACTGATTATTGGGGGAGCTGAAGACGCGGTGGAGGGGGCTCAGCCCCTTCCCCTTGTTGGGCCCCAGCGGCGACGAGAACCGCGGCGGCGACGCGTAGCTGTAGCTGTAGCTGGACGTCTGCATGTTCCTGACGGGCGAGCAGATCATGAAATCGTTGTCGACTACGTGGTCGGAGAAGATGGATTCCCACAAGGAGTAATCGGGGGAGTGGATTTCGACGTCGCCGTTTTCTTCGAATTTGAGATTCGTGGGGTTGAGCAGGCTGCTGAGGCTGCCCACCGGGGTTAAGCCGTGGCTCTCGAAATCTGAGTTTTTCTTGAGTGATGATGATGATGATGACTCGCGATCGTCTGTTGTTGTTGGCTCTTGCTTTGTGCAGCAACTTGTCTCGCTTTTCAGACAGCCTTCTGAGATTTTGAGGTTTCCCATCTCAGTTTTGATGCTTTTTGTCTCGCTCTTGATCAGACTTGCCATGCTCCTACACGAAGGCTTCATCATCGCACTTTATCATATGTATCTACACACAGATGAAACCATGCTCTCTCTCTCTCCCTCTCCTTTCTTGTTTGAGAATTTAGAAAATTTAAAGCTGGTTTATGTGGTTGCACCTCTTTTTATCGAACTAGGATGCTTGTCTTGTTCCATAGATTGTAGTGAAAGAGAAGGGGATGTGGCTCATATGTAGGACAAAATCATAAACGCACATATAATATGTGTGTAAATTTGTGACCTTAATTTTCTCTACCCAAGAAAATTAATTAGGGAAAGATCAAGAATAATCGAGACGCATAAAAAGTCATTGTAGTGATAAAAGAGAGAAAAGGGACGTGAGGACAAATCCCATTTCTAGTCTAACATGATTGGAGCTTAGTCTCTTAGTTGGTTTTGTTAATTTCAAGAATGCAATAATTTGTCGTTTTTAATGATTGTTTGCAAACGCTGTTTGTGTTGTGTGGTTAACAAGAAGTTTTGCCTTACTGTATAGATGACGTGTTGGGGAGATGGGGCCCATGTTTCTTGGGCCGGCCCACTTGGAACAAGAGAGGGGAATCATTAAGGAATTGCTCCATTCTGATTCGCTTTACGAAAAATGAA
This sequence comes from Salvia miltiorrhiza, assembly GCF_028751815.1. Classification (NCBI taxonomy): domain Eukaryota; kingdom Viridiplantae; phylum Streptophyta; class Magnoliopsida; order Lamiales; family Lamiaceae; genus Salvia; species Salvia miltiorrhiza. Next base: position 45,110,776 of record NC_080389.1, read on the forward strand.
CTTTTTATTGTTTTGTGGAGTAATTCATTGTGGAATTTTTTTTTTAAGTTCTATATTTTGATGTTATTATTATGAAGGACTCATCTCATGTTACTATTATTTACTGCAAATTTGACGGTGGTAGGAGTTACTATGTTATTAGTTACCGGAATATCTAATGACAAAGAGGAAGAAATACTTGAACGAAATATATATTGTTCTTTAATTGATACACAATAAATATTTCTTATTGATTCATTAGTTTGCGTGTATTGATTGAAATGTCAATTTATCCACATTTACGAACTCCCTCCGTCTTATTAATAATATCTTATAAAATACATAAATTAAGAAAAATGTAATTAATGTACAAAGTAAATTGGTGGAAGATATTTTAAAATTATTTTAAGTGAGTTTGATTATAAAGTAAGTTGACCTACTATTAATAATATTTTAAATAATTAATTTTTTACTAAAACAAGTATGAGACATTATTAATGGAACGTCCAAATATAGTAATCATGACATTACTAATGAGACGAAGGGATTACAATATAGCAATTAGTAATTTATTTACACTTATAATAATGAAGTAATATTGAATATATTAATTAACCAAATCCAAGTTTGCTAGTTGCTACGTCAAAACAATGAATGGACGGTGAAGTAAATTAAATCTGCACCCCAATATAATAATTAAGACAATAAGGGAGTACAATATTATAGCAATTATTAATTTATTTACATTTATTTAAATAAAAATGAAGTAATATTGGATATATTAATTAACCAAAAATCCAAGGTTGCTAATTGCTACGTCAAAACAATAAATGGACGGTGAAGTAAATTAAACCTATATATTTTTCTTTTGTTCTATATATATAAGTCAAAGAGTAGGACATAAATGTAAACCGTCAATAAAAGTGGTGTGATTTAAAGCTGATTTAAGAGTATTATTAATCTTTTTTTATATATATAAAAAGAGTATGATTAATCTTATTTATGTATAGACCGTAAATTTTCATGCATGCATTATATGTCACTACAACAAAATTTGTTCAATAGTAACACAGTTTTAGTGATATCAAGATATGTATATATCACAAAATTTGTTACTCCACATTTTTTGTGTAATAAAATTTAGTGGCATCCATACATATATCTATATATTTTTTTATATATAAAAATATAAGTACATTTTTTTAATTACAAAAATTGACACACTTTTTGTGACATGCTTTTATTTTTGTGAGACATGTAATAGTTATTCATCACAAGATGTCACAATTTTATTTAGTGGTACTTCTTAGGGTAACAATTCTTCAAAAGTTATGTCGTTGTTGGAACATTTTGTCTGTATCCTCCCTTCGTCTCATTTTAATAGGCTCACTTCTTTTGGGCACAGAGATTAAGAAATTTATTCTTTTTTTTTTTGGGTTAAGTATCAAATAAGCCCTTAACGTGGAAACCCTTATTACATTGAACACCCTATGGCAAGGGGTGTGACAAATAAACCCCTAAACTAATTAAAATCGAACAATTACACCCTTAGCCCTAACGGATACTTAACAGCCGTTTACTTTATATTTTTTTTTTCTTTTTTTTTTTCTCCCGGCAGCAGCGGCTGCCTTCATCATCTCTGCACGAGAGCATCGCCGCCGTCCGTTCTCCAAATTCGGCGACGCCGCCGCCTCCCTCCATCTCGCTCCCGCTGCTCTCCCAGCTAGGGCTTTCAAAACCCATCGAGGCCCGGCAACAGCGGCTGCCTTCGTCGTCTCCGCACGAGAGCAGCGCCGCCGTCTGTTCTCCAGATTCGGCGACGCCGCCGCCTCCCTCCATCTCCCAGCCCTGGCCCGGCAGCAGCGGCTGCCTTCGTCATCTCCGCACCGATAAAAAAAAAGAAAAAAAATATATAAAGTAAACGGCTGTTAAGTAGGCGTTAGGGCTAAGGGTGTAATTGTTCGATTTTAATTAGTTTAGGGGTTTATTTGTCACACCCCTTGCCATAGGGTGTTCAATGTAATAAGGGTTTCCACGTTAAGGGCTTATTTGATACTTAACTCTTTTTTTTTTTCGGCAACGCACGTATTGTGGTAGTTAACTAAGGTAATTAATTTGATATATAATTCCGTGTGAAGGGTGAGCATCTAGAAGAGCATTTAGTGATAAAAGTTATAAAAAAGAGGAAATTGTGAGTAATAATAATTAATTACTTATTGTTTAGTGAGACAAAAAGAGTTGGACGTTGTAGAAATCGTCTGATACGGCGTCGGTGGCGCCGCCTACTCTTTGGATTTGCCAAAGGATTGAAGCTCTTGTCGTCTCTCTCTCCCTACTTTGCTCCATACTAAACCAAAGTTTTTGAAGCACAGAACAAACTCTCCACCATATATGGTTTCATGTCTTACTTCTTACATTAATTTTATATGTATATAGACATATATTCATAAACTAATACCACTTCAAACATATTTATAAAATGGAGAATTAATATTCGATTATATATTGAACTGGAGTTCGTTTCAAAATTTAAGGTTGGCATATGTCATTTTGATTTTGCATGTCATATTCGTTTTCACCGTAATCAAGGGCGGATTAGAGGAGAGTTTCAGCACTCTCAATCAATTTTTTTGCAAGGATTCATCATATCTTGCGTCGTTAACTTTTAGCATTTTTAAGTAAATATCTCTAACAATTTTTTTCTTTTTATTTAAGAATCTCAAAGTTTTGGAAAAGCTTAACGTGCTTTCAAGAGTGGTTAGATTTTTTTCTTTTCCTTTTTTCTTTTCTTAATAAAAGTTATATATATATATATATATATATATATATATATATATATATATGTGTGTGTGTGTGTGTGTGTGTGTGTGTGTGTGTCTTTTTTTTACTGAATTTAACGATCGAATAATAAGTTATCTCGCTGGACGGAAGGAGAAGGAGTATTAATTAGAAGACATATACATTGAAGAAAATTCAAAACATAAGATGTAATTAATCCTAAATATTTTATCGAAATTTCCAACTTCAGCACCTCATCACCACCATCATAAATTGGCTCTAAAAAATCCTAAAATTATTTTCCTGCATCAGCGTAGTCAAACGGGAAGGCCCAAGAACTGTAAAAAGCCCAAAATTTGGCATGCCAATTGCCATGTGACCATGTCATCGTTACATTAACGTGTAATTCACCGAAATTTGATGAATAATTAATAGTTACAAAAAAAAATTTATATTTTATATTTTATATTTTGATACTTGATAGGGTTCAGTCATTTAGAAGAGCATGAGAATAAATTAAAATAATAACATTTGTACAATTCAATCACTCAAACTCGTTTAAAATATATATACCCACACTCATCCCGATATAATTAAACTGGTGATTTTATTATTCATTTTAGTCTCAAACATATATAATAATACTTGCTAATTACGTAAATATGTTTTAATTTAGAAATATAATATGTTACAATAATTGAATATTCGCCACATTAATAATTCGAACATTACAAAGTAAACATAAATTATAAATATAATAACTAACAAAAGATTAAAAATTAAAGAAAATTTGGATAGACATGTCGATTAATGTTCACACCCGTTTTTAATAAGAATTTTAGTACTTGTTCTTGTCTCAAGATGTATATATATAGGGGTGGACTATAATAAAAACACTCTTAAGTGTATAAAATATAAACGTTTTTTAATGTACGAATTTTATGTAGAACACGTATGAATTTATCCAACAGAGTTACGAATTGCGAAAAATAAATTTTTGTTACCTTTGGGATTCGAACTCAGGACCACGAATTCATCCAACAGGGTTACGAATCAACCGTAGATCTTGATGATCTAAGGGCTGAAAATAATTCTTATTTTATATTTTAAGAAGTGTACTTATTTTAGTCTTTCTCTATATTGCTCTTATTTCTTATTTTAATATGTGCTCTCACGGTAGCCCACCCTTATATATATATAGGGTTTGCATCTATAGAGAAACAGCCCTTATATATAGAAAGAAGAATAAATCTGATCCATCCGTTCGTTGATGATGGGCGGCCGAGATTAATTCAATCTGGTAATTTAATAATTAAGATTTTAAGCCGTTTAATGAATACCTCGTTCATAAGGTTAAATCGGTCATCATACTTTTCCACAAATTTGTTCCAGAAATCATATCATGTATTTCACTCTTTCCAATCAAGGCTAAGATTTAGATTGAATACCATGGATTCTAATTATCGATCGTTGGTTCATTATTTTCTCAATTTTCTACGAACAGGTTCGATTAATTTTGGAGGAATGTTTTTGACATTGGTTTTCTTGAACTTTTGAATTGTAATACCTTTTTTTATCAGAAAATATAAATATAAAATAAAAAAGCGTTGGCACCAGCAGTGCCTAAAAATCAATCTTCAGTGAATTAATAGATTAAACTGCCGCTCATCCAAGTTAAAAAACTCATATCATTCTCACTTAAGCTATAAACCTTGTTCCAACTCCAAAATCTGGCCTTATCTCCCGGATGAAGCTTTGAATTTCCCATGTCTTGTCGTCAAACCTGCTATCATTACGATACTTCCACAACATCCAATTGACACACATCCACAATGCCGAGAGGAATTTGCAACTCTTCTTTTTTCCCATGTTCGTAAAGGCGTCGAAGTGTGCAATAATATTTTGTGGATGTGGAGCACTGACTCTCAGCCATTTCTGCATTTTGATCCACACTGCTTCTGATTTTGGGCACGTCAAAAACACATGCGCTATCGATTCGAATTGATTGCAGCAAGCATTAGACCAGCCCTCCTCTTCGCCAACCAAGATGTTTCTTTTCCTCAAATTATCGCACGTTGGTAACCTGTTCCTCAGAATCCTCCAGCTCGTGACTCTTGCCTTCTGTGGTGTCGGTGTATCCCACACTCTTTTCAACATCTCTTTAATACTATCATAATATTAATATTGAACTGAAGTAATGTTTTGTGTCAACGGGAATCTTGATACATTGGTATAATAACTATTGAACCTCAATATATTACTCTCTCCGTCCACGAATCTTGATACATTTGTTTTCAGCACGAGAATTAAGGAATTGTAGATTAGTGTTTTAAGTGTGTAGGTAATCAAGTAGAAAAGTGATAAAGTAGAAGAGTGTAGGTAATAAAGTAAAAAAATAATAATTAAGGAGTAATAATTAAAAACCCTTATTTTTTGGCTAATTGTTATTATATTTAGAAATGCATCAAGATTCGTGGAATGGTCCAAAAAGAAATATGCATCAAGATTCGTGGGACGGAGAGAATACTTACGAACATTGGATGAACTCCACAAATAACATTATAACTAATGAACCATATTAAACTTTTCTATGAAACTACATTTTCTATTTTGAGCATGCATTCAGTTATATATGAACATTCATTATAAATAATGAATGTGGTATCCATAGCGAGTTTTCAAGTTTAAGTATATAATTCAATGAACAACGATAATATAAGTGAGATGAAGGAGATTAACGTGGAAGAAGAATCCATCAGAAACTGTAACGTATTCAAATCTTCCAAAAATAAGTGGATTGATTAGAACTGTAAAGGTAGTAACGGATATGTTTAGAGAGTAATTTATTATCATATCCTTTGTGCTAAAATTAACGGATATGGATGCATGAAATTAGATGAAATATTGAGAGTTGAGATAATTAGATGAAATTAACGGTTGAGAAAACTCAATGAATGAGTTTGTTTCTCTCTATATTTATATTTCTCCATTGAACATTTTCCTCTCTGTCAGGGACGGAGCCAGGAATTAAGTTCAGGGGGGGCTGAATTTACTACGGGGTTGGGGGGCGGTAGCCCCCGAGAATTTTTTTTTTTGGGCTTCTGTATATTTAAGGCATTTTTTATTAAAATACGAGCATAATAATAATAATAACAAATAACATTTTCATAGATTATATAGTTTCAATATATTACAAATTAGTTTCAATACATTACAATCTTTTTTTTTGAACATTTCGTATATTTTAGGCATTTTTTTATTAAAAGACAAGCATAATCTAAATAACAAACAATTTTTTTTGGGCATTTCATACATTTTCTATTAAAAGACAAGTATAATAATAATAGTAATAATAATAATGAACAATATTTTCATAGATTATATAGTTTTAAATAACACGATTATCCTTAAGTTAAGTATATATGAGTGAATATAACAAGCAAATCAATTTTTGTATAACCAAGTTTCACTATATTTTATTAAATGAATTTTGATTAGTTCAACTTATTAAATTGGATTTTAAGTAGAAATTATATTGGGCTCGATCATAGAATGAGCCACTAAAAAAATTGTATACACATATATATTTAAATAAATATTTATATAAATTTATATATTTATGCATATATATACATAGAAAAATTTAAAATTTTGAGGGGGGCGGTGGCCACTACCAGCCACCCCCCTGTCTCCGTCTCTGCTCTCTGTGTGTGTAGGGGGGTGGGGGTAGGGGTAGGGGTAGGGCTGTAAACAAACCAAGTCGCTCGCGAACTATTCGGAGCTCGGCTCGAATAAAGCTCGTTCAAGTTCGTTTAGAGAAGCTCGTAAAATAAACAAACCAAACTTGAGCTTAGTAATATTCGGCTCGTTAGCTCGTGAACATGTTCGCCAAGTGATTTAGCTTGAAAAATATAAATTATTAGTAGACATAACTTATATTAATTTATCCACTAAAATTAATAATAATTGTATTAAATCTCTAATTAATTTTGTTTGTTATAAGAAAATAATTAATATATTTATTATTTTAAATAAAATAATTTATTTTTAAAATAAAATAATTAATATTTTGAATATAAATATAAATTTAGAAAGTTCATATAGGCTCGATTAGGCTCGTGAGCCTCAAATTATTCGGTAAGTAAAGTTCGGGATTCGATTTGATACTTAACAAACCAAACTTGAGCACACCACTATTCGGTTCGGCTCGGTTCGATTACACCCATAGGTGGGGGTATCACGCTACATTTCCTCTCTCTTCATCTCTCCACCGCCGTCTGCCTCTCTATCCCTGTTCGATCGGTCGAGCAATGGCAGCCCACAGGACCGCTGCCGCTGCCGCCGCCGCTATCAACCCGATCGACACCCGCCACTCTGTCTCCAAAAATTGACAGCAACAGCCGCTGCCCTCAATCTCCCAGTTAATTTAATTTTTATTTTATTATTATTGCAAAGATCTTCTTAAAGTTTTCTTGAATTCTTCACCTGTTAATTTGATTTTTTTTATTATAATCAACACTTTGAACGAAATTTGTTTACTAAAATAGATAACAGAGGAAAATCGTAATTTGCTAAATATGCTCCGTTTGTAGGTGGGTAGACACCATTATAACCATTAACACGCCTCATTAACTCTATTAAGTAACCCTCATTTCACATGGAATTCCTAAGTTTTTCGACAGAAACGGATGAAAGTAGAGCAAGGAAAAACTAAATTTGCTGGGTTCTAGAAGCTTGAAAGACTTAAATTGCAAGAGACCTAAGGTAGCCTTCTGCTAGTCTATTTATGAAAAAAGAAACATAAAGTTCCAGCTTGTCCGTATGGTATGTGCTGAAGTTGTTCGATAGTCAAGTTTGTACCACTTCTTTGTTCGTGTATTTTATTGGTTCAAGAAAAATTTTATACAGATTTTACCAATTATGCAAAAGTTCAAATTGTAACTAAAAGGTATCAATTTATGCAAAAAACTTTATGTAAGTTTGAGTCAGTACCTTTGCAGTTGACAATAAAAGAATAATAGTAGGAGGGCGAGAGAAAAATATACCGCATTGTGTAAGATCCGCTTATTTTAATTTGTAGTTATTTATTATATCATGGAGTATGTTTTTGTGTAGATATTTTTTTTACTATTATATATTTTATTTTGAAATTTTGAATTGAATAGGATAGCTTGAATGTATGATTATATAATGATTTTATTTATAGGCATTCTAAATTATGCATCATCATATCTAACTCCAATTTTGTAGGCCATATCTAACTCGATCGATTTGAATAATCCAACAATATCATGTTTAGAAACGACGAGTTCATCGAAATTTTCCAACAATCTTCAATATTGCTTATGTTTTCAACGTAAAATAATTGAAAAAAATGGATTTATCCCTACCTTCTAATTTGGCTCCATCGCCTCAGCACATACCTAAGTTTAGAGAACGTCGGTGGCTTGGTTTGATTGGTTCCATTTTCGAAAAAAGACAAAACAGAAATTTGTAGCAAATATCTATTTCATGACTTTTTGCAAATTGGATCGTGGAATTATTGGGTGGATTCTACTGAATGTCTATAGTATAATTATTTCTATAATAATAGTGACGAACAAGATTTTTATGATGGATATCGTAATGAATATGAAATCTATAATTTCTTTTATTTGATGATAATAGAATGGATAAGTGTGTGTGTGTATTGTCGAAAAGGAGTTTATGAATCTGGAAATTATTGAGCTCCCATTTTGTGATTACTTGCACATTCCGAAAAATGACATATCAATTGAAAATTTATAGTGCTAATTTTGAATCTCTAGATCACAAGCAACTGAAAGAGATTAATAATTTCGACATTTATAGTACTTCAATTAACCTAATGGAAAAAAAAATGAACATCGAATTCACGAGTTAATGTCAAATGTTCGAAATTCACCACTTGGCCCACTTGGTTTCTCTATTTTATTTATTTTTATATATATATTTTTGAAAAGAGGAGGCACGAGTATATTAATATTGGAATTAAAGCTGAAAACTTGTGATAATTATTTAATGCATGTAAGCGATTAAATTCATATTTACTGGTTTCATGGACGAGATGAGGGTACGTTGTATATTAAATTGTCACGACCGGCCTTAATTAAGGATAATTAATCCGGGAAAACCATGACTGAGGAAGGGAAATTAAGAAGCGGGTTGAGAAAGGGGCGCATAAAAGAATACTCAAAGGACTTGAATACGCGTGAAATATTCCTTAAAAAGGAAAAAGGCATAGGTCGCATAAAAAGGGTACTCAAAGAACTTGTATACGCGTTATATTCCTTAAAAGGAAAAAGGCATCGTTAGGGGCTTGGCTAAAAACATTATCAGAGTTTGCAACGGAAGGTGTAACTAAAAAAAATCAGTGTTTACAGCGGAAAGCATTACTGAGATACATGTATGAAGACATGTATCCTTTCTGAGCCTACTTTAAGTTCGACAAAAGCTCTACTCAGCAACAACACTTCATCGCCCATCACAGCTCAACCTGCACAAACATAAACATCGAAAGGCTAAGTACAAGAGTACTTAGTGGGCAGTTGCCAAGCATATAACATAACATTATTAACAATTTCACAATATCGCATAAGAGGCATGAGTTTCTTTCATATCCTTTTCTCATTAAACATTTCCAAATTCTTAAATAGCATAAGGGCATTCTTCATCATCAATCTTCATTAACAAACATCGTGTCGTGGAGAAGGCCTTCCCCAACGAACACGGGCATCGCGCCGTGAAGGGGGCCTCTCTCAGCGGTCACGGCATCGTACTATTGAGGGAGGCCTCCCCCAATAGACGCTGTAACACAGGCATACTGGCATACTGGCATACTGGCATCGCGCCGCGAGAGAGGCCTCTCTCAGCGAACACGGGCATCGCGCCGTGAGGAAGGCCCTCCTCAGCGGACACGACATCGTACTGTTGAGGGAGGCCTCCCCCAACAGACGCAAGCATCAAACATAAGCATAAACTTATCAGTGTAAAGCATTCAAGCGTAAATAAGCGTAATAAAGCATACCACACTTGAAGATCCAATTTGCATTTTAAAGCATAACACTTGCATAGCATTTTATTTACGTGTAAGAAATTGCCCACCTGATAGCAAAGTTTTGCTAAGGTACTCTAACTCCTTGTGTAGTTCTTACTCTCGCGCTTGACCTTAATCACGAGAATATAAAATAAGACATTGCCTCGAGGAAAATTCTTAATTAATGAGAAAGCGTAATTTAACTATGCATGAATCTGGTATGCATGAACTAATACTCTGAGCGATAATCGGGAATTCTACTATTAATCCTCGTTAATAGATTTAGCTAATTCTCGTCTAGCGCGGTCGAATAAAACTGTGATTCTTCCTTCCTCATTGGAATATTCTAGTCGTGAAATAAACCTCGCATTTGTACTTGATTGAAAAAGGACTAACTCGGCTTTAAACGAGGTGTGACCTTGTAGAAATTATCAGGCTTTTCGATAGAAGCATCATTACTAGCGTAACCTCAAATAATTAATAGGCTCAAAAGAGAGTAGCCAATTAATTAAATAAACCAGTGGCTTAAATGAAATAAACAATAATGGCTTGCTTTAAAGTCGGAAGTCCAAAAACATTAATTAATAAACTGGGCGGCTCATTACTGATAAATAATTGGGCTCCATCAAAAATTGATACTGCTAGGCTTAGCTCAAAGGAGTAACTTCAGCTCAAGCTTTAAAAGAATTAAAGCCCAACTTAAAAAGTCTTCGACCCAAAACAATTAAAATAGGGGTCCAAATAATAATTAATGTGGACTGAAAAGAATTAATCTTAGCCCAAAAAGGCAATTTAATCGGCCAAAATGATGAATTAAACTGGCCCAACGAAATATAAATGGGACTAGAATAATAGCCCATCATAAAATATGCATCAGCCCAACTCCTTAAAAAAATTCGAGCCCAATGTAATGGCCCAACAGTTCAACTCAAAGCCCATTCCCAACCCTTCTTTTCTCCCCCCTATCAGCCGCTAACCCCATTTCATCTCTCTTTCTCTCATCTCACGCACATACTGAAACAAGCGGCGCCTCTCCCTTCTTCTTCGGCGAAACGCCGCCTCCGTCTCCGGCCGGCGTCGACTGCCGCCGCGCCTAAGCCCGGCGTTCTCCTCCCTCTCGATCTCGTCTCTCTTTTTTCTCCAAGATAGCAACGCCGCCTTCTTCCTTGGGTGTTCACCGGCGTTGTTCTCTCTCTTCATCGCAGACCCAAAAACGAGCCATGAAATCTGGAATGTCGCTGCTGCCGACTGGAGTTGCTGCTCTCGACCTTGCTCTCTGTTTCTCTACTCCCAAGTCATCTCCCCCTCTCAATCTATGGAGCGGAGGAAAATCCTTACTCCTAATTCAGAAATCGCCTCAGCTCGACGCCGCTCTACTATGAAATTCCGGCGAGCAGGAGAGTGTCCGACGCCCTCATCGATTCTCCGATGAGTAGTAAATCAGGGTAGGGCGGCGTCCGCTGCTCTCCTCTTTCACTCGCGTACACGAACGAGGGAAAGGCCGAGTTCTCGGTCCTCTTAGCTCAGACGAGAGAGTCACCGTCGTGGTTCGACGCCGTTGCGTCTCCCTGGCCCTCTTCCTCTTCCGTGCGGTTAGCGTCGAGGTCAAGCCGTCATCTATCCCCGTTTAAATGAAACAGGTACCCGAATAAGCCTCCCTCCCCTTCTAAATGCTAAGTTCAATATTTAAGTATATGTGAAGTCTTGGTTTTTGCTACTGATTTGTGAGAGTTTTCTCATTGCCTTTATCTCAAGTGGAGAAATATATATGTAATATTTGATTTCTGTATTATGCTTAGTCCCCTTAAGCATATAATCATTTGTATACTGAACGTGTGACTTGTTGGCTCCAAAAGCATATATACCCGTTTACACTTCTATATTCCTACTCAAACATGTGTCTGATGGTATGATGAGAAGATAGCTGAAATGCATTTTATAGTATTTACCTGCTATGCTTGGTGTTCGTTAGCTGTTTGTTGCTATTGAATTCAATGAGAAATTTAGGCTTGTAATTGATGTTGGCTGCTGTGGTGTTTGAATCGGTGGATAGAAACTGAAATAAATTGCTTATTTGCTTAACAATTGCAGGATGAACTTAATCAAAGGAGAAGAAAGCATTGAAGCCAAGCATTACCTTGAGAGCTTCGGCTGAAACGAACTGGAATTGGTCCTCTGAACTTTCGGATGAAATTAAAATGAGAGTGAATATTGCATTTGTTGGGTGGGGAGCAAGTGGTGGTGGAGTTGATAGTTAAAGGATTGGAGATATTGGTGGTGGTTGGCTGAGGGAGGAAAGCAAAAGATGGTGGCGCACTTGGCTAGTGCGTAGGTCTCATAGATATATGTTGAGTGGAGTTGGTGGCTGAGTAGGCCACGTAGAGTCTACAGCTTTTGTAATATACTAGACGATTTTCCCCAAGTTGGGAACTAGCCTGTAATCTGTGAACTGTAAATAAATACTGGCTTCGATTTTCAATCATCGCATTTCTATATCTTGCTTGATATCTTTTTCCTTGCCTGCTAACTTGATAAACTGTAATATAACTTAAATTAAATCCGTAGATTTAATCTGCGTTGCAGTCGGAATAATTCCTCGACTTCTAGTAGCACTAATAAAATATAAATGCTTCTGTTTTTCGACTAATAAATAACATGACTTTGTTAAGTCAGTTATAACTTAGAAATAATAATTATTGAATAGCTCAATAATCCTCGTCGCGTTTTTCTCATGCATACAAAAGCACACGGCTAAAATAATACTCCATCTCTGATAATAATAATAAAAAAAAATCAGGACCATAAACTGGATTCATTTATAAAAATTGCATTTACTAGTTTTAATCATAATTAAAAGAGCGGGCTACTACATACTACCCCTCTTAACAAAAATTTCGTCCCGAAATTTGCATATCTCTGCTAAAACAGTTCGGGGTATTTTTCCTTCATCTTGTCTTCAAGTTCTCACGTAGCTTCTCTTGTCTGCGGTGTCTTCATAAGATTTTCACTGCTGTGATTGAGGCTGATTTCGCAAATGTCCACGTATTGCTGGCAAGGGGGTGCGGGTGTTCTCAATTGTTGAACCTCGTTATTTGTTGGGGCTTTGCGTGGAGTAGTGACCCTTTTGGCCACAATTGTAACAACCGTTAGTTCCAGCCCGACAGACACTCCTATGCATCTTACCGCAATTTGGGCAAGGTGAAATTCCTCTCTGACCTTGGTTACCTCCAGTTGGCTCGAGGTTAGTCTGTGCCTCGTACCTTGGTTGAATAAACTGTTCGGCCCGTTCCTTTTCTTGCCATACTAGCTTATTAATCGGATTGATATTGTCTTCATTGTTGTCCCACTTGCGCTTCCCTTTGAGGGTATGCGAGGCTGCTGGTGGATCGTTTGGCGTTGAGATCAACAATGGGGCTGACTTGTCCGACGGCATTGCAGCTTCAACGTCAAGTGCCCTGTTCAGAGACTCCGTGTATGAGAGTCCTCCGTGGCTTGCTAGAGTCATCCTAATTTCGTGTCGCAGACCGGCACAAAATTTCTCTGCCATCTTCTCATCTGTGTCCACTTGTTGCGGAGCAAACCTAGACAGGTTGCAGAATTCCTTGTCGTATTCAACCACAGATTTCTTTCCTTGTTTCAACTCGTAGAACTCAGCTTCTTTCTTCTTCCTATAGCTTTTCGGAATATATTTATCATATAATCTTGTCTTAAAATCTTTCCAAGTATAACTTGCCCATTGTTCAGGTGTCAGAATTTTTCGTCGTGCTTCCCACCAGAAGTCAGCCGATCCTGTTAGTTGGAATGAGACGCAAGATAGGCGTTCCTCATCAGTACAACGTAGAAAGTTGAAAATGCGTTCCATTGCACGCACCCAAATCTCAGCTTCAGCCGGTTCACTCGTTCCGTCAAACGTAGGTGGATTTTGCCTTAAAAAGAGTTCTTCGACTCTCCTAGTTGGGGGCGGAGGGGATGGGTTATGTCCTTGAGCATCTTGTGGTTCTTCGGGTACAGCGTTACGGTTTCTGCGATTGTTATTGTTTCTCGCAGGGCGTCCTCTCTTAGGCGGCATTCTGGTAGCAAAGATGTGCCAATTAGTACACTCTAGCATAATCTAATACAAGCCTCTAAAGAATTCTTGTACAGGTTAACTTAATGACAACATTGATGTAGTAAGCTTTAAGGGTCCTTAGCATCTCATTTCCATGAGTCATATCAATTCTTAAGCATATAATATCTCATCATCTAAACTGGATACTTAGGCATAAGTCATGGAGATTTATAGCGGCTATAAAATCATGAGCTTAAAAATTATTCTATACGCATCACTTATCTTGCTGCCTTCACTATAGCCACCAAAAGATACAATCTAATTTCTTTTATGTTTACTTCTATGTTCTGTCGTAGTGGTGATCTCATATCTTAATAGCTCTATGTTCGTATGAATTCATTCCATAGGCATACTTAATCGTGTTTGCATAAATCATTTCATTCAACAACATAACATAGCTATTAACAGTTACACACTTTGTCACTTTTTGTAAACATTATCTCAAAACTTGAAATAGCTTACCATTCTGCTTCGTTGAGTGTGATGCGATGAAGTGCTGAGCTTTGTCGATTGAACTCTAGACACTTCTATATTCCTTCCTTAAGCATATAATCATTTGTATACTGAACGTGTGACTTGTTGGCTCCAAAAGCATATATACCCGTTTACACTTCTATATTCCTACTCAAACATGTGTCTGATGGTATGATGAGAAGATAGCTGAAATGCATTTTATAGTATTTACCTGCTATGCTTGGTGTTCGTTAGCTGTTTGTTGCTATTGAATTCAATGAGAAATTTAGGCTTGTAATTGATGTTGGCTGCTGTGGTGTTTGAATCGGTGGATAGAAACTGAAATAAATTGCTTATTTGCTTAACAATTGCAGGATGAACTTAATCAAAGGAGAAGAAAGCATTGAAGCCAAGCATTACCTTGAGAGCTTCGGCTGAAACGAACTGGAATTGGTCCTCTGAACTTTCGGATGAAATTAAAATGAGAGTGAATATTGCATTTGTTGGGTGGGGAGCAAGTGGTGGTGGAGTTGATAGTTAAAGGATTGGAGATATTGGTGGTGGTTGGCTGAGGGAGGAAAGCAAAAGATGGTGGCGCACTTGGCTAGTGCGTAGGTCTCATAGATATATGTTGAGTGGAGTTGGTGGCTGAGTAGGCCACGTAGAGTCTACAGCTTTTGTAATATACTAGACGATTTTCCCCAAGTTGGGAACTAGCCTGTAATCTGTGAACTGTAAATAAATACTGGCTTCGATTTTCAATCATCGCATTTCTGTATCTTGCTTGATATCTTTTTCCTTGCCTGCTAACTTGATAAACTGTAATATAACTTAAAT
Organism: Salvia miltiorrhiza; assembly: GCF_028751815.1. Classification (NCBI taxonomy): domain Eukaryota; kingdom Viridiplantae; phylum Streptophyta; class Magnoliopsida; order Lamiales; family Lamiaceae; genus Salvia; species Salvia miltiorrhiza. The sequence goes on from NC_080389.1 coordinate 45,125,985, forward strand.
TAAATCCGTAGATTTAATCTGCGTTGCAGTCGGAATAATTCCTCGACTTCTAGTAGCACTAATAAAATATAAATGCTTCTGTTTTTCTACTAATAAATAACATGACTTTGTTAAGTCAGTTATAACTTGGAAATAATAATTATTGAATAGCTCAATAATCCTCGTCGCGTTTTTCTCATGCATACAAAAGCACACGGCTAAAATAATACTCCATCTCTGATAATAATAATAAAAAAAAATCAGGACCATAAACTGGATTCATTTATAAAAATTGCATTTACTAGTTTTAATCATAATTAAAAGAGCGGGCTACTACATAAATTAAATGGGCCGACGCCTCACATTTTATTTAGGATTAAATACATGTAATATTACGAATTTTATTCGAAATTCACATTACTCATAAGATCTTTAAAAAAATTATTTTTTATCACAAAACTTAAATATTTGTTCAATTTTTCCACTATTTTATTTTCCTTTGGAATCGATGTGGCGCTATGTGGCTTGCCAGCATGCGTCATATTTATTGTTGTCCGATGATTTAAGCGTAATGTATCATTCTTGTACAAAGTTTTGTACAAATTTGTGATTAAATATGTATAAACTCTAAATGTTTCTTCATCTTCCTTCTTCATCCAGAATTCGTGTTCTTCTCCTTTCACCAAGGGTTATTCTTCTCTTTCTTTCTTCTTTAATTCCTCCGCACGTTCTGTTACCTCATTTTCCTTATTCCCTTCTCCTTCTTCGTCCAATTTAACTTACATAATATGTCTTCTTCTTCTTCTTCTTCCTTCTTTTTAGGTCAATGAAATCAAAAAATAAAAAAAAATAAAAAATAAATTCAGAACAATGAAAGAGTAATGGGCGAATATTGGACGAGCAATGGGAAGAGCAATTTAGAAGCCTATCTGTGCAATCATTGATCGTCGTCGACAGGAGAAAAAAGGCTCGGGTTGGATGAAAAAGGGGTCTTGTAGGAAGAACATCAGATTTAGTGAAATGGAGTGAAACTAAAAGTTCTGATCGTGACTCGCCAACGACAGGAGTATTCAAAAATCGTTTCACATTCTTAATTGAAATCGTCAGATGTTGCGATTTTAGGGATTTAGATATAGATGATAATTTAGGGATTTATGGTTATTTAAGATTTTATGTTGTTGGGAACTTAATGAAATATCCTAATCCTAGTTTTGATGATACCAAAATCAATAGGCTTCAATTGTAATAGACTAGAACTGTTCGAACTCAAGTGTTAGAGTTTTCTTTCTAGTTTAGTTGTTGTTCTAAAGATTGAAGACTGAAGACTGAAGATGCCGACTGAAGTATCAGTCGAAGTATCAATTTTGACTGATTACTTAATGCGCGCCACGTGGATTCAGCGGACTGATACTAAAGTCAAGTATCAGTTAAACATTCTTCCTCGGACTGAACCTCCAACGTTCAAAGGAAGCCACGCACCCCAGAAGTACAGCCGCATTAAATGCAGAGATCTCAGGATCGTCCTTTCTCTGCAGAGGACATTCCTTTTGGTGATTACCTTTTCAGAGATGTTTCATCTCCTGCTCTTCGAAGTAGCCGTTCTCACCAAACAAGGAACCTCGAAGATTGAAGCCTCGGCCCAAGTTCAAATTACTCTCTAACGGAAGAAATCTTGAAGACCATCTCCGCCAACAGATCTATTCAAGATGTCTCCAATAAATAGCGCTCGAGGATCACTTCAATCTTCACCGATTCAACAACATAAGCTGAAACGCTGCCAAATTTGTTACTCTGCTAAACCAAGCCTCTCCAAAGTTTGAATCGAAGAAGAGAATCACAAAGCCAAAAATCAGCCACTGCTGATTACATACATTCTCTTAGACCTAAGGCAAATATTATATATCCAAAGCCTAGGTAAAAACTGACTGCAAAGAACTTGTTCTTTCTGGTTTAGTTGGCAAGTTTTCAAACCTCTCTTCAATCAACCGAATTGAGTGTTTGTGTCGAAAAGGAGTTCAGACCAGTGTTCTGTCTCCGTGAGGTCCTAGAGCTCAGTGTGCACTAGGAGTGAGAAATTCAATCCAGTGGGTTGGTACTGAAGATAGGATCTTCAGTCGTTTCGGTCTGTCTGTACCCGCAAGCACACGTTCAGGTTTGTGTGCACCCGCAAGCACTCGTTCAAGTTTGTTGTGTACCCGTAAGCACTAGCATCGGTTTGCAGTGCACCCGTAAGCACTTGCCCAGTGAAGTTGTTGGTCTGATCAACCGACCGTGGATGTAGGAAGTGTTTTTCGAACCACGTAAAAATCTCTGTGTTATTTACAGTTTTCAATACTTACATTCTTAATTGTGCTCTTACCTTGTTAAACTGAAAACTGATTAATTGCAAAGAGAAACTTAACGACTGACAACGTGTTTAATTACACAGGCTATTTCGAAATAAAAGTTTTCCGTTGCGTGTGTTATCAGTCTAACTGATCTATCTTCTGATAGTCATTAAGATTCATAACATATCTCTGTTTATCAAACTCGACTGAAGTCTTATGTGTATCAGTTAAAGTCTGTGATTTAACTGATAACTCCATACTGAAGAGTATTCAGTATCAATCGTCAACCCTGTTTTGACTAAACTCTTTTCAGTAAACATGTTGAGTCAGTTTGTGTTTAAAGTTTCGTTTTAAACTCGAAAAATAGCCCATAGGTGTATTCTCCCTCCCCCCCCATACACCTATTCAAGACCCTCCGGACCTAACATATGTGTAATTTAAATCCATATTTATCCCACGTCAGTTTTATGTGTAAAGTTAAATCCACATCACTGCGATGTCAATTTTACAGTGACCAGAAATAAAAACGGTGGAAAAATTGTCAAAGTTTGAGATAAAAAAAATGATTTTTTTAAAGATCGTGGATAAAGTGAATTTCAGGCAAAGTTCGTGATATTACATGCATTTAACCCCTTTATTTACTACTATATCAACGCTTTGTCGGTGCACCGTCAAAACCATACGTGCACGAAAATAAACCTATATACTATGACTAATTAAAATTTACAGCCTACTAAATTATAAATTAAATATTAAATTTTATATTTTATTGTATATTTCAAAATTACATTAAATATAATTATATATATATGGTGTGGTTCTGGAGAGAACTACATTATTTGTGAGAACGTGAGAACCATCAAATCTAATGCATCCACTGTAAAAATTAATGCATTCGCTGTCAAAATTAATGCACTCAAAAAAATAAAAAAAAATTGCTCCCTTCAGGATTCGAACTCAGGATCTGCATTCATCCAACAAGATGATGCATCCACCGTAGATCTTGATGATCGAATAGCTGAAAATGGTTCTCCATTCTTATTTTATTTAGTGGTTCTTTCTTGAACCTCTCCATATATATATATATATATATATATATATATATATATATACTATAAACCAACAAAAATGTATGAATTTTATGTAGAACACATATGAATTCACTGTATAAAGGTATGAATTGCGAAAAATAAATTTTTTGCTACCTATGGGATTCGAACTCAGGATCATGAATTCATCCAACAAGGTGATGAAGCAACCGTAGATCTTGATGATCTAAGGGCTGAAAATGATTCCTATTTTATATTTTATGAAGTGTTTTTATTTTAGCTTACCCATATATATATATATATAGGGGCGCGCTCCAGTGAGACCCCCTATTTTTCGTGTAACATGAGGACAATGAATAAGACATATAATACTAATGAATAAGACGTATATCTAACAAACAAGATGTATATGCTGATAAAAAAATAAAATATAAAAAATTGGTAATGAATAAGACATATATATTGATGAACAATGCAGTACTGATGAATAACAAGATTTAAAATATTCTGCTTCCTCCAGGATTCGAACCCTGCGAAAAAAAAAATCACCCTCCAGATACAATATCAGCCATAGGATTGAAGAAATAAACACACCAGATCGTGCCCTAGATCTCACTAAAAATAAGGGGTCTCATTGGAGCGCTCCCCTATATATATATATATATATATATATATATATATATATATATATATGCTTTGGTGGTATTATTTTTATACTTTTGTCCAATATTTGAATTCTAGGATCATGTTTTCAAATTCTTTTACATTAATGTAGTTTGAGTGTTGTTTTCTTTGTTTAATTTGTTGTTTTTTATGAGACATGATTCTTTGATGTTTTTGCGGTCCGTTGGCGGTCGTCTTTTTGATTCTCAAGCCCGATACTCTTCATACTTGACCGTTGGACTTTTATTATTAATGTTGTGCCTCTATAACACTCAGATTTGCACCAAAATAGTTAAAACTACACCCAAATATAATATTACAAAAGAATATGAAACTCAAAACAAATGATATCACATTGAAGCATAATTCCAACACTTCACACAATAATACACCAATAAAACAATGTAAAACGAGTGTTTATCAAAAGATAAAGTGGGTGTATGAGATTTTTCGCAATCACTATAAATTGATTGTGTACTTTACTTTCCACATTTATTTTTAGTATTGATCATCTGCTCATCTAATATGCATACTGACAAGTCATTCATTGCAATAAGCATATGCTTACAAAACTGATTTAAGCTTCTGATATTAAATTGAATATTAATTAAGCTGAAAAATCAACTAATAAAGATATTGTTAAGCGAGTAACTAACCACCATATTTCACACAAGTCAGTTATCTGTCCAATTGATGAGCTTACGAACAGTCAATAGGATCGCTAACTGTATTCACAGTTTGAACAAGTTTATCTGGATATCATTTAATTTAGCATTGGTTAAACTGATCTGGGTCAAATCAGTTGACGAATTATCTGTTGAACTTGTTCATAACACAACACTTTGAAAAGTAAACGAAACTTTGTAATTGGTGTATCCCCTATACTCCAGTACGCACTCGCTCAGGACCAATACTTGGATAGAGTGATTGACTTACGAGATTAAAGATCTCAATTTCAAGTCCATCGTCATGCTACCTTTAAAATTATTTATTTCATCAATTAAAAAAAATATAGAATCGCTTTCCTGCTTATGAATAAAAATGATTGCATGCTCTCATGAATAAAAGTTAATGAATTAGATCTGAATCTGATCCAAAACGGGCCTGGATAAGAGGACCGCACACAACAATCGGCCTCTTTAAATATGAAATGCTCCCTCCTATTTATAATATATAAGTCTTTTTGAAACTTTCAATTATTTATATTTCAAATGACTTATTGGAGTTTAATTCCGAAGTTGTCCTTATTAACTCTCATCATTTATGTATTTTTGTACGTTTTCATCAAATATTGATTGATTCATGAAGGAGAAATTATCATTATTAATTAAGATAAATTTGAATATAAATTCTTTTTCTTAATATGTGTGCAAATGTCTAGAAAGATATATATTATGAATATTTATACATAAAATTCTTCAAAATCGTGAACAAAATTCTCTATTTTTGATATATTCATATATTTGTGTTAACGTAAAATTATATTTTATCATGAACATTGAGAATATAGCACTGAACGTATAAAATTATTGCATTTATCGTTAAATTAACTGTAGTTGAAAGAATAAAAACAAATTCGCTTTTATGGGATTCGAATTTGGGTGTTGCATTCATTCATCAAAATGATGTTAGATCTTGGCGATTCAAGAATTAAAAATAAGGGTTGATTGCATGCAAATTACTAAACTTTCAACAAATTCTCATTTTAAACACAAACTTTAAAATTTGTATTAAAATTACTTGACTATTTATTTTTTCTTGTTTTGCATACTATCCCATTTTCTAGCAAAGCTTTAGGTCTGAAATTACGTTGTTTTCATCCAACTATAAAATGTGATGCTTGTTTTATTTTCTCATGTGGTCATATTTATGTTACACGAGCATATATATTTAATCAAGCGAGAATATTTATGCTATGTCACCACGCTAAAAAATGGGCGACTATGAAAAACGAGAGGAAAAATAATAATTGAGTAATTTTAATACTCCCTCCGTCCACGAAATGAGTACTCATATTTTCCTTTTGGTTCGTCCACTAAATGAGTACGTATTTCCTTTTTTGGTAAGTGTATGAAAATGGGCCTCTTATTCCACTTACACACATTTAATCAATTTCTTAAAACTCGTGTCACTCCCAAATGGATACTTATTTTGTGGACGAATAAAGTATATGTTTTAAAGTTTGTGTGCAAAGTAAGAATACATTAAAGATTCAATAATTTATATACAATTAATCTTAAAAAATTGTCACAATTTTTTTTGAGTTTGTTCATAAAAATTGTCACTTCCAATTATAATAGTATGGTTCACACAACTCCACATACATTTACAATGAGACTTTCACTTCACTCACAACTCCATTTATATTTTATTAAAGCCCGTAACATTTACAATATCATATATTTTTTTTTAAATAGAAGAAGTATCATTTAAACCTCCTCCTTAATTAGTACTCTCTCCGTCCTGGTTAAATTGATCAATTCTTTTTCAGCACGAAATTTAAGAAATTAATATTTTAAGGATGTTTAATAATAAAATAAATAAATGATTAAATATTTTTTTACTTGTATTTATTCAATATAAATAAATTAATCAATTTAGTTAGAAACTTAAGATTTTCTAAGAAAAAATATTGATCAAATCAGGTGGGTTATATCTAAATGTATAGACGTTTTGCGTCGGACAACTGATTATTTATTTATTTATTTTGAGGGGCAGCACAGCTGATGCTGAATGAAGCTCCTTAAATTCAGTGTAATGAATTTTCTGAGAAGAAGCATTGAATTTTGAGATCACTGTTTACACCTTGGGCCAACCTACAGATACACGCACAACTGTATATATAATTATATATGTTGATATTTTTTTTTTATCAGAATATATGTTGATATTTAATTAATGTTTCCGACGGTTCCATAATTTTACACCATTATTTGCTATAGAAAAAGATAATTTGTTTCATTATGATCACCTCCGAATATATATAATATGGAGTATAAAAGAGAAGTTTTTTCCCTTATTTTTTTATAATTTTTTTTTCTCTTCTCCCATCAATCTTTCTACTACTTTTATCTTTATTTTTTATATAAAATATTTTTTTTTTAAATATCGTTAAATTTGATTTATGAAAAAAATATTTAATATGCATCATAAATATATAAATTAGCGACAAAATATTTAATATGGTATAAAAATCGTAAAAAATGAATTTAAAATAAATAAGTTGTAAAAGCTTTAAAATATTTTATTTTCTCTCTTCATTAAAATCATACAACTTTTTATTTATATTTATGTATAAAAATATTTATTTATTTATTATAACGCGTAATTCTCTATAATAATAATGTATAATGTTAATTTTCATTATCAAATGATTTAAAATTATTTTAATTATCATTACACTTTATACAGAGTTGAAAATTTGTGTTTCTTAATTCGGAATTTTATTGAGTAATTGATATGAATTATTTTATTTTATTTTTAAAATATATTTGTATTATTTATATTTTAATTTTATTTAATATTTATACTTATTTATTTAAAAATATCGTTTAATTTCAATATCCGTTGTGCATCGCACGGATGACTATAATCAATACATCAATTATGGATTTGAAATGGTTTATTGTTCGAGCTCTTAATTCAAAAAATAAAAACCGGACTTCGACGGATACAAGAAGAAGAATATTTTCGCACATGACTTAAACGGTTGACGTCCAATAATTTATAACCCGACGAATTTTGTCTAAAGACAAATATATTCAGCATCGACAATCAATACCTATAAATTTTATGACTTTATCAAAAAAAAAATTATGACATTTGTCACGACTACCTTAGGTTAAAACTAGTATTTGTAATTCTTTTAGATACAAAATACATATCGTGCCATAAAATTCTATATTACATTAGCGATTAATCAAATAACAACCAAGCTAGTACAAACTAGACCTAATATCCAAATAAATGAAAATATAATTCACGCGATGTTGACGAGGCTTGAACTAATAACCTCTTAAAAAAGAAATTTTTGTGTCTCAACTTTGCAACTTCCACTGCACCTTCTCAATTAGTAATTGCAATTATTAAGATGGCAACAATCAAGACATATCACCATTTTGCAATCCCCTCGACAATAAAATCAACAGTTGTTTTCCAAGTGAAAAAAATAATCGATCAACCAAAAAGTGCTCTCTCTCTCAGTCTCTCTCTCCTACACACCTGCTGCATAACATGCCAAAGGAAATTCACATGCACTTGTTTTATATGCATAGAGGAAAAAGGTGCTGCAACTCCTTAGCTTAAGAGAGGTAGTAGATGCTACTCCAACACAACTGGCATTCATTATCCACACACACACACACACATGAGAAAACACTGATCTTCATAACAATGTAGCCAGATTTGCATAGGCTCCTAATTTAGCTGTATAAAAGAGCTCAACAAATCTCATCGATCAACACTTGACTCACTGCTGCAATGGCCTCAAAATTAGTCTTTGTATTTTGTTTGTTTTCAAGTCTGTCATTCTTCCTGCAACTTGAAGCAGCAAAATCTCACTCCAATCTTAATCCTCAAATCACTGTGATGGGTATGGTTTACTGCGACATCTGCTCCAACAACTCCTTCTCCAGACATAGCTACTTCTTACCAGGTTCCTATTTCTTTTTATTTTCTTGCAACATTATTTCCCTTTTTAATTGCTTCAACAACTACACCAGATTGCATTTTTTCTTCTCTTTTAATTCTTCGAGCTATATTAAGCATGCATGCCTGTCTTCTTGAATCCCTAACTTTTTGGCCCATTTTATAATTTGTGAAGTTCTTGTTTTTCTTGAGTCACATAATATGCTTACCTTCTTTAAATTTAGGATGTGTTTGGTTTTGTCTCAGTTTTGTTTGGGCGATGATTGATGAGAGAGAAAGTGTTTTCTTGCAACCCTTTGATTGTTTGAGTGTTTCTCATTTGAAGTTCTTGAGTTATTAAGCATGCCTCTGACTTCTTGCAACCGTAACTTTTTGGCCCATTTAATCTGTTCGAACTTTTCGATTAAAAGATTGCATTTTTGTATTTATGAAGTTCTTATACTTTACTTGCCTTCTTGAATTTAGGATGCATTTGGTTGTCTTAGTTTAAAAATGAAGGATTTAGGTTCTGTTGTCTGGAAAGAAAAAGGTTGGAATTTGCAAGATTTTTGGGAGATGGGGGAGAGAGAGTTTTAACTCATTGTTGATTTGTTATGTAACAACAGGAGTTGAAGTTAGAATAGATTGCATGTTCAAGGCAATTTCTCCTAGAACTGCTGAGCAAATATCATTTTCAGTGAACAGAACAACAAATAAGTATGGCATTTACAAGCTGGAGGTTCCTTCTGTTGATGGAGTTGAATGTGCTAGGGATAAAGCTGTCGGAAGCACTTGTCGAGCAACCCTACTCTCCACGTCGTCTCCGGCCTGCGCCGTCCCCAGTTTCCGGTCCACTTCCGACCAGATTTCCATCAAATCAAAACGAGCCAATATGTGCATTTACAGCCTCAATGCATTAAGTTATAGGCCATCCAAGAGAGACATTGCTCTTTGTGGGAAATGAATCAATAAATTGTTGTGTCTCTCTCATGCACCACTATGACATATCTACTTGAACATTATATATGTGATAAAAGGATGATTTAGAATTTCTTGAAGCTTTTGCTGCAATCTATATGTAGTGTTTGGCTTGTTTGATTAGTCAGTTGTGTGTACGTCGTTAAGAATATGATATGTGTATAGATTTCAAGTAAAATGTACATCGGTTTAAGGTTTTCTTTTCCTGTCCTTTTACATTTGATAGAATAATCACACACACACACACACACAGAGTTTCAACTTTCAAGGGCAGGAAACACTGATAATAATGTTGTAAAATGGATATCCAAAATAAGCATTTTTATTGATAACAAATATTTGATCGAAGTAACCACACTGTCAAACATACATACATGATACAACCTTAACTTGTAGCTGAACATATGGATTCTTGGTTTTCTATGGCTTTCATTACAAAATTAAAAATCAAAACGGCAAGTTGAGAAAATGATGGGGTGAATCTCATGCCTGACCTAGTTTGCTTAAACAAGCAATTCCCTCTTCCAAATAGTCTTGTCTGCTAATCCAAAACTCTGGAGCATCCTGCAATGTGGTTACATGATCTCAAGTTTTGACTATCATGTATCATACAATTCCACTACATCTTGGAAAATTGGAAAAAGCTCAATAAAATAACACAGAATATTTTATGGCTAACCATGACTTGCTAAAGTAAGGATTAACAATTTTCAGACATATTCACATACAGTATATATGTTGATGAAAGAGGATAAATAATGCGAACCTTCATGATTCCAGCAAGAACTGCGCCCCCAAGATACACCATATGCTTTCTTCGTGGTGGATCCTCTATCCGCAGCCTTAGTTTCTATGCCGAACAATAAATAGAATATCATTCAATTCAAAAAGATAGGTGCAAAGGCAACTAAAACGATAATTCACTCGACTGGTTATGGTGAAAATCTTGTGACCCGTACTACGCGATGACAAACTATCACTTATCAGATTTTACCAGCCATACAGTAAAAAGAAGCATTAAGTAAATACCACAAGTCTTGGACATTAGTATGATAAACACAAAACTAGCAGCTTACTAATCTAAACATCAACATTTTTAAGGATTTAGAGTAGATCGAGCTTGAGCCCAGGAATTCTCAAAAATCAACTCAGGCTCATCTTATTTGCAATCAACGACCTCGTTAATTATGATGCACATCAAAACCTGATGAGATTAAGTTGTTCTAATTAATTTATCAAAGGCCTGAAGGTTGTAAACAGGTCAAGTTGAGAGAGAGAGAGAGAGAGAGAGAGAGAGAGAGAGAGAGATTGGGAAGTGAAGAGAGATAAATCATGGTATATTAATCTTTAAGCAGTATTACTAATTTAACTTCAACCCGTCCTTATTCCACTGAAAAGGATATCAATTTAGAAGAAGAATTAGCATTAACTTCTTACCTTCAACCCGTCCTTATTTCCCTTCAACACGGAATCAAGATAACGCTCCGATAATTCTTTCTCCAAGCTGGTAATAATATGACATAATTAAGCAAGCTAAAATAAGTTTCAAGAGAATTAAACAAAAAAGGATAACAAAAACACAATCCTTCTAATTTAACATATCGACCAGGAACCAGCGAGATTCTGTACTAACTTAAATTAAGTTATAATGAGCATAATACGTCCAAAGAATCTAAATACGAACAAGCAAATATAATACTATGATGCAGTCAGATTAATCGAACATGACAGTATGAAAATCTATATGGATAGCAAATTTAGCGATAAAAGGCCCTTCATCACATTTAATTTTTTTGAAGAGGTGATAGATGCATGAAGTGAGATGTAGTGCATCACAGGGTTGGCATTGCTTGGAATCTTTTCCAGCCATAGCCTTTTGAGAAATTGAGAAAAGCCTAGTTGTCATTTTAGTATAGATAAGAAAGCGTGATATTCTCTTCACATCTCAGCAACATAATCTACACCAATGAACCCAAGTAATAGGTTGTCCTCAACAACATTAAGTCAATGGACTTTTGCGAGAAAATATACTATACTGTATTATGAAACAACCATGTTTGTCGTTGAAAGTGGAGAGAGGGATATAATATACTACCGACTAGGTAATCCAGGATACATTGTGCTTCCACCGCTTAGGACAATGTGCTGATAGAGCTGCAAAAAGAAAATGATTCTAATTGCATCAACTGCAGAATGTGCATCACATGGACACCTTGATGTTAAAAGAAATATGAGTACCATCATCCTATTGTCAATATCCATTTCCTGGATGCAACGGAATACCATGTCAGCCATTCCATCTCCTTCAACATCTATTAGCTCCTGCATGAATTACAACAAAATATTATATGCATAACAGTCATAAAGCATGGATCAAAAAGTACTCATAAATGATAAGCATCCTAAACAAAAACCTTTTGCCCCCCCCCCCCCCCCCCCAAAAAAAAAAAAACACACACACACACAAAGGATGCCTACAAAAAGTAATAATTAGTGACGTAAATAAAAGATATAAGCTTCCAATATCATTTCTTATCCTACCAGAGCATCCTGGACAATAAACATAAAAAGTAGGCAACCAGGCACTGGATTTAGAGCATTTAAGCTAATGGCTAATGCAACTGGTTAAGGAACGGCAGATGCCCGCACGTGGATGAGCTAAGTCCTTCTCTGACATCATCTTTCACCATAATAAATAATCCAGAAGACTGATAAAGAGGTCAATAATATTCACTACAAGCTTTGAAATAGCAGAAACATACTTACGGGAGAGAATAGAGCCTCAGGTGCTTGAAACCGCTCATTCCCAACTTTAATGACCCTTCCATCTGGGAGCTAATTATTAGAGGTAAATCAACATCAACACTGCACTTTATCCTATAAAGACAAGAAGTTGCAAAAACAACTTACAGTATAATTTTTTACGAGGATGGTAGTATCAAGTCCCATCTGATACTCCCTTTTGTAATCATAACTGCGGGAAACTAGGCAAATTTTAAAACCCAATGTCTGGTCAAGGTCATTGAAAGAAGTGATGGCAAGTTCACCTTATATAACAAAGCTTCTCTTTGATATTCCTCACTGTCTCAAAGTCAGCATTTCTGTTCATAGCATACCTGCACAAGAAAAAATGCATCCCATTAATGAGAAAAATGTCACATTGCCCAGCATCACCAACATATTGCAACAACTGAGTTCTAAAATTTCAACACTTACCCCCTCCTCATGAGCAAATCAACAAGATATGATGTTATGTGGCGCCCGGCTACGTTCATTCGTTTTGTAAGATGGGGAAATGAGTATCCATCAACAACTGGAACCTGGGACACATGTTTCAAATATCACTTTCCAGACTATAACATGCGCAGTTAAATGCACATGAATCAAGATCATCACACGATTAAACAAGTTCTGACTCTATCTGGCGCTATCAAACTAGAGACCAACTGCCCAATGCTATAATTCTCTTTCCAATTTCTTTTAAATGTATGACTCATTAAGTATCCTTTATCACGTCCAATTCCAAAGCACATCACAAGTAGAACATTACAGAATTCTTACCACATGAGTGACTCCATCACCAGAGTCAATGACAAGTCCCGTAAGCAAACCTGAGTCAGGTCAAGAAAACTTTAAAAGCACATTACTTTTATATCCAAAATGAACTATAAGTCTATAAGATTTCAGACAAAAGTTTTGACATCAAAATCATTAGATGATCGCATTAAGATCACTTCCGGGCCACATTTATAGTAGCCTGGTGTTCAACAGTTAAAACTAGAAGGCTTCCGCTTCAAACATCTAAAAAACCATTTATTCTTGTAAGCACCTTGAGCGTACAAGGTTAAAACAGCTTGTATTTGGATGAAAACGCCTTGAAATTTGTATTTCTCAAACATAACCTCAACCTGAAATAAAGATAACATGAAAACTAGATCGGTCAATATTGAAGAAGAAAATCTAAGTATATCATTCTAAGATGTCAGCTCACCATCTTTTCACGGTTTTTAGAGGGATTCAGAGGTGGATCAGTAAGCAATATTTTACATTCCGCAGGATCTACCTTCAGACAGATGAGAGTAAGTGAAATTAAATTACATCTTGAAATGAGATTGCATATACTCAAACAAAGACAAGGATTTATATTAGGTATAGAAGAAAAAAACCTTTAGTTCGCTAGAAAATACGTGATCCCATACATGTCCCATATCATCCCAATTTTGAATGATTCCATTATTGACAGGATAAGATATGTCCAATTGATGCCGCCACTTTAAACAAGCATCACCCACAAGAGTATCCTATCGGAAAAAAGACGAAAATCCAATAAAGTCTAGGATAAGTTGGTGCAGCATGGCAAGAGTTCGCATCTGAATCATAATAGGAATTAAATATTGGCATCTGAACCATAGCACTGAGATCATGGTGAGTAGGAATTGATTAATAATCCACATATTCTGCTTCCAAATTCCAATGCTTCAAATCCTAGATACCTTGCACTTACTTGACTATATCCAGCAAATAACAGCGGTCAAGAACCTGGTGGTACCCATCAAAATTTACAAATGGGAAGGGCCAACCTTTCTTGTGGTTCCTAGTCGTACTTCGATTCGACAGCTTAATTGAATTAAAGGTATACATACATGCATTGATCCACCTTTATCCACATTGAACGTGAGTCCCACAGATAAAGAATTGAACGAAAACACAAGTTATACAGCATTTACTTCGTGAACCTAAATGGACGAACCTACGGCATTTCCTTCTCTAAAAGATATTGAAAAGTCCAACATGTCACTACTCGTCTAGAAAACGATTTCAATTATGATTTGATATTAACTTTTACTTACACACACATTCATGCGCGCAATTTAAAATGTAAATAAACAAATACCAAAAGTAGATAAATCAAAGAGCAACAAGCTGACCGTGATCTCTTGTTCCATTAAAGATTCTTCATAGCGAAGCATTGGCCTTCCAACAACACAAGGGAACACAGATGTGGGGAAGTTCTCCCCCGCAAATCCACATTTCACGTACTGCAATCAATTCAGACAAAAACCATGAGCATCGGTAATTGACCAAAAGCGTAACAGTAACATCAAATCAAATCAATTCACACTCAAATTACCCTAAAAACCTAATAAAGTTCTATAATTAAGACTAACAGGGCAGATCAACAGCCAAAATTAAAAATTTCAGCACTCGAGAGAAACTTCAAATGTTGCAGAATCAGCTAAACATGCAGCATCGATCGGCGAGAAAAATAAAATCAAACAGACAGACGATCGATCGAAAAACGAAAATATGCAGGTAGTTGAAGATGAGGGTAATTACACCGGTGCCGTTGTCGCAAACGACGACGTTCCGGCTATCCATGTAGAAGAGATTTAGTGCTGGGGATATCACTCAGAAAACACCACCGAAATCAAAATTTCAGCTGATTTAACCAACATTTCTTTCTTTCAAACCGACCAACCTCTCCGCTCATCATTCTTTTAATTAAACTATTCAATAACATTTTTTTTTCATTTGATTGTTTTTATTTAAAGCAATCACATATTCACAGTACAACTGATACCTTCTCCCATAATTTTTACTCTCTGAATCTCACCTGGCATAATTCTTTTTGATATAATAATAAAATAATAATAAACACAAAATTTCTTGTACACCCGAATTATACCTTTATATTAAAAAAAAAAACAAATAATAAACCCTAGCAACCTTCTCTCTCACGCTCTCGTTATCTCCCTCTTCTTTCTTGTTAGAGTCAATGTTGACTCCGACAATGTTGGGTTGAATGTTGATAACATTCGTGTTTTAGTTGGGTGGAATGTTGATAACATTCATGGTGTCAACATTTCTGGGCTTCAACCAATATTCCAAAGTCTGCCTTGATTCTCTACTTTGACTCTCCATTAGTAATTGTATATATTTAATCTTTACCTTCTTTTTATGTTTTATTATTATTTGGTTGTGAAATAAAGATTTTATGCTTGTTGACCATGTTTTCAATAAGTGAAAATGTGGTTATTCATGGTCCAAAGTAGTGGGGTGTTAGTTCCTATTTTTCAGGACCCATGATCTTTCAACCAACATTCCAGACTGGTCGATTAGCAGTGTTTGAAGATGGATTGCAGCGGTTATAGGAACATTTTGGAAGTGGAAAGTGGAGAAAACTAACCACGACATGAAGGACTATAAAAGCAGCAAGAAGATTCATTCATTCTCACGTTTTGTAAGTGCAAAATCAGTGACCTAGCATTCACTCACAACCAACTCGTCATTTTCCTGCTGCAAACATGACACCGGTTCTTCAAAGATTGTTTTGACGAAGGAGACTTAGGCAGTCAATCTGTAAAGTCTATCTTTGTATCGACGGGAGGCCGAGAGCAAGAATTGAAGTACTAGGCCATTAGAGCGTAGCAGGTTGTTTGTTTTGTCCGACTAACATTTCTTATTCGGTTGATTTAGTTTTTGTATTGTATCAACATTCTAGTACAGAAAGTAGATAAGTTGATTTATCTTAGACAGTTAATCTGTAAAGATAGATCTCCAAGAGATCCAAATCTATACTTTACTTTGTTGATTCATCATAGTGATTTTTGCCTTGAGACACTCACAAGTTATTTACATAATCCGTGAAAAAGTATTCATGTGTCACTACAAGAAAAACACTAATAGACGACATGTAAAACCTGTCATCTATTAGAAAATCGTCTGGCATAAATGAAGGTATAGTATATTTAGGGGCGCTAATAGACGACACGCGACCGTTGATCGCTAAATTCTTAGCAACAAAAACTGCAACTAACACAGGTAATTGTAGCAAGCAACAAGTAATCGAGTATCGTATCCTCAGGGACTGACACAACGAAGCAACTCTAGCTATCTCCTAAACAGACTATAACAGTATACAGGCAACAAAAAGTATGAAAGTTTGATTAACACTCAACTTAAATAGCAACAAATAAAATATGATAAAAACTCAATTAATAAAATACTCTGACCCTAGGGATGTACTTTTACTAATTAATTACATGCATTTAACCTATTGATTCAATTACCAATTTAATACAACCCTGATGAGAGATCACATAACTATCCACAAGCTTCTCTAACGAACACCTATGAAAGTAGATTAATTTACCTCCCTTCACATTCAAGATTCCAAGGAATAAATTAACTCCCAAGCGTACAGAAAGAATAGCTCCCTATAGTTTCACCTATCTCATTCAAGTGTCAAGGCTACTACTATAACATGCATTCCTGAATCGGCTGAACAATTATCGCATTCAAGACTCAAACTGAACAGCTAGACATGTAAATTATTGATCAGGTAATTCACAATAAAATAGGCACCAGGAATCATGAATCACAAGTTGGAGGGCAAATTGATATCAATAAACCATACACACATAATTAATCAGCTATGTACAAACCCTAGGTTCAGATTAACGAACTAGCCAGACATCGTAAAAGAAAACATAAACAAAATAAATAAGAAAGCAATTGTAAAAACTAAATTATATAAAATCGTAGTAAATGAATGTAACAACTTGAACCTTCACTCTTGCAGAAATCAAAATCCAGTGCTCTAAGAATTGGAAAGCAATAAAAACTAAAGCTATGAAACTGAAAAATAAAAGCTGGGAACCCTAGATAGGTCAAAAGATGACCTATTTATAGTCTTAGGGTAAAACATAGAGTTTTAATTTGAAAATAACATTGAAAAGCGGAAAAACGCGGAAAACTTAAAACACGCGGACAAAACAGCGGCCTGATCGGCGGTCGCCCAAATTGCCCTCAAAACAGCCTAAAATTCGGCGGTCGCCGAATTTTCACCATACAACATAAATGTCATCCAGGGAATTCGGCGGCCAACTCGGCGATCGCCGAGTTGGTCGCCATTTTTGTTCTTCAAATGACCAAATTTCGGCGGTCAACCCCTTTGACCACCGATTTGCCTCCTTCTCATCCCGACTTCAGAATCTTTGTCTTTTCTCGATTTTTCGGGCTCGATTCTCTCAAAACTTTTCTCTTAAACATATTCCTTACACTCCATGCTCCAATACCACTCATTTCTGCATCAAAACAGCCAAAACTGCACTCGACTGTGAAATCATGAAATAATATCCAATGAACTCCAAATGATAATAAAACGGGCGTAAAATCAACTTAAACCGCGGAATATAAACCATAAAAACCATGCAAAATGAGTGTTTATCAACCGTCTGTCATCTATTCTCGAATAGACGACATGCCTCTGTCCATCGTCTATTCGTTAATAGATAACAGACCTTCGTCCGTCGTCTATTCGTTGTCTATTTCAAATATTATATTTTTTATTTAGCAATTATATTTAAATTTCTTATTTTTCGAAATAAATATTTCATTAAATCTGAAAAATTATATAAAAAATTAAAAACATATACATGAACAATAAAAAAGTCAATCATTAATTTCAAACATTCTTCATCATTAATATCGTTCATTCTACATTACAAGAATGATTTTTCGGATCACAAGGTGATTCTCCGAAATGCATTTCACTAATTCTATGTCCATATGCAATCTTTCAATCAACACAACCAAGGCCACATCTCTTCATCCAACATTCAAAACCATTATTTTGTAATTAATTTAAATAGATTTAATTAAGCAGCAACAACTAATTCTCTGTACCACGTTTTCATTCAGTGTATGCACCAGGTCCTCATCTATTTACAACAGGACAAAGTGTCATTATTAATGATTATGTGCTACAAGCCTCCAACACATTAATATAAAGCAGTAGTGTAAAATATCCAATTATCACGTGCATGGCAACAAAAGACTATATCCTCCTTCTTAGCACCAACAAAAGAAAATAGATAGAGAACAACAAACTGAAGTTCACATGCTATGAGTTTTGTAATAGGGGGAGCAAAATCTAAATCCTTAATCAGTTGAGCGAGCTATATTCTAACTAGAAACTTGTATAGTAACAGAAACTCCAACAGAATAGATGAATTATATTTCGTGTTCTAAATAAAAGCAAACAAATAGTCCACAAAAGGAAATCGTTAGATATAATCCTGAAGGAAATCAAAACACAACCAAATCACAAGAGATCAAAAACACTATACTTTTAATATTAACAAGGCAAACTTGAAGAACCAACAACTAGCTAAACTCACACAACACGTGAGAAATAACATAAAAGCTAAATGTCAAGTACTGCAGCATATCATGTCACATTAACTCTTGAATGATGAAACTAGAAAGCAAAACAAATTGCTTAATCCACACACTCACTTTACAAACAACGGAGGATTGCAAATAGAAAGGATTTCTGCAATAAAAATCTGTAAAAAGTGGGATTAGAGGGGTCCTTCTTGATATCCTGAGTGTAAAGAGTTGCCGCTTAATTTGAGATAATTCCTTGCTTTGAAAAAGCTCATTCATTCACTATTCATTCACATAACATGGTAATCAATTTATCAACGCATATATACTATAAAAGAGGGAAAAACAGAGAGCAGCAATAAGATGATACTATAACTGGAAAACTTTAGCATCTTACCCAGTAAAAGATTACATGATCAATCAATTTCAAAATTGCTCAATCCATAAAAGTCCTACACTAATTATTTGTATCTATCCACTGAGTAATGTGATAACTACAAGAAACAATGAAGACAACATTTATACCTCAAATTTGTCACATTTGTAGATGGTTGCTGCTCGTGGAGCCCGGTCGATCTTGCTCTTCGGTTTAAAGAAGTGTAGATCCTTGCTAAGTCCTACATCTTCGGGTTTCATACCATCTGAAACATGATACCATCAACTTACAATTAGCTTTGACACACTTTTATCAGTAGCTCGGTAGTTTAAGTTGGAAAAAATCATTTCAGCAATACAGGAGCTCACTCCACACCAGAACTCAAAAGCAGTTTCTAAGTTTATTCTATTAGTGAACGATTCATATATAACCATATGAAAACACATAAGGGATATTTGAGATATTAACACTTCCTCTGGTATATGAAAAGTACAACTAACCTGCAACATTTGCCACAAAAAAATGCAGCACTGGAATACGCCGATCTTATGAGGTGTTTTAGTCAACAACTAGTGGAAACCAGCAATCCGATTCTCAGTGAAGGATAGGGGCGTTAAGCAGTTCTATGGAGAGTTTACCAGAGGATTGGAATTTAAGGGAAAAATTAAAGAAAACCCTAGGTAGTTCTAATTTGAGAAATTGAGGGAGATGATGAAACGAAGAAGGGGAGAGAGGGACGCCGGCCTCGCCGCACCGGAGGCGGTGAGGACCGGCGATGTTTGCCGGATGAACGGAGGAGGAGAGAGATGCCAGAGAGAGAGTAGGCCATGATTAAAATTATGTTTTTGAAATGCGTCGTCTATTAATGTTAAAGACTACATTATATTATCACATCGTCTGTTATACCAATAGACGACGTGTTTCTGAAAACCGTTGTCTATATAGATGATAGTAGTGTTTGATTAAATATAGTTCATTCCTAGGGTCAGAGTATTTTATTATTTGATTTATTCTCTGATTTTATTTATTATGTTTTGAGTTTAGTTTTTATTCATCCATCTTATTTGTGTTTGCCTTAATATTGCTAGAGAATTATTAGGATTACTTAGAGTGATTTCGTTTATTTGTCTCTGTGGATATGATATAAGCTTGTTGTTTATTGCTACAATTACGCTGTGTTAGTTACAGTTTTTGTTGCTAAGAAAATAATTATCATGAATCAATGTAGACGAAAGTGCAAGAGCTAGTTACTCGACAGAGCCAGCCTATAGACGAGAGTTTGAGCCACAAGAGATTGATACGATCAAATATACGTTGAGGCTGTAGGCAGACTGGAGAAAAAGAAGAGGGGTGTTCACGTTGGTGGACTTGCAGCGAGCTTTAAGATCTGAGGAGTTGAGTGGAACATCTCACTTCCAAGGTCCCTCCATTGATCTGCATTGCATCATGGAGAAAGAGCACGAACTCCCATAAAGACAAAAAAAGCGACGTGAGGAGAGAAATGCCTTCATGACTCGATTTAAGGATCAGATGGAAGCTCGAAGATAGAGAGATGAACGACAACAACAAGTGGCTGAGGCCTAGTAGGCTTAGTTAGAGGCATGACAAGGCCTTATCGAGCTTTTCGCGACGAGACTTCCACCACCACCTTCTTCTTGATTCTCATCTTATGTAATTGATAGATTAATGTGCAAAAATTTGAAAGATTGTTTTATGACGATGAGCCTTTTTTATATTAAGGTTCTTGTTTGTGATATTGGTTATTTGTAAAATTTGAACAAGTTATTTATAACTAGGTAGATTTTTTTTTAAAAAAATTATCAACCAAACATAGTCTATTGGTACACGTGTCACCTTCTTTCCGTCATCTTATCGACGGGTCACGGGCAGATGTAAATTTTGGACGGCTCTAAATCGGCCGACACCGATAATAATATGGAACCAAACTAAATGAATCAAAATAGTAATAAATAACTATTAAATAGATATATAGCAGAGTTATCAATGTATAAACACATTATTTGGTTATTTAAATCCATGTAATTGATACTGAAGTCTGTATTTAATGGTGCGTGGAATGAGATGAAAGTTTCACATAACAAACAGCCATGCCTTCTCTTCCTGCCTCTCTCCTCATTATCTTCCTTCTATTTTTGGTGTCTTCATCTTTTGCAGGAAAAGCTTCAACTGATACGCCGTCGCCTCGCAATCTCAGTCGTCACAGTTTCCCGCCTGGTTTCATATTCGGAGCTGCCTCCTCTGCCTATCAAGTATATTTATTAATTAATCGTTTAAACTTTTATTTCCAATACTTTATTATATTTCGAGGAAAAGGTAATTTGCAAAAGTATTTCTGAAATTTGACGCATTCGTCAAAACAATCTATCATATAATAAAGTATATTGATGGGGGCGGTTATTCAATAAACCACCCTTATTTTAAGAATTACGAACCAGTAAAAATGCATGAATTTTATGTATAACACGCATGAATAAATTGTATAAATGCATGAATTGCGAAAAATAATTTTTTGCTATCTTTGGGATTCGAACTCAGGACTATTAATTTATCCAACAAGGTGATGAATCAACCGTAGATCTTGATGATCTAAGGGCTGAAAATGGTTCCTAATTTATATTTTAAGAAGCGTTCTTATTTTAGCCTTCCCCGTATATTGATATTGTTAATTAATCTACAGATATAAGTTTGGTCTATTTTTAGTAGTTCGAATACAATGTGTTGTGGACCGATTCTTTTCCTAATTGGTTGTAGAACGTTATAAGGAACAATATTTATGAATAATACCCTTAAAAAAATAGTTCAAATACAATTCTTTTTTTTTAGACGAGTTCAAATACAATTCTTGTTATCGATTAATCATACTTCTAAATTTGGAATTTTATTTTTCCATTTTCATGTTAACCATTTTCTTAATCTCGATTACATGTTTGTATTAAAAGTATGAAGGCGCTGCATTTGAAGATGGGAGAGGACCAAGTATATGGGACACTTTCACCCACAAATATCCAGGTGTTTATATCATTTTTGCAAGAGTTTTTTGTTTATCAAAAAAATTGTTTTACATTTTTGTGTTTCCTAGTTATGCAAAGCTTAATTTGTTATTTTATTTTTCACATTTAAAATTAAAAAGGCATAGTTCAAATTGATTTATAATACTCTCTTTTTATAAAAATGTACTCCCTCCGTCTCACTAAGTATAACTCTCCATTTTTGGGCACGGTAATTAAGAAGAATTGCGATTAAAAGATAAAAACGGTAGATAGTTGTGGAGATCAACTTTTTATGTGATAGAGTAGTTTTTTTCAATGGATCATTATTAATAGGACAAACGAAAAAGAAAAATGAGTCATTATTAATGGGACATAAGAAGTAATCCCTCCGTCCCATTGATCATGTCCCGTATTCCTTTTTTGTTTGTCCCACTGATCTTGTCTCATTTCTATAAATGGTAACAATTAACTAAACAATAAAAATTCTTAATTACCTTCTCTCTCCTGCTTTATCACTTTATCACATTCTCTCTTCTACTTTATCACTTTATTACATTCTTTCTCCTACTTTATCACATTTCATCTCCTTCTTTATTAATTTTATACTTTTATTACCTACACACTTAAATCACTAAGGGTGCCTCCAACGGTTGAAAAAATCAGTTTCTAAAATTGAGAACTACCATTGGGAGAAAAAGAAACTGGTTTCCAAAAAGAAATGGAGAAACTGGTTGCGAACTGGGAAACAGTTTTTGCTGACATAGCGGGTCCCAGGCGCGGGCCCCATTTCTTTAATTTGTTGATTTCAGCCGAATAGTGGCGGCCCCATTCCTTCAATTTCTTGTTTTCAGTCGAGTATTGGTGACTTGGTGTTCCCATTTTGCTTTTTTCCTTTGAATATATATATATATATATATATATATATATATATATATATATATATATATATGTTACGTAAAATAGATATATATATTGCTTTGTTGAATCACTTGTAGATAAAATTGAGGGGGCCATATGTATAGTTCAAATTTTTGGAAGTGTAATTTTTATATCTTTTTGCAATCACGAACGGGTATTGAATTTCTGATCAATATAAAATTTAATTTAAATATATAATTAAAATATGTAAATAATATACAAATTATAATTGAAATAAAATTAATGTATATATAGATATATAAATGGAGTATGTATTATAGTGAGACCCTAAAAAAATAAGAAACTAGTTTATTGTTGGAGGAGATGTAATAGAAAAAGTATGTGAGTTTCTAAAGTTGACGTGGCAATGATGTGTCACTTTGGAAACTGAAAATGGAGTTTATGATTGGAGGCACCCTAATAATACTCTTCTTAATAACTGTGTCGAAACCAAATGGAACGAGCCCAATGAGTATCTAATTTATCATTTTTATCCGTTTTCATAAAATAAAATTTTTACTTCAGTATATTTAATTACTTTATTAGTTCACATTTTTAAGACGACCGACAGAGCATACTTTTAACACAGATAATTTTGTAAATCAAATGGACAAAATACAAGTTCTCGTTACACTGTGATAAAAGTGAATACATTTTCTCATCACAATACCAGTTCTAGCTAGGCTATGACATAGCTCGGTGTAGGGGTGAGCATTCGGATTTCGGATCGGATTTTTGCCTGATCCGATCCGATCCGAAAATCCGAAATTTTCCTAAAATTCAATCCGATCCGAACCGTATTATCCGAAAATCCGAATCCGAAAATCCGAAAAATTTCGGATAAAATCCGATCCGAACCGAAAAACCCGAAATGTGAAAAAAAATTCGAAATGTAAAAAAAAAATCCGAAAACCGAAAAAATCCGAAAAATCCGAAATAGATGTCAACCTAACATATTAGATAATACAATCAAATTAAGGTCATAATTAACAAGCCATTAATTATAATCAACCAAAATGGGAGTATAGGGTTAGAATTTAGAAATATTTAACTATTTAAAAACTAATAATTATATATATTTATTTATAATATTATAATATTAATTATATTATAAATATAATTCGGATTTCGGATTTTTTCGGATTTTTAAGGTGCCAATCCGATCCGATCCGAAAATCCGAAATTTGCTTAAAATTCAATCCGATCCGATCCGAAAATCCGAAAAATCCGAACCAAATTTTAAATTTCGGTTTGGTTCGGATCGGATATTCGGATTTCGGATATTTTGCTCACCCCTAGCTCGGTGGGACAAATATGACGTTATTTATGTAAAAACTGTTGATGCATTAATTCAACGCTATTATTGTTTATGGAAAAACTATCAATAATAACAATATTATAATCAGGTGGTCACTCGAGTAAATAACACTAATACTAATTTTAAATAACACTAATGATAACATTATTTTAAAATGATACTAACATTATTTTATTTTACGAATGACATTATTATATTATATAAATAACACTATCTTAAAATGACACTAACACTTTATTAAAATGACACTAACACTAAATGATACTATCATGTTATCGAAATGACATTGTAGACTCCGATGTATGGACCCGAGTGTACCATACAACCGAGTGTACAGGAGATTTTGTGTATTATAATAGGGATAAATGTTATACTCTCACGGTCCCATTATTAATGACATGTATTTTATTTGGGGTGTCCCAAATTAAATAACTCATCCGACGAACCACATCACAATTCAGGGGGTCGAAAAAAGCATGCGTGATATTTTTGATACAAATTGAACAGTTTGTATAGTTCAGGGTATTTTTGATAAAAATGGGTATATATAATTCAGGATTTAATATGATATTTTCTCATTAAAAAAACCTACAATGTGCATAAAATAATAAAACTAACTAAATTTATTTCAAATTAAAACCAAAAAATTTAAATAAAAATATTAAACCAAAACAATTAAATAAATCATTTTTTTAAAATATTTATTTTTTTGAACATATTTTATCCAAATAAAAGTACTCATTTTAATTTGCACCGACACCTTTGTAGGAAAAATAGCTGACAGGACCAACGGGGACGTAGCCAACGATTTCTATAATCGATATAAGGTATTATAAGTTGACCCCTTCTTCTTTTTCTATTTTTGTGCTTCTTATTCATTTTATTTTTATTTCTGTTTTGTTTTGTGGAATTGATTATACAATTTAAACAAAAGACAGGCAAATCTCATTTTTTTGTATACGTCCTAAGCAGAATAATTAATTCAACCAAGAAAATTATCTGACTTATTGATTGTTTATATTGGTTTTGTAATTATGATTTAATTATTAGGAATACAAATTAACATGTCTCACCTGTATTGACTTGGTTGCTACATTTATATAAATCCAAAACTTTGTTTCTAAATTAGTTTAATCAAATTAGCTACACTGTAAATACAACTTGTATCTGAGACTGAAACGAAATTAAGGGGTGTATTGGATTGAGATTCTGTAGGATTTTAAAGGATTTCGAAAGTTTGGGTGTATTCAATTCAGACTTTTAAAAGTCCTTTAAAATCAAGATGTATTCAATCCAGATTTTTTAAAGTCTTTTAAAATTCAGAGGTATTCAAACCAGATTTTTTAAAGTCTTTTAAAATCAGGTGGTATTCAACATTTCATAGATTTTAACAATCCATGGATTCTGATGGATTTGTCAAAAAAAATACAAATGACGAAATCCGAGCTTCAGACTTGAGATTTCGATGGATTCCTCTAAACTCCACGCAACTCCACTCGGAGTCTATGAATTTCGAAAGTCCTTTAAAATCTATAGACTTTTTAAAGTCCTTTAAAATATGTATATGTTGTCGTAAAATAAATAATATTGAAGTTTTGCCCACAAAATTTTAATGAAGCTGTAGAGTTCATCTCCTTTTAGGTGCCGGGAGTATTTTCGTCTGCCACTCTTTTGAGTTTAATTCATTCCCTAAGGTTTGCCTTAATGCTTTGTGTGTTTTATCTCTTATACCAAATAAAAAATGAAATACTGAAAGTGTGAAATATTGAATAAATTCACATATTTAGGGAGCGTTTATTTTGCATAATTGATAAAATGAGATTGAGTATTTTTATCCCCAAAGTAAGATTACTCTAATCCTACCATTTTGATAGGATAAGAATCAAGCAAAACAAACTTAAATGATAAAAATAATCAATGATTTTAAGATATTCCAAAATTTTAGGATATATCCTTATTATTTTTATTTATTAAGACTAATTCTTTAAAATAAAGCGCCTTTTTATGAAAAAAAAAATTAGACATGAATTCGATCACAACAATCTAAAATTGATAGTAATATAGTTCAATACCAAAATGATTTCTGCTCGGAAATATTGTTCATAATATTTCTTGTTTTGTAAAATCAATATCGAGAAGATATTTTGCCAACGTATCCTTTAATATAACTTAAATGGCATGTTAAACTTATTTTAATCTTTTGATTTACTCAACTTGATCTTATATTTATATTTTTAATCATATTATTTGACAGGACGATGTGGAGACTTTGAAGTATATCGGAGTGGATAGTTTTAGAATGTCTATTTCTTGGCCACGAATATTACCTCGTAAGATAATTATAAAAGCTCTTTTATTCTTTATTTTATTTTTTTTACGTAATTCCACTCTTGAATGAATCGAAAAGAAGCATAAGATAAAACTTATTAGAGTTACAATTAATTGCTCACTTGAACAATAAAGAACTAACAATGGCGCATTTCTCACTAGAGTTGCAATTGATTTTTTATGGGATTATAGCCAAAAAATACATGAACTTTAATAAAAGTTGTAATTTTCACCTGAACTTTCAAATTGACCAAAATATACCTGAACTTATATTTTTTGTTGTAAATTTCACCTCGACGGAGTTCAATCATTGCAAGTTCAGGTGAAATTTACAACAAAAAATATAAGTTCATGTATATTTTGGCTAATTTGAAAGTTCAGGTGAAAATTGCAACTTTTATCAAAGTTCGTGTATTTTTTGGCTATAATCCCATTTTTTATTGACTTAGAAGGATGGAGCGTTGGTCTTAATTCAATCTTTGACTTCACTGTTTATAAATTAAAGTCTAAAATATTTAAATATCTCATCCCCTTTAGTAGGAATGTCAAAACCTTCGGAGTGAGTTTTTGGGTCAGATCAGATCGGGACAGTCCACAATATATATGGGGCGTTGAAAATGATGCCCAGCCCAAAATTGGCCCAGTCTACACGGATTACCGAGAGAGTCTGGCCAAGACAGACCAAAATTGGATAAAATTTATAGTCCCTTCGTCCGCCAAAAGTATATCACTTTTACTATATTGGGCGTCCGCAAAGAGTAGACCACTTTCCTTTTATGGAAATGGTCCCACCACCCATTTTAATATTTTATCCTTACAAACACTCTTTATTTACAAAAAAACCACCCCAAATTCAATCTCAACCACACATCTCATAAAGTGGTGGGACCATTTCTCCATTACATCAAAATCATCACCAATTTTATTAAATCTTGTGCCCAACCAAAGTAGTCTACTTTTGGCGGACGGAGGGAGTATCACATATTCTTAATTTTATAAAACCTATTAACAACGTAAAAATACACAACCACACACAATCACTACAAAAAATATCATAATTTAATTCATAATAAACATTTCAAATCTCCAACAAATCTGAAATAGCGAAAAATAATTCATGAACTAACAAGTAACAATTCAGTGAATTCACTACCACAAATCTTTAATTAATTATAGAACAAAATGACGGGTCAATTTGACCCCGAAAGCCCAACGAATTTTTTTGACCTGTGATCTGCTTGGCCCGCCGAGCCACACGGGTCGGGCCAGGTAAGCCTAATATTTTTTGGACCTTTAAATTTGTAGCCTAGTTTGATCAAAATTACAGATGGGTCGGGCTGACTCGTCAGACCGAACCATTTTGACCCCAGTTTGATAGCCCTACCATTTAAGAGCTGCAATCGCATATATTGATGTGGTCACCCTAATTATTGATAATTATCAGTTATGGTTAATTTTAAATATGAATCAATAAAATTTTGATATACATGGATAACTATTTTTTTTTTACAATTTTAATTAATCTCAATTAATTTAATTAGGGTCGGTCTCTGGTGCGACGGGTCCGCCCCGACCCGCGCCCCAGACCCGAAACCCTAAATCCTAAATTATTACATTTGTTTATAATAATTGTTACTTTTAATAAGCATGAGATATACATTTGTTCGCACAAATGTATATTTATATAAATATAAGTATTTACCTTCATTTAATATAAAGTATTATATTTTCTAAACCCTAAATTCTGTAAATTAAACCCTAAACTTTGTAAGCTAAACCCTAAATATGAACACTAAACCCTAATAGGAGTATTTACTTTTAATAAGCATAAGATATACATTTGGTCGCGCAAATGTATACATTAATATAAGGGTTAATTGCCCCTAAATACACCACATTTCTTTGAATTCTACAATTGCACATCACCTTTAAAATCCGCCCCTAAATACACCATCTTTCCTTAAATTCTACAATTGCACATCACCTTTAAATCTGCCCCAAAATACATCACCTTTATATTTTTTCTGTTTTTGCACATGACTAAAAAATCCTCAAGAAATAAATTAAAGTGTTAATTTATAAATTTAAATATCTTTTTAGCAACGGAAATATAATAAAATAAAATTCTTTATAAAGTTTAAAATCATATATATATATATATATAAGTATTTTCGTAAAGAAATAAATTCTCTAATAAATTTTTAGAAAGAACTTGAATTAAAAAAATAAACAAGTCATGATATCAAGAAAATAAAATGAAACTTTTATTTTAATAAATTTCACACGAATTCGATATAAATTGGAATTTAGAGTTACAATAATCAAAAGTATAATGAGTTTGAAAGAAACATTTTTTTTATATTTTTTTTAAAGAGGTTCGACTCGCCCATTCGACTCTCCACGCGCCTCCAATGTCATTTACCTGAAATATTAAATATGGGATAAGCATACATAGTATACTTAGTGTGGGAACATGCAATTATTGTCCACGTTAATTAAATGGTAACACATACGATCATAACATTCAAAACGACACAGTTTTGCCAATCTGGAAGCCATGTCATTTAAAGTGGTAACACCCTAATCTAATTAAAGTGTTAAATATAAATTTAAATATCTTTTTAGCAGCGGAAATATAATAAAATAAAATTCTTTATAAATTTTTATAAAGAATTTTATTTTATTATATTTCCGCTGCTAAAAAGATATTTAAATTTATAAATTAACACTTTAATTTATTTCTTGAGGATTTTTTAGTCATGTGCAAAAACAGAAAAAATATAAAGGTGGTGTATTTTGGGGCGGATTTAAAGGTGATGTGCAATTGTAGAATTTAAGGAAAGATGATGTATTTAGGGGCGAATTTTAAAGGTGATGTGCAATTGTAGAATTCAAGCAAAAGTGGTGTATTTAGGGGCAATTAACCCTTAATATAAATATTTACCTTCATTCAATATAAAACATTATACATATCAATAATTACTTTTTCTTATGATAATAATTATTTGATCAAATAATAATGTAATTATTTATGCATATTAAAAGTAATCATTGTTATATAAAAAGTAATATTTGATATGGAGAAATGTAATAAAAATTATTATTATTATTATTATAAAGAAAGGTAATGTTTTTAAAATATTATATTTCTTCACAATATTGATGTTAACTACTTATATTAACATAAATATACATTTATATGAACAAATGTATATATATTATGTTTATTAAAAGTAACAATTATTATAAACAAATGTAATAATTAGGAGCATGGGTCAAACCCACGCGGGTCAAGATTTCGGATCAAGAGGGCGGGTTTGGGGCGCGGGTCGACCCGTCGCATCCCATGCTACGGTCACACCCAATAAATTGCGATTTAATTGATAATACTTAAAAGGCGGATCATACATGAGTCGGTCACCTAATTTTAAATACATTTTTTAGTAGGTCAAATTTAAATGCCTCAAGCTACGACCTTTATAAGGCAACTCAGAAATTATTTTAAATTGAGCAGTATATGTTTTTCATAAAACACACTTATTTACTTATTTTTATTTATAATTAGTGCAATCTATTTAATTTTCAAAGACATAATTCATATATATATAAGAATGAATTTTGAAAATAGCCAATTTCTTTTAATAAACTTAAAAATTACCCACTAAAATAAAAACTTAAAAAAATACCCACACAGACCATTTTACCCTTTACCCTTAAATTCAAAATTCAAAAAAAAAAAAACTTTTATTCCCCCTTGCGGCCCGGCCCGGCCCGGCCCTGCCCTGCCCACCCTCCCCCCACCCCTCCCCCAAGCCAAAAAAAAAGTTTTTTTTTACTCCCCATGCCATACCCACCCCAACCCCCCCCTCCCCCAACCTACCCCCAAGCCCAAAAAAAAATTACTCCCCCTTGCCCCACCTACCCCACCGCGACCCCACAACCACCCACCCTACCTCCACCCCCCAAGCCAAAAATAAAAAAAAAAACTTTTTTTTACTACCCTACCCTATCAGGCTATCTACCCCCCAGACCCCCGACCCCACCCCACCCCCCAAGCCAAAAAAAAATTACTCCTCCCCTCTCCTGCCCCGACCCCGACCCCCACCCCTACCCCCTCCCCCTCCCCATACCCCTACCCCTCGACCACCCACCCCAAGCCAAAAAAAAAAATTACTCCTCCCACCCCCCTCCCCCAGCGCCTCGAACTACCCACCCCAAGCCAAAAAAAAAATTACTCCATCCCTGGCCCTACCCCACCCGTCCCCCACCGCCCACCCCTAAGCCAAAAAAAAAATCTTTTACCCAACACCTGCCCCACCCCCCTCCCCCCCCCCCCAAATATCAAGTTTTAAAATTCAAATTCACGACTACTTTAATTCACAACTAGCAATAGAGTTGATTGTGAATTCGAGATTTAAAACTCGAATTCACAACTAACACTAGCAATTCAGTTGTGAATTCATCAAATTGGTTGTGAAATCGAGTTTTAAAATTAGAAAAAACTCGAATTCACAACGAACACTAGCAATTCAGTTGTGAATTCATCGAATTGGTTGTTACTTTTTGTTTTAGTTGTGAATTCAAGAATATTAAGTTGTGAATTTGAGAATTCACAACCAAGACAACTAGTTGTGAATTTGAGCTTTTTTGGTTGTAAATTCACAACCAGTAGAATTCACAACCAAAACTTAATTCACAACCAGAATTTTTTGGTTGTGAATTCACAACCAATCGAATTCACAACCAAAATTTAATTCACAATTACTCCCTCTGTCCCACGAAGCATGACACAGTTTCCTTTTTGGTCTGTCCCACGAAACATGACACGTTTCTAAAAATGGCAAAAAATTTACCCTTTATTTACATTTTCACTTTTTCACCTACTACACTTAACACACAAAATACCAATTTCTTAATTCCCGTGCCGAAAAGAAATGTGTCATGCTTCATGGGACGGAGGGAGTAGAATTTTTTGGAATTCACAACTCGTTGTGAATTTGAGCTTTTTTGGTTGTAAATTCACAACCAGAATTTAATTCACAACAAGAATTTGTTGTTTGTGAAAATCACAACCAGTCGAGTTCACAACCAAAATTTAGTTCACAACCCTAAACCCACTCTAAACCCTAAACCCTAAACTCCAAACCCTAAACAGTCGAATTCACAACCAGAATTTAATTCACAACCCTAAACCCTAAACCCTAAACCCTAAATAGTCAAATTCACAACCCTAAACCCTGAACCATAAACCCTAAACCTTAAAACCTAAACCCTAAATCCTAAATCCTAAACAGTCGAATTCACAACCAGAATTTAATTCACAACCCTAAACCCACTCTAAACCCTAAACTCTAAACTCATTCTAAACCTTAAACCCACTCTAAACCCTAAACCCTAAACCCTAAATCCACTATAAACCATAAACCTTTAAACATAAACCCTAAATCCTTAACCCTAGACAGTCGAATTCACAATCAGAATTTAATTCACAACAAGAATTTATTTTGATTGTGAATTCAAGTAGTTGTAAATTTGAGTTTTTAAAGTTTGAATTCACAAAAAAAATGGCTTGGGGTAGGTGGTCGGGGGTGGGGGGAGGGGAGGGGGGTTGGGGGTGGAGTCAGGGGCAGGGGCAGGGAGGGAGTAAAAAAAATTTAGGTTTGGGGGGGTGGGGTAGGTGGGGTCGGGGGTCTAGGGGTAGAACAGGGCATGGGGGGTTAAATTTTTTTTTTTTGGCTTGGGGGTGGGTTAGGGGGGGTGGGGGTGGGGTGGGGGATGGGGTGGGCAGGGCAGGGGTAGTGATTTTTTTTTTAATTTTAATATTAGGGGTAGTTTAGTCATTTAACACAAGAAGTGGGTATTTTTTTAAGTTTTTATTTGAGTGGGTAAATTTTAATTTTACTAAAAAAAAGTGGGTACTTTCATGTATTAACTCTATATATAATGGCATGTGTCTACGTATAGCTAGAGTGAAAAGAAACACACACACGCACACACATATATTAAAATAAGAACACTTTTTAATGTATAAAATAGAAACTAATGTCATCCATTGGATTCACAAGATCTAGTGGTCTTGATTTACCTATTTTCCAACCATATAATTAACACCACATTTGGGGAGGATAATTTAGTAATTACATTCTTCTTACTATAGGTTACTATCAATTTTTAAATTCTCATTAATTGACTACAAAACAATTTCCATATCTAATCATATCTTTAAGATTAATCTTTAACCTAATCATTCAAGAACTGTAAAGAAGAAAAACTAGATTAATTCAAGCATGATCAATTAAGTATACATTAGTATTAAACATATAATTCGTAGCAGATGCTAATAAAATTCTTTATGCACTATTAATTAATAGACAACGTATAATTCGTAACAAATACACATAAAAATATTTTTAAGTGTATAAAACATATAATTCGTAACAGATGCTAATAAAATTCGTTAATATAATTCGTAACAGATACACATAAAAATACTTTTAAGTCTATAAAACATATAATTCGTAACATATGCTAATAAAATTCGTTGTGCACTATTAATAGATAACATATAATTCGTAACAGATACACATAAAATTCGTTATAATATACAAAATTCCCACTGTACAATATTACTTCATATTCTGTCAATCATTTAAAACTCATTCCATCTCAGACCACAATTCGTAACATTTATTATGCAAATACGTATCTTTAACAAAGACTACACATTCAATTCATTCCATAGAAATCATCTCTGATATGGAATAAAAATCTTTCCATATCTAAGAGCAACAGAATAGGAGTAGAGAGAGAAAGACAAGATGACCTTTTTACCCTTTGGGCCTTTTATTTACGAATCACGAGTGCAAATCTGAAGAATCGTCCAAAGACTTAATTTTAGATCTGGGCGGTTCCTTTATGATAAATGGACGGTAGTTTGTTCCTATTTTATACACTTAAGAGTATTTTCATGGTAGCCCACCCATATATATATGAGGTGGTCTTGGGTGCAATCGGGTTGAACTCGCACCCAGACCCAGACCCGAGTTCAGATCCTAATCCGAACTGTTTAAATGACGCTATTCGGCTACACAAATGAAACTGCGTATAAATGATACTATAATATTGTAATGACACTGTGTATAATTGACACGATTTGATTATACAAATGACACTAATCGTATAATGACACTATTCGGTTATACAAATGACACTGCCTACAGTTAGGGTGGAAAATCGGGTATCCGCGGGTACCCTACCCGCAAAATGCGGGTACCCGCGGGACGAAAACCGCCGAAAACGGCACCCTCACCCGACCCTCTTCCCCGGTGCGGGTACCCGAATACCCGCAGCGGATACCCGCTGCGGGTATGAGGGTACCCTCACAGTCCCGCGAATTTTGTTTTAATTGTAATTTTGCGGGTTTTTGGTCCCGCTGGAGGGTATTTCGTCCCGCGAGAGGGTATTTTGTCCCGCATTTCACAAAAAAAATTGAAAATATCATTTCTATTTCATCGATTATCCATAAAAGAGATGAAAAATTAGGGCTAGGAGGAGTTTTGGGGATTTGGGGGTTAATTCCTAAAAGTAAAATCTAATAAAATTATTTAATTTTAATTTTATAATGTTATTTGCGGGTAATGCGGGTATCCGCGGGTATACCCGAGGGTACCCTCTACCCGCAATTTTTGAGGATGCGATACCCGCACCCGACCCTCCACCCGAATTTTGCGGGTATCGGGTACCCGATACCCGCGCGGGTATCGGGACGGGTGAGGGTATACCCGATACCCGCAACCCGATTTTCCACCCCTACCTACAGTTGATACTATTCGGTTATACAAATGGCATTGCGTATAAATTACATTATAACATTGTAAATGACACTGTGTATAACTGACACTATTCGGTTATATAAATGACACTACCTATAATTGATACTATTCAGTTATAGGCAGTGTCATTTGTATAAACGGATAGTATCAATTATAGGCAGTGTCATTTATACGATTTGGATTAAGAAATGAGTTCGGATCAGGATGCGGATCAGGGTCTTGATGCGGGTGCAACCGATTGGATCCAAGTTTTTGTGTATATATATAGCAAGAGAGAAAAGAGAGAAAAGAGAAGAAAGAGAAAGGAAAGAGAGAGAGAGAAAAATTTATTAGAGATAGAGAGCTTCCCACTTGAGGGTAAATTTAAAAAGATTATAAAAATATACTATGTGAAAAAATATCATCACATTTGTGGCCTTATAAAATTCAACTAACGTAGAGATCCATAATATTGTTGAAGAAGTTACCTATTTTAGCATCCAATAAAAAAAAATTGTCACAAAATCCAACCAAGTTTTTAAATGGGCAACAACATTTTGTTTTAATTTTCAAAGAACACTTACATTTGTTTTTTTTTTTTTTTTCTGTTTTGTTCTTTTTTTTTTTGGTGTTTTATTAGGTGGGAAGCTAAGTGCCGGAGTTAACAAAGCAGGGATTGCCTTCTACAACAATGTCTTCAATGAACTCCTTGCAAGAGGTGAATGTATTTAATTTGTTATCACTAAAAACAGTTCATAGTTGTATACTTTTTTTCTCTGTTAAATAAGTTTCTTTTAATTTGGATAAATTTGTAGGTATAATTCCATTCGTGACAATATTCCACTGGGAAGTTCCTCAAGCACTAGAGGATGAGTATGAAGGGTTTCTAAGTCCTCTAATTATGTGAGTGCATTTCACAAGATATTGCTTCTTATAATTATACCAACTAAATACATATATAAGAATTGAGTAAAATTATATATTTTGGTGACAGTGATGATTTAAAAGACTTTGCGGAGTTATGTTTCAAAGAATTTGGTGACCGAATTAAGAATTGGATTACATTTAATGAGCCATCGATTTTCATTACCGGTGGTTATGTTGGAGATATTGGAATCCTAGCACCAGGAAGATGCTCCGATAGAGCCAAATGTGCACAAGGAAATTCAGCAACTGAGCCTTACATTGTTGCACATAATCTACTTCTTAGTCATGCACAAATTGTCAAACTATACAAGCAAAAATATCAGGTTAATTAATTTTTTTTTTACTCCTCTTTGTATTATTGAATAATTTATTATCTTAGTGCACATGTCAAGGTATTATGACAAAAATTTGTTATAGGGAAAGCAAAAAGGAGAAATAGGGATAACCTTGGTGAGCGAATGGTTTGTACCATATTCAAATAGCAGGCTTGATGTTGAAGCATCACAACGAGCACTTGACTTCAACTATGGGTGGTGAGTAAAATTTAGTTGGATTATATTTTTAATTATATTTATGATATATTACTTAATTATTTTCTTTAATATTATTTTATACTTAGGTTTATAGATCCTCTAGTTTATGGGGATTATCCAAAGATCATGAGAAGTTTAGTGGGAAATCGATTGCCAAAATTCACTAAGGAGCAGAAGGCATTGTTGAAGGGAGCTTTTGACTTTTTGGGATTGAATTATTATACTTCAAATTATGCAGCCCATGAGTTATCTCGCAATGGAAATATTAGCTATACAACAGATAGCATGGCTCTCCTTTCAGGTAAGTATATCTTAATTTTAAGATATTTTCAAATTTAATTAACTTTTAATTTATTTGATCCATGCAACCTAGCGTAACCATTTAACTGACCCGACGAATTTATAGGATATTCGACCATTGAGATTCGTATATCCATGGCGTAAGTGTCCAAAATCTATTTCAATCAATTTGTATAGTATCATAAAATTATGTTCTATGTGTGTTCGAGAATCGAGATAATATACTAGTGGCTGAGAAATTAATATTTTTGAAAAGAATTCCAACTTAAAAGTAGTTGAACTAGGAGCAGATTTAAAAATTGACAATGGAGTAGACTGAAAAATATAAACACTTTTTTCGATGGAGATGATCTTGGGTACAATCGAGTGTATCGTACAATCGGATTGCATCCTCACTTAATTAAACCCTGATTCACACCCTAATTTAAACACATATCTTGACCCAAATAGTATAAATACCACTATTTTAGATGCGGATCAACCCGATTATACCCAAATTTTTGTGCTTTCGATGGCGGTGTCGATGCTACGGTGGTGATCATTTAAAGAGTCAAAAAGGGGAATTGGAGGAAAACGATATTGAAGTATTTAGTTCTAATTTTTCACTCGCACTGCAGAAGTACGGATACATGTTTTTAACTATTTAATTATTTTAGACTTAAGCTAATTTTAAAAGAATATAAGAAAAAAATATATTTATATTTTTACAGAAAATTTAGATATCCATGTTACCATCTGATTAATTAAAATAATTCATACAATGTCATAATTTAATTTATTTTTTCACTATTTTATTTTAGGTTCCAAAAACGGCGTGCCTATTGGTCATCCTGTAAGTTTTCATCTATAGCGTGTAAATACATCAATTTTAGATCAATTTTGATTTTTAACATAGTTTTTTAAAAATATCAAATACTAATACTTTTAATTTGCTTGAAATTTATTACCGAACTGACATGAAATTGATGTGGCAAATTCAAACAAACATGGTATTGACGTGGCAAAATAAAATTATGGTTATTAATATGTAAATATACAAACTTTTGGACGAATTCTGATTTTTAACATGAACTTTTAAAAAGTGTCAAAATAATACATGGATCTTTAATTTTTTTAGAATTTTAAAGGAAGTAAAATTTCCGCCAAATTGAAACTGATATGACATTGACGTGACAAATTAAAAGTAAAGTGACAATTAAAACAACGATGTTTTGATGATTATTATTTAAAAAAAAAATAAAATTAATTCCTCCACTCTCAAATCCCGATTTTAATTCGGCGAGATTTGTCGTTGGAACACCACCCCACCAAAAAGAACAATGGTTTTGCTGAGAGTGAGTCGAGATTTGGCCCATTTGGGGGTGGGG
The DNA here is from genome assembly GCF_028751815.1 of Salvia miltiorrhiza. Taxonomy (NCBI): domain Eukaryota; kingdom Viridiplantae; phylum Streptophyta; class Magnoliopsida; order Lamiales; family Lamiaceae; genus Salvia; species Salvia miltiorrhiza. Next base: position 45,163,667 of record NC_080389.1, read on the forward strand.
GAATTAAATAATAATAATAATAATAATAATAATAATAATAATAATAATAATAATAATAATAATAATAATAATAATAATAATAATGTTGTTTTGATTGTCACTTTAGGTTCAATTTGTTATGTCAATGTCACGTCGATTTCAATTTGCATGTTAATGCCATGTCAGTTATAATTTGGGAGAAATTTTACTATGTGAAAAATTCCAAGGAAATTAAAAGTTCATACTATTTTTTTGACATTTTTTTAAGTTTATATTAAAAACTAAAATTCGTTGATATATTTACACGCCAATATTAAAAGTCCAATATCACGTTAGTTTCAATTTGAAGAAAATATTGTTTTGTGAAAAATTTCAAACAAATTAAAAATTTATGTATTATTCGACATGTTTTAAAATTAATGTTAAAACAAAAATTTGTTCAAAGTTAATGTATTTACATGCCAATAATTCATTTTTTTAATTAGTTATTTCATTTTGTTTAATGGTTATTATAATGTCTTAATATTATATCTCAGACTGGATCGGATGCGTTTTATGTCTATCCCGAAGGATTTTATGAAGTTCTAGTCTATACGAAGGATAAGTACAAGAGTCCTACCATTTATATCACAGAAAATGGTATGTGAAATACTTTTTTAATACTAATTAGTAATTCCTCCGTCCCAACTTAAATGGTGTACTTCTTTTCGGTACGAGATTGAAAGAGAATAAGATTGTAGTGTAAAATGGTGTAAATGAGTGTGGGCCACATTATTTGTAGTGTAAAATTATTACCAAAAATAAAATCGCACCGTTTTAGCTGGGACAGCTCAAAAAGAAATACGCACCATTTGAGTTGGGAAGGAGAGAGTATTAGTTTTACTTAACTTTCCAAGTCCAATAGTCTGTTTTTATTGAGTCAATGCATACATTCGAGGCATCAAGCAAAAATAGAGCATGAGTAGATAATAATACCTTTTTGTTGAATTTCAATATTCCATTTATTTATCATTCACTTGACCTATTTTAGTATCTTCATTGTTCTACTTATTCAGGAATTCCGGATCTTAATAATGTTACCATCAAACAAAGCACTCAGGACCCGCAACGAATTGATTTTTACGTTCAACATTTACAAGCTCTTCAAAAAGCAATTCGGTATGTATACCACCCCTCCCAGATGGAATCTTCTGTCCCACTATTTAGTGTGTACCACCGTGTACCACTCTTACTTTATTATAATTTTTAATTATGTTTTCTTCAATTTCCCAAAAATAAATAAATAAATAAAAATAAAAAAATTTGCCGATACCTAAGCAAGAGATTTTCACAAAGCCTTGAAATTAATGTTAGTTGAGTGGCATTTATTTGTTGTGCATTTAGTCCCAAAAATTAGTTTTAACAAAGAGTATAGCATAGAAATTATCATTTCTCTATGTGGTTCACGATTTCGTACAAATGATCAAAATCACTAGGAACTATATGACTGTAAGAAATTATAGGAGTGACTTGGATACATACGCATTTATCTTACAACTACATATTTACATCTGAATATTTATATACCATTATTTGTGATGTCAGATATGGAGTGAATGTGAAGGGCTTTTTTGCATGGACATTTCAAGATGATTATGAGTGGAATTCAGGATATACACTATTATTTGGCTTCTATTACGTGGACCGTAAAAATGGACTTCAACGAATTCCCAAGCAATCCGCATTTTGGTTCAAAAACTTCCTTAGCAAGAAGTAAAACAAACTACTTTTGCTCCCTAAATCTTCTTTATTAATAAGAGTTTGAATCTCCCTTTATGGGGGATTGTATATTGTTGTTAAATAAGGTCAATAAATTGGTACTAGCATTATGAGAAAAGAGATCTACATACACTCTATGTTCTATATGATACTAAGAAACTCAGTATTGCACGTTTTATTCCATATATGAATGTGATTTGTTGTAACAATTTTTTTCCTTATTTATGATCTTTTGCCTATCTACTTATGATTAGTTGCCTGTTTTTCTTTTCTCCATATTAGATGGAGCGTATATCACTTTCACGTACAAATTTATGTACTTATTTATATCGTGATTGCAGATTGCCATGAACACAATAACCAATAAAAATACAAAATTTCATCTCCTAATTAAATTAGTGTTGTCCAGTGCTTTGCAGTTTTCGCGGGGAGCACTTTTTTTTATAAAAGAATTGTTGAAATATATTGATTTGAAGATCAATTAAGTATTTAATAAATAATAATGATAATTAGATATCGTAAAATATATAAATTGAGATGTCATATATCAATCTCTATATCATACAGTAGTATATTTAACTTTTTTTTTTATAATTAGTATATTTAACTTTTCAATCTTGTATAATGTGACGTGAGTAAATAAAAATCAAATGTGAATGTAATTTTCTTTCTCTTTTTTAAGTAAATGCAGAGAGAAATCAAATGTGAATGTAATTTCCTTGTGTGTGAATGAGTGTGAAGAAAAACAGAGAGAAAAATAGTAGTGCTAAGCGTGGCTGCTGTTGAGCTCGAAGCAATCTTTGATTCTGTAATATGTAATCTTTACTCGAAATATAGTGATTCAATTCGTCTGTTGTGGATGTAGGTTATTGATAATTGAATTGAACCACGTAAAATCTCGTTGTTCTTTCTTTACTTGTTCTAGATTTGATTAGTTCGTGAATTTTACAATTCACGATTTCCAATTGTAAGTTTACAATTGGCGGCGTCTATAAATTTGAGAAAATGACTAATATATGAAAAATAAATTATACAATGGAAAAAGATAAGTTTTTTTTAGAAACTAAAAGGTTTCCTATTCATTCTGATAGCTTTATCACTAATCAGCCATATTCTAACAATTACGGATTGAAGGAATCAATTGACTTTAATCCAATTAAACCTAAATTGATCAGACTTAAATAAAATCAAAATTGTCGTTAAACACAAGGAATAAATCGAAATCAATAGAAATCAATTATATGAACAATTAGGTCTCACAAATATTAAATCAGTACTTCATTATTATCGTCAAATTAAGAAATTAGCTACTCATGCTATTAAAATAAAACACGACAAAATTGAACAAATAAAACATAATAGATAATCGAATGAATTGAAATAAATAAAATTGTTACCGGAACACTTCAATTGATCAATCTAAATTTCGAAAACCCAAAATGAACAAGTATTAACTATCAAGAAGAAAATAATGAAAATACTCGTGTTCTGCCTTAGCCGTCCAAACACCAGCCGCCACAATGATAAATTGATAACCTCTACTAATAAAACTCCTAACCTTAAAAACAACACTACGGCTTTTATCAAGTTAATGGGCCAAAATAATAAATTTTTAGCCCACTAATTAATCCACTAATCTTATGGCTTAAGATATACTCCCTCCGTCCCCTCCCACTTTTCACACATATTAAGAAAATGTATTTAATTTTTATATTTTTATCTTTTATACCCTTATTTATTATTTTCACACATCCTTTTCACATTTAAGTGAAGCATTAAATCAGGTTAATTTAGTAAAAATAATATTTTTATATAGTATTAATTAGAAAAGTGGACTATCTTTTTGGGACATCTCAAAATGAAATAAGGGACTAAAATGGTGGGACAGAGGGAGTAATAATAATCTTCTAATTTTGCACCAAAATCTCTTCATTCTCTACTTCTTTCCTCTAGAGTCTAGACTCCATCAACATCGAACTCTTCAATTCCTGCACCAAAAATCACCTAAGTGTGTATATTAAATTCAGTTAAAGCACAAAATAATTCAAAAATATGAACAATTAAAATATACACATCAGCTAGATTTGTATGTTTTGATTCAAAAATAAAATTAAATTAAAATGTGTAATAGGATATTCTTGGGTGTCCTATAACAGTGTGTAAAATTTTATTTTTCAATTTTAATTTAACTCATTTTCTTATTATCGATTTCGTTTTTATATTAAAAGTATGAAGGCGTTGCATTTAAAGATGGGAACGGACCAAGTATATGGGACACTTACAGCCACAAATATCCAGGTGTTTATATCCTTTTTGCAAGTTTTTTGTTTATCAAAAAATCCTTGTCCTTTTTGTGTTTCCTAGTTATGCAAAACTTATTTGTTATGTTATTTATTATTTAACATTTAAAAGTAAAAATCACAACTCAATTAGATTTATACTTCATCCGTCCACTAATTCAATGCCTACTTTTCTTTTTGGTCCGTCCACCAACTCAAGGCCTATCTATTTTTAGTAAATTTTATTTATATTTTAATTGGTGGGTCCCAATAAATAATACATTTTTTCTCCACTCAACTAATAAATAATACACTTTGTGGACCCCTTTCTCCACTCAACTAATAAACAATATATTTTGTGGACTCTTTCTTCACTCAACTAATAAAAATACTTTTTTTCTTAAAACCCGTGTTTTTTCATGTAGGCCTTGAATTAGTGGACGGAGGGAGTAATATTTTTCCAGTTTTGAAATAGTGTGCACACTTTATTGAGTGTGTTGTGGATGGAAAAAAAAATGTCACACTTATATTGTTATAAGCGAAGAATTTATAAATTGAAACAAAAACTTAATAATGTAGTATTGTTCTAATTGTTAAAAGAGTAGATTTTGAAAATATCCACTTTAGAATAGTAAATTTAAAAATTACCCAGTAAGATAAAAAAAAATAAAAAATTAGTCACACTTACTATTTTACCCTTGCATATAAAAATTTAAAAATTGTTCGCGAATTCACAATCAGTCGAATTCACAACTATCATTAATTTTGGTTGTGAATTCAAGCTTTAAAACTCAAATTCACAACTAAAAATAGTGTTAGTCGTGAATTCAAGTTTTAAAGCGTGAATTCATAACTATAAATAGTGTTAGTCATGAATTCACATGAATTCACAACTAAAAATAGTATTAGCCGTGAGTTCAAGTTTTAAATGAATTCACAACTAGAAATATTGTTAGTCGTGAATTCAAACTTAAAAACTTAAATTCACGACTAGCATTATTTCTAGTTGTGAATTCATCGAACTGATTGTGAATTCTAGTTTTAGTTATGAATTAATAGATTTAGTTGTGAATTCAAGGACATTAAGTCGTAAATTCATAAATATGGTTGTGAATTCAAGAACATTAAGTTGTGAATTCATAAATCTAGTTGTGATGGTTCCCCGTTTTCCCTCCTTGGTGACTCGAACCCCCGGCCTATTGGTTGGAGGGAAAGCGTCTTACCAATTGAGTTGCGCTTCGTTGTCAAATCTAGTTGTGAATTCAAGAACATTAAGTTGTGAATTCATAGATCTGATTGTGAATTAAAGAATATTAATTATTATTATTTTTTCTCTCAAATCTTGAAAATCAACTTCTAATTCTCAGAAAAATATTAGTTGAACTAAAAATTTACTTCTTTCCTATAATTAATTATAACTCATGCATTACCGCACAAATAAAAAAAAAAGCAAATTGAGAAAAAATGCATTACAACTACAGAGCCAATCTCACAACTAAACTCCTTTAAAAAAATTAAGAAAATTGAATTAGCTAAGAAGAATCTTCCCGAAACTTCACCAAGAAGACTTGGTGTGATGAGAGAGGCGATAGTTGTTTTGAAACTTTACGAGGTGATGATACCTTTCAACTCTAGGCCTAGATTCATCTCCCAACAAAATGCTCCCCTCTTTCCTTACCGTGCTCATCTGTAGCAATTGATTTTTGATCCATAATACACACAACAAAGAGACATGAGCTTTTGTACAGTGTTTGATCAAGGAAATAATTGATCAAATCTAGATCTAATTGTATTGTTGTCCGCGTTAGAGAGAGATGATTCTTCACAAAAACTTGGATACACTCGGTGTATTGTACAACCGGATTGACCCGCATCCAAAATAGTGTTATTTATACGGTTTGGGTTAGGATATAAATTCGGGTCAGGGTACGAGTCAAGATCTAACTGAGGGTGATACCCGATTATACGGTACACCCGGATGTACCCAAGACCACCTCATGATTCATTTAGAAAATGTTGAGCGTGTTTATGAGAATGAAATTATGGCTAATTTTTTAATTTTAATGTAAGGGTAATTTTTTATTTCTACACAAAAAGTGGCCAATTTTAAAAATTTTATTTGATAGGCTAATTTTTAAATTTACTATATGAAATAGACTAGTTTGATATATTAACTCTTGTTAAAATGTTATTTTAATTGTAATCTTGAACCAATATATATTTTATAGTTTTTAACTTGAACAAATATTTTAGAACTACTTCACCATAGTCATATACATACAATTGGAATTTAAATTCACATTTTAAGTTAAATTAAGTACTATGAGAAAATACTCCCTCCGTCCCGCTATTCAAGTCCCATTTCTTTTCGGCACGGATATTAAGGAGAAGCAAATTAGATGATTTAAGAGTGTGGTCCACATGATTTAGTTTGTGTTTAAGGAATCACTAATTATTTCTAATTTATTATTATTAAAAGACTTAAATTTTTTAATTTATTTTCATATAATCTGTAATTTTATTTATATTAATTTTATGCTTGTTTAATGAAATTTTTACCTGCCTAAATTAAAAATTAATGGGCATAAGTTGACAATTTCCTTCGAAAATCTGCCTAACTAATTGGAGTGCATTAACTTTAAAAAATTGAAACATCAATCATGTGCACAAAAAACTGGCGGCAGTTGAAAAAGAAGCTTTAGCATTAAAAATTGGCCAACATTCAAATTTCCCACAATTTTCCCAAATTTCAAATTGCTATGCCCTTTATAAATAGGGCAGACAACACTATCACTAATCTAAACTCCCAAAAACAAAAAACACTCAAAACACCACACTTTGCTCCACATGGCTAGAAGGAAGGATCTTTCATCCTTTGAGCGGGCTGCCATCATCGAGTTTCTGCTTGAAAGAAGCCGAAATGGGAAGCCATCTCGAGGCAAGATTACTGCTGCTGTTCAAAGATGGAGCTGCTGCCGGCGGACGATCAGTCGTACTTGGGCAGCTGCAAAAGAACGAAGAGCAAATGGTGAGGTAATGAGTTCGGTGAGTAAGAAAACAATGAGACCAAGGAGAAAACTTGTAACTCTGGATTTACAGTTAATTGCTAGCCTAGATTTGTCAAAAAGATCAACAATTAGAAAGCTTGCATGTGGGGTTAAATGCAGTAAAAGCACAGTGGGTAGATGGGCAAAATCTGGACTGATCAGGGCTCATTCGAATGCAATAAAACCTGATCTCACAGCTCCAAACAAGTTACTTAGGCTACGGTTTTCCTTAGAAGCTCTAGAATATGATAGGATTATGAGGAGTTTGACATTTAAAAGCATGCACAACACAGTCCACATTGAACGATAATGCTAGGCCTCACATTCAAGACTCAGACCCTGATTTCAGGGCCGTTGCTTCAGCTGATGGCTTTGATATTCACTTGGTGCATCAACCACCAAACTCCCCAGACACAAACATTAATGATTTGGGGTGGTTTAGGGCAATACAAAGCCTCCAAACTGAATCCATGTCTACAAATGTGGATGGCCTAGTGAATGCAGTGATTAATTTATTCAATGAGTTAAGCCCAACTACTTTAAACAAAGTTTTCTTAAGCTTGCAAAGCTGTATGGTGGAAATTCTGAAAGTAAAGGGGAGGAATAGCTATAAGATCCCTCATTTAGGGAATGATGCTTTGATTAGGCAGGATATGCTACCCTTGAATCTACAAGTTCCAAGTGAACTTGTAAGGGAGTGCATATCCTACCTAATTGACAATGGAGCATTGTCAATTAGTGATACACTAATGCAGAATTTGGGAGTTAATGCAGGTTGCACAGATGAGGTTGAGTTGATGGTGCATCAACTTCAAATTTAATCAACTGAAGTTATGTGATATGGGAGTGCAAGGTGGATACTTTTTGTAAATGATGCTAAACTTTTTTGTAGATGCAACCTGTGATGAAAGGTTTTTTTTTGTAAATGAATGTTGTGATTGCAGTCTGCATATTCCAAGACTGCAGTAGAAAGGTTTCTATTTTGTAAATGTATGAAGAATGTTGTGGATGTTATAATGCTATAATGTGATGCTATAATGCTTTGATTGACTGCACAAACCAATAACACCAAATCAAACAACAACAGCCACCCAACACCATCAGTTTCAGCAACCAAACCAATAACACCAAATCAAACAACAGCAGCCACCCAACACCATCAGTTTCAGCAACCAATCAATAACACCATCAATCAACAGCCACTCAATAACACCAATTCAACCACACCTAACCAACAGCCACACATAAACAACACCACACATCCAACACATAAACTAGAACAACTGGACCACACAAGCCAGTAAGAACAGGGGAACAAGTAAGAATCAGGATGCACTCATAGTCAAAATAATATCATTTAATCATAGATCATTGGACCAAACCAAGTAGGGACGTATAAAGTTGAGCATCAATCATCATTTCAGACCAATGGACCACACATACCACATATGACTAACAATGCAAAATCCCACATGCAACTTCCTAAACCAAACCAAATCCCACACGAGATCTAAAAGCACCAGTAGTTGTAAATGAAGATTAGGGTAGATCTCACCAGAAAAAAATCAGGGAGCATGCTTTTCAACATCAACAACACAGCATCAGACATATCCCTGTGTTGCCAGTTTTCCTCACACAGAAAAAAAGAATCAGGGTAAGAATTAGGGTTTCTAGATGAAACCGATACATCACCGGAGGAAGAACTAGGTGTAGACGAAATCACTTTACCTTCATGGATCTCAGCCCGGCGACGCCAACCTTTGCATCCATCTTCAATCACCAACAATTGGATCCAAGTCTCCAACTCAACCATCCATGCGAAATCGGACTTCTCTGCGTTTGATTTCGGCATTGAATCGGTGGAATCCCTCAGAACAATCAGATTTCGACCAAAGGCGACGAAATAGAAAGCGAGAGAAAGAGAGCTTCAGATTTTGACGGATTAAATCACAGGGATTCAAATGGGTCAGAGCAATTGAAGGTGAGAGACGAATGTAGAGGAGCGGCGGCTGAAACCCAAGAAAGTCGACGGCGGAGCGTCGGAGAATCGGAGAGGCAGAGCGTCGATCGCGATTCGAGAGAGAGAGAGTAGTTTTAGGGTTTCTGTATGCGGCGGACTCAAATGGAGAGAAAATAGGAGAAAATTAAATGGGGGGGTTGAAGTCCGGTAGGTGAGAGTTTAATTAGTGTGATAATTAGTGATCTCAATTAATGTTAAGCATCCCCTTATTATTTCCTTTTTAGGAAACGGGACATTATCGGTGGGACAACCCAAAAAGGAAAATGGGACTTGAATAGCGGGACGGAGGGAGTAATAATTATTTCTTTTGTATGAATAAAAAATAGACACACAAACTTGGGTACACCCGGATGTACCGTACAATCGGGTTGCTCCGCACTTAAAATAGTGTTATTTATGCGGTTCGGGTTAAGATATGGATTCGAGTCAGTGTACGGATTAAGATCTAAGTGAGGGTAATATCCGGTTGTACAATACACTCGAATGTACCTAAGACCACATCAAAAATAGAAATGTAATTATTATGGCAGAAAAATATTATAGGAAATGGTTATCTTTTAAATATATAGACGAATAAGCCATGCTGCTGGGTATTGGTCATTGCCTTCACCTGGACTTAGGGCCGATCATGGTCTACTCGGACTAACTCCTAGCTGTGCATGTGGCTCATGATAAGCAGGTTAGCTCGGAGACTCTTTGTGATGGCCTGCGTGCTGAGTTCTCTTTTGCACGGGAAGCTTGTGTGGTTGATTTTCGACATGTTAGACGTGAAGCAAATGTTGTTGCTCACTCTTTAGCTCATCATGCAATTTCTTGTAATGATGTGATTATTTGGGAGTCCAATTTCCCGGGATGGCTCCTGAAGTTGGTTTGTTGGGATTTGAGTTAATACAATTCCGTATCTTTACCCTAAAAAAAAGAAACTTATAATAGTCTTTTAAAATCCAACCTCTGAACCGGGGAGACACAGTTAGTCGGTGTGTTAGTGCTTACATTTTTATTAGCGTCGTTGTGTTTTCAATGGATTACCTGATTTTTTTTTTCTTTTTTTTTTCTTTAATAAATATTTTAATTCAGAGCAGCAACATTTTTTTTTTGAATTTGTACATACGAAAAGATAAATGATAAGTAACTGCTTTCCATGCGAACATACTATGCTTACCATTGCAAAAGTTGAACAATTATTTTTGTACTATGATTTAAGTTTGCGATACCTTTTTCTTTTGAGTTAATATATAAAAGTGTCCACTTTCATATTGTAAAATTAAAATTTGTCCACATATATAAAAACTTTAAAATTTGGCCAGATTTTATGTAAAAATACAATTTTACCCTTAACATAAAAAATAAAAAAATGGCCACCAACCCTCCCTCCCTCTCTCACGCGTCATTCTCTCCATCCTCTCTCTCTTTCTCTCACGCATCCTCTCTCTCTCTCGCTCCTGCGGTGGCCGACGAGAAATGCCGCCGTCTATCTCCACCGCCTTCATCTCCATCGACGTCGCCGCCAACCACCTTCTGCAATTCAAGTGGCAAAAGGAAGACAAATTCCTCTCTCTCTCTACACTCTCTCTCTCTCTTCAATTTGATGTTTGGTTTGACGGTTGGAAGCAATTGCATCGATTATACATGAAAATTACATGTCTTTTTCTTGTAATTTGTATTCAGTAGCGTAGCTTGAAATTTTGGGTTTTTAATAGAGAGAATGGGGTTAAATTAATCTATGTGTACATGATTTGAATGTATGTGATTCCTACATCGTAATTCTCGAATAAAATTAGGATTCAGCATGACAGTGGTGATGATTCCGCCACCGATGATGCATGCGCAGTTGACGGCGATGGCGGCCGCTCCGGCGGTGATCCCCCGGGCGGTTCATGGCATATCATCGTCGGCGTGGTGATGGACAGGAGCAAGCTCTATGAATTTTTTTGTTGATTCGCAATCTGAATTGGTGTGTTTAATTTCTCTCTGTGTGTGTGTGTGTGTGAACCCACGCTGCTCTCACAATTTGTTTAGTTAAGATGTCCATTTTTATTATTTGATCAACCATAACCGAGATTACTACCTACCTGGAATGAATAATAAATTGTGTAATCAGTATAACATGGAGAAATAAAAAAATAAAAAAATGATGAATGTTCTTGAATTCACAACCTAATGTTCTTGATTTCACGAGTAGATTTATGAATTCACAACTTAATATTCTTGAATTTACAACCAAATCTATAAATTCACAATCAAAATAAATTACAGTTTTAATTGTGAATTCAAACTCTAAAAACTCAAATTTACAACTACTTGAATTAACAACCAAAATAAATTCTAGTTATGAATTAAATTCAGGTTGTGAATTCGACTGATTGTGAATTCACAACCAACATAAATCTGGTTGTGAATTAAATTTTGGTTGTGAATTCATTTGTTGTGAATTCACAACCAAAAAATTCTAGTTGTGAATTAATTTTTGGTTGTGAATTCGACTGGTTGTGAATTAAATTTTGGATGTGAATTCGACTAGTTGTGAATTCACAAACAAAAAATTATGGTTGTGAATTCGACTGGTTGTGAATTCTCAATTCACAACCAGTGTGAATTCACAACCAAAAAATTTTGGTTGTGAATTCACACTGGTTGTGAATTGCGGGATTTTTTAAAGGGGTGATGTAAAGTGGCCATTTTTTTAATTTTTAATGTGGAAGGGTATTTTGGTAACAATGGCCATTTTTTAATATTTTTATCTTAGTGGACAATTTTTAATTTTACAATATGAAAGTGGCCATTTTAAAAATTCACTCTTTTCTTTTTTCTTTTCTTTTTTTCTTATTTATTTTTTTTATTTGTGGAATTGATTATATAATTTAAACAAAAGATATAGGTATTTGCATTTTATTTTATTTTTTTGGCTTAAGCAGAATGATGCAACCAAGTAAATTATCCGACTTACTGATTGTTTAGCTTGGTTTAATTTGTTAGTTATAATTTAATTATTATGAATTCAAATTAATATGTCTAGTTTGCTCTAAATAAGTTTAATCAAATTAGCTACACTGTAAATGCAACTTGTATCTGAAATCAAAATTAAGTTAAAAGGTGTATATGAATTTGTAAAAAAATAGTTATTTATCTTAAAATTAGAATTTAAAATGTAATATAGATTTATTTAATAATATGTACAAATTATTTATTTGTTTGTATAAACATATTTGTTGTTATATTTTGTTTTTATATTATTCGTATTTTTTCTATTTTTGTAATTATTTTTGGGCTATTTAAATATGAACTTTTAATAATAATGCATTTTTTCTTCAAAAATAATAATAATAATAATGCAGTTCGTAATTTTAAGTCCCAAAATTATTATATGGCGTCTATTAATATTGTTATTGATAGTTTTAGTGTTATTTGCTCAAAATGAGATTCACTTAAATTATATGCTTTATAATCAGTAAATTTAATTATTATACAATACTCATCAAATTTAATACTTATACTCCTACTCATTAAGTTGATAAATTATCAAATACTAATATTTAAAGGGTAAATATCATAAAACCCCCTGAATTATACATGTTTTATCAAAAATACCCTGTATCACACCCCAATTCTTGAAACAATAACTATAATTGGGGTACGACTAATCATCTAAATGAACAAGGGAAAATCCTTGTAAAATCCGAATAAAAGGGATAACAATCGGGCTTAGCCCCTTTGGATGAAGAAAGACAGGTATTCAAGTGATACGAATCAATCAACAAACATAACAACTTCAGGATCACAAGTTTAGTGTCATGCTTCAGATAACCAACAATCACTAATCAAAATATTTGAGAGTTAATAGTCTAGATTCAACAAAAGATATTGTTTTTAGAATCACAACATAATAGGTCTTAAGTTAAGGAACAAAAGACAGATACTGGCTAGTTCTGCAGCGGAAATTAAAATAAGGAGTTGAACTCTAGCCTCAGCTCTGCCCCGTCATCACCAGCCATTAACCTGAAAACATTTGAAAATAATTTTGGGCTAAGTACTAATGTACTTAGTGGGCTGCAACTTTTAAAGCATTTCATAATCTGAAGAACAGTTTATCCAATCTTGCTGACATGACATAGAAGGTTTTAAAGAGAAATAACTTCTATGCATGTTAAAACATTTTCATATATATATACTTAATTATTTTGCGCGCGTTTGCACACTCCATTCTGTTACTCGCTGTGATCCCGGACCTCTAGCCACCGACGGATCTCTGTCTCCCGCTGACTTGAACTGAGGGCGTAACCCAGCCAAGTATAATAAACCTCGGAAATTAATCCAGACAGGCCTATCATTTCTATGCTCCGGAACACATCCCGTCGAGCACCCTTATAACGCCTCTGGTTAGTGCCCGATGGAGATCAACCCACCGAGTCAGCTAACAAGTGTACACAATTCTCAAACAACGTGTTAGGTCATAAGAGAACCTCAATTGATTAACTGTACGAGCCTTAAACATGGTAGAGTGCACAAAAATATTTTATTGGATAAACAGTTTATATTACACGAATATTTAAGCTCAATAGCTAAATCATACATTTGAAAAATAAGCCCACCTGTCTAGGCAAAGCCTGTCGTTTAACTTTATTTCTGAATCGGAATAGCAGTGCTAATCCTCCTGATGCTCAAAGCCTACAAGAAATCTATTCTCAATAGGTCTCCTTGAATTCTAATCTTAAGTCATGGTGTAGTGCTTAATATTCTATGATTCACTTAGCCGGGTTTTCAAAATTTAATGAATAAATAATTGAAAACATTTCTTTTGAGTTAAGAACACCAACAATATTCTTACTCATATTTTTTTTTAATAATTGGAATTATAAATAAAACCAATTAAATCATAAATATTCTTATTGCAAAATATAATGCAAATCTTGTCATGCTTAGCATATAATAAGTAATTTACTTAAAATATGCACATAATAATAATTTAATATTATTATAAAAATTTAAAATAATTAATCAAACTTAAAAAGTTTAATTAATTAAAATAATATAGTCCATTTTAAATAAAGAAGCTGCACAGCCCAATTGAATAAATTAATAAAGGCCCAGCAGATTTAAAAATTAAAAGCCCAACTGAAACAAAAATAAATAAAATCTCGGCCCAAAAACTCATAAAAATCGGCCCATGACTCGAGCCCACTCTAATTAAAATCGGCCCAACCTCAAAATTTAAAACAAAGGCCCAACCTCAAGCCCAAACTCTCAAACTAAGCCCTAAACTACACTCAAGCCCACTCTCAAGCCCACTCTAACCAAGCCCAACTCTCACCAAGCCCAAAGCCCAACCCTACACTCTCTTATCTCCCTCAAATCGCACAACACTCATACACACAAGCAGCTGCGCAGCAGCACTCTTCTCTCCCTCTCTCGGCTCCCTCAAATTTCCGCCGCCACGGCTCCTCCTCCGGCGACTGGCCAAGACCCGACTACCTCTCTCTTTCTCCAACCGTGGCCGGGCAGCAGCGGCATCAACGCCGTGCCCTGCCTCCCTCTTCACGCTAAACCCACCACCGCGGTTCTACCTCCGGCGATAGCAGCCCCAGTCGCCACCGCTTCTCCCTCTCTTGACCGATCCTCCCTCTGGAACTCCGGCGATAGCAGCGACTTAACGCCACCACCACCGGCGTCCTAGCCCCCAACTCTCTCTCGATCTCCGGCCCGACAGCAGCGGGCAAAACCGCCGTGCCGCGGCCTCCCTCTGTTCTCACCAGCGTCCTCTTCCTCTTACACGGCCGGATGACCGGCAGCGAGCACGCCGCCATCCCGGCACCGCTCAACTCAACCCAACACACACACACACGGTTAAAGCTTGAAAATAAAATCTTTGTCTTTCTTTTCTTTTCAATAAATCATGCTTTCATGTATGTATATGTAATAATGAAGGTCATACTATTGAAATGCTTGAATGTGTTGCTGTGTATATTGGTTTACTGAAATGGCACAAATGAATTGCTTGATTTAAACTGTAAAAGCTAATGAGACGAAGGGGTTCAAGAGAGAACCTTTAGGAACTTAGGATGTGAAATGGGTGTTGTTTGATTCTGGATTTGCTTGGTTGCTGGAATCGAGCTGCTGATATTCCTTAAATGGAGCTATAGGAAAAGATAGAATTTGCAGATATTGTTTCCATCAATTTGTAAGATGAACCAAGCAAAAATGGAAGAAACTCACGTTTAAAGCTCACCTATGAAATTATCTTTTGCTCCTGAATTCTGCTACTTGCGAGAGAGAGAGATTGTGAAAGATTTTGTGAAATAATGTAGGAATAAATTAATTTGAGCATAAGATATGGCAGACAAGCTTTAGTGTGGGTGGAAAGAGAGATTGTGAAAGATTTTGGAGATTATTTGCTGTCGGATTAGTAGGAGAAGGGGGTATGGTGGGAGGAAAGAAAGTGGAAAATTTGATAAGATATGATTTAAGATATGATTTGATTGTGACATGTGTGAAAAAAAATAAAAAAATAATTATGATAAAGGGTGGCTATTAGGAACATAAAATACCGGGACTGTAATAATACTTCAGGGTTCGTTAAATAAATAGCTCGTGAAAATACTTAAATGCTAAATTAAATAAATATGCAATGCATATAAATTCAATAACTAAATTTACAAATGTTTTTGTAAATCATTTTTGTTGGAATTAAAAATAAATTCATTTTCTTTATATCCGGCGTGAATCATCTTACTTCTAAATTCGAAAAATTATTCTAAATTTAACTCGGAGAAACGGGGTATTACACCCTGAAACTTACGAAATGTTTTCTAAATCCTCAAACTATCAGGGTTTTATCAAATATATTCTGCATCTATTTTTTGGTCACCGGAAACGTGATATGGCTCGCCGGATGCCACAATGTAATTTATATTCTATTTTTTTTAAATGACCTGGCAAAAACAACTTCGTTTCGTACCATATTCTATCGTGTTTATCCCTAATTCTAAGTTATTAGCGTGAATTTCAAACACGATAGAAGTGAATTTTAAAATTTGTGGATTTTTTAAAAATAATATAGTACAAAACGACGTCATTTTTGCTATTGCATTTAAAAAAAAGAATATAAATTATATTGTGACATCCGGCGAGCCACATCACGTTTTTGGTGACCGAAAATTAAATACAAGATATATTTGATAAAAATCTGATTAGTTTGAGGGTTTAGAGAACATTTTGAAAATTTCATGGTATTTTTGATAAAAATGGTATACTTCAGGGGTTTTCATGATATTTACCCATATTTAAATTAACAGAATTTTTTTGTTATTAAGAAACTTATTTTTCAGGAGTAAGTGGCGTGGTTTACACCAATTAAGTGCATTTTCTTTACTGAAAATGAAAAATGAGCCTATTGGAGAGAGACGTCTCAAAAAGGAAAACGAACCTATTAGAATAGGACGGAGGGAGTAATATATTTATATAAATTAAAATTTTAAAAATAAATAAATATATCGTGGTTCGCACATCGCACGGGAGGATGTACTAGTAAAATAAATAATATTGAGGTTTTACTCGCAAATTTGTAATAAAGCCGTAGAATTAATCTCTTTTTAGGTGTCGATAGTAACTCCATAGTCCATACTCTTTTGAGCTGTATTAGTGTTTCCCTAATACACTGTATTTTATCTATTGGAATTTACGCAAATACTGACAAAGAAAAAGAAATATTGAATGGAACGGTTTTACTTATAATTCACGCCTTCATAGAAAAAAATAAGCGTCAATTCGATCAACAATCTATCTAGCTAGAATAAATAGTAATAGTTCATGAATATATGCCAAAGTCATTTCTACTCATAAGTCATAAGTATCATAATATTTCTTATTTTATCAAATCATATCTAGAAAATACTTTTGTTCGCTTGTCCTTTAATATTATTTAAATGGCATGTTAAACTTATTTCATCTTTTAATTAATTCCACTTAATTTTAAGTTTATTCATTGGGCGTTGTCAATGCAATCCTAAATTGGCAGGACGATGTGAAGACTTTGAAGAATATCGGAGTGGATACTTTTAGAATGTCTATTTCTTGGCCACAAATATTACCTCGTAAGATGATTATAAAAGTACGGGTTAATTGCATCAAAATACCTGATCTTTTTACAAAATTTGATTTTTTGACAAACCTTTTAATTGTTGCAAAAAATTAAGCCACAATTCAATTTTTTGCAATCTCCGTCCGGGGTGAATTTTCGGCCAAATATGTGCTGAGGTGGACCTCCGTAAAGCTTAGGTGGCATGTTTTTCCCAGTAATGAAACGTTGTCGTCTCAATTCAAATAAAACGACACCGTTTACATCATTTTAACTCAAAAAGAATATTTTGATTTATATATTTCACCCAATTCAATTAAGGCTTAACATTTCACAATCTCTGCTCCCACATCTTCTTTGCAATAGGATTTGTTCCAGAATTTCAAAGTGTTCATCTTCAGCGCAAATTTAAGCAATGGATTCTTCTTCACAAACGGGACAGATGAGCTCATCCAATTTCCCCTTACCTCAAAGATTCTATAGATGCAAAGAACCGGAGCCGTGCATTTTGCAGGCTTCAAATAGTGTCAATAATCCGGAGAGGCGCTACTACCATTGCCGTAATCGCGGTCGGGTGAGAATTTCATATTTAGGCGCTACTACCATTGCCACCTATTTTTAGTTATTGCATCGTTTGAACCCTACTTTTTTTTTTGGTGAGGTAGCGCGGTGATTGCAAGTACTGGGATTGGATTGATCCTGTTCTATCGCTATACTACAAGGATTGCTTCCTGAAGATGAAGTTGGAAAGGGATTTGGCGCTTGAAGAACTCATTCGACAGAGGCAAACAAAGGAAGAGAAAAACACATCCATTGTTGTGATTGAAGAAGAGATAGCACTCTCAGCTAAAGATGATGAGTACAAGAACCTTGGCTGTAAAATCGATAGTGTGGAGAAAAGGATGAAGTTATTGTGTTTGAGAATTTTAGGAGTTGCTCTACTGGTGTTTTTTCGTTGGGTTTAGGATTGGTGTACCTGTCGAACATTTTGTGGCAAAATATTGTACTTGGTGTTGTTGTTGAACATTTTGTGGCAAATTAATGTAGTTGGTGTAGTTGTTGAACATTTTGTGGCAAATGAATGTAGTTGGTATGGTTGTTGAACCTCTGTTATAAGCTTGGAAAGATAAGCAAACTTAATATAGAATGAGCAATCTTGGTGACATAACTTAATATAGAGAGGGCCAACAAAGAGTGCAATCTGTTTTATAATTCAAAGCTAACCAAAAAACAAATTTTTGTAGACACAAAAAACGCCCAATCTATTACATCAAAATATCCACATATTGTCTAATTCCAAGCTGGATTTTTGCTTTCTTGTGTTGAGGGCCCTTCATGGCCACCTGTAAGCATCTTGGGTTTGTTGTTGCCTTCTTATCCTCCTACTCTGCCTTGTTTGAACTTCTTGAGTGGATGTTGATCCCTGCTCAGCCCTACATCCACAACATAAGCACTACCCTCGTAACTCACCTCATACTTCTTGTTCATGTTAGGAAAGACATAAGTTGTCACACTCTTACTCCTTATTTTTTCCAGACCTCTCATGACAGTAGGACACACCCTATCAGTAACCATAACCATCATGTTCAGTTTTTCAACCTGCCTCACCATCAAATCCCTTCTTATCTGCTCACACATGTGTATGATATGCATGCCCCTAGCTGCAAGTATATATCCATTGAATATTTCAGCTATGTTGTTGTCTATCATATCACTACATGGATGCAATGAGATAAATGCCTTACAAAAACGTTGAACATCTCTTGAGATAAAATCCTCATAAGCAACAACATTTTCAGCCTTCAATTCCTCCAACTTCATGTTATATTCTTACACATATGTGCTCTTCACAATTGACCAGAAAATGTTCTTCAAACTTGAGCCTTTGTGTTGTTTTTTCCAATTCATATACACATGTCTGGCAAAATTCCCGTGCTCAGCCATGGGTGCCAAATTGCTAACTGCATTCATTAATCCCTAAATACAAAGACATGATCCATCATGATAAGGGGAGAGATGTTATAGCAAAACAGTAGCTAGTTGGGCTCTCATGCAAAAACAAGTACCTTTTGTTGGTCCGAAATAAAGCTTCATCCATTTCCATCGGTTATAGCTAGATCCTGTAGCAAAATCTCTAAGAACCAGTTCCAGCAGTTCTCATTCTCAACCTCCTCCACTGCCCATGCAATTGGGAACATAAAAAAACATGAGTTCATATTAGGATAAGCAATCTATGCATGCAAAAACAATTAAACAGAATCTAATTAACCATTACCTTTCCCACAACAGCCAACAGAATTCCACTTAAGTATGTCTTTAGAAAGCAGCCATCTAGGCCTATAATTGGCCTACAGCTCTTCTTGATTCCATGCCTTAAAGCACTATGTCCAATACATAATCCCTTGAAAACTGCCCCTTCACCCAGTAATAACTTATAAGTCCCCTCCTTATCCACACTCATCAATTCAGCAACATACATTCTCAGCAATGCATAATGCCTTTCAACAGAGCCTCTCATCATCTTTTGGGCAATAGACCTTGCCCCATACAGCTTGTCCCTACCCACAATGGTCTTGTGCCTATTCCTAATGTCATCAGCTAAGAGTCTAATAGGCAGATTGGGTTGGACTCTGAATACATTCTGATACTTTGTTGCTATCTATGTAGAACTCACCGACTTGTTATTGTTTTTTCTTGTACAAGTGTGTTTGGGGAAATATGTCTTGATCATGAATGTGTCCTGAGCCTGTACAAGAGAAGCAAAGACTGTCCATTTACATGGAGATGTACATGTGGCTCTGCAACTGCTCTTAGTAACCTTACCAAACCTAATGTGTTTCCCATTTGCTAATGCATTATCCCTGAGAGCTTCCTTGCATTCAAAGCCATCTTGCAAATCTCATGCCTAGTTCAAGTTTGAGCTTCTTGGATTTTGTCCGAAGATCATAGATAGATTTGAACTTCTTGTTCCTCTTCCCCTCTAACTCTTCATCTATAGAATTTGAGTCTTCATTCCCAGAGCTTGCATAATCAGATTCGGCATTATCATGCTCATAGACAAGATTGAACCCCATTCCCTTCTCAGGTTCCTTATCAACTAAATCAAATACATTCTTTCTAGCTTTCACTTTTTTCCTTGACTTCTCATACTCTTCATCATCTGAGACAAGTTCATCATCACCCAACTCATCATCAGATGAGTCCCCTGCCATGGGGATGAAATCAGAATCTTCAGACTTTTCATCATCAAACTCCTCATTCCCTGCCACATCATTATGAGCTACTCTCTGTCAACAACTTCCCTACCAACTACCTTACCA
Organism: Salvia miltiorrhiza; assembly: GCF_028751815.1. NCBI lineage: Eukaryota > Viridiplantae > Streptophyta > Magnoliopsida > Lamiales > Lamiaceae > Salvia > Salvia miltiorrhiza. The sequence continues at coordinate 45,184,141 of NC_080389.1, forward strand.
CTACCCTCACCTTGCTCATTATCTTCATCCTCACCATCATATCCCCAATCACCCAAAAATATTTCCCCACTCTCATTAGCTGTCAACTTATCATAAGCCCACTTATCCTCAAGATTCCCACCCTCAGCTGCCTTACTACTACCCTCAACTGCCTTATCACTGCCCTCAAGATTCCCAACCTCAGCTGCCTTACTACTACCCTCGAGATTCCCAACCTCAGCTGCCTTACTACTACCCTCAAGATTCCCACCATCAACATAAACGTGCAAAACCTTATGATATGGATTAAGATAACCAAGCATTTCCATGCAATTTTTATCATTTTGCAGGAGTCTAAATGTCTGACTTCTAGGAATTTGATAACACAACTTTGTCCATGAACCATAACCCAGATTCTTAACTACTTCTTCAACATCGAAATACCCAAACCTGTCTGGATCATGTCCAAAACTTCCCTCACATTCACCCCCAACATATACATCTCTATTATCAAAAAGCACGAATCTCCCACCGTGATGAATGTAGACACCAAATGAACTATCGAAAATGTCAAAAAATGCAAGAAATCACAATAAACCCTAAAATCGACTACACCCTGTTGGGAATCTTGTGGAATATCATAATCCTTGTTTTGATGATACCAAAATTCATAGGTCGTATTTGTAATAGACTAGAATTGTTTTGAACTCAAGTGTTAGAGTTCGGTTCTAGTTTAGCTTGCGGTATCGAAGACTGAAGACTGCAGATACCAACTGAAGTATCAGTTGAAGAATCAGTTAGGAACTGATTACTTAATGCGCGCAATGGACTGATACTAAAGTCAAGTATCAGTTGAACATTCCTCCTAGGACTGATCTTCCAACGTTCAGAGGAAGCTACGTACTCACAAAGTACAGCCGCATTAAATGCAGAGATCTTAGGATCTTATCTCTGCAGAGGTAATTCCTATCTGGTGGTTACTTTTCAGAGACGTCACATCTCCTGTCCATCAAGAGAGCCGTTTCCACCCAGACAAGGAACCTCGAAGATTGAAGCCTCAGCCAAAATTCGAATTGTTCTCCAACGGAAGAAATCTTGATGACGTTCTACGCCAACGGATCTATTCAAGAGTTCTCCTACAAATAGCGCTCGAGGATCACTTCAACCTTCACCGATTCAACGACATAAGCTGAAGCTCTGCCGAAATTGCTACTCAGCCTAAAGCTTAACCTCCCCAAAGCTTGAATTGAAGAAGAGAATTCCAAAGCCAAAATCAGTCACTGCTGATTACACATATTCTCTTAGACCTTAGGCAAACCTCTGTTTACCCAGAAGCCAAAGGTCAAACTTGCTTCAAAGAACTTGTTCTTTGTAGTATAGTTGGCACTCGTTCAAACCTCCCCCCCAAAAGAGTGTTTGAGTGATTCAGAGTTCAGGAATGTACTCTGACTCTGAGTGAGAAGTCTTAGCACGGGTTGTGCTGAGCAAGAGAAATCCGACGCGAGTGAAGCGTGGGTACTGAAGAAGGGTTTTCTTCAGTGGTACAGTTGTGTGCACCCGGCAAGCACATGGTTTGGTTTGTAGTGCACCTGTTAAGCACTTGCGGAGTGGATTATTGGTCTGATCAACCGACCGTGGATGTAGGAAAGGATTTTTCCGAACCACGTAAAAGTCTCTGTGTTGTTTACAGCTTTCAGTTTTACATTCTTACTTGTGTTATTTCAAATTGATAAACTGAACACTGATTAACTGCAAAGAGAAACCTAAAGACCAACAACGTGCTCCACCGAGGCTATTGCGAAACTAAGTTTAATTTCCGCTGCGTATGATATCAGTCTGACTGATCTATCTTGTGATAGTCAGGAAGAGTGTTATCATCTCTGTTTTAGCAAACCCGACTGAAGCCTTTATTTGCATCAGTTAAGTTCCAGTAACTTAACTGATAACTCTTTACTGAAGAGCTTTCAGTATCAGTCGTCAACCCTGTTTGGTCAAAACTGTTTTCAGTAAAACAGGAGTCTGTGTTTGCGTGTAAAGTTTCGTTTTGATCTCTGACTGAGATCCCTCTGATTGAGGAATTTAAAATAGCCCATAGGTGTATTCCCCCCCCCCCATACACCTATTCGAGACCCTCAGGCAATTTTTTATAGCATAGCATAAAATAAAGAAAGAAAAGGGTCAAAAGCCCTACCTGTCCCCCATTACTCTCACAATCACTGCTCTCCTCGTGCTGCTGCTGGGATCACCTCCACTAGAGGTTAATGACGAAAAGACAAGAGATTCAAGAATAAAATAGTTGGAATCAAGCAATTGTTTATTCTGGAAAGTGATTTACCATGGGATTATGAATTTCGATTTTGGGAAATACATGAGACTATGAAGAAGGTCGCGTCCTATCACTTTCATTTAGCCCTAATTCCAGACGACGTCGTTTGCATTCTTGGCTTCCTCCACATAAAACGACGTCGTTTGAGTTTTTTAAATATGTTAGTATTTAATAATTACACGTGTTAGACATGTTAGATCAGAGTAATTACACGTCATTAGCCATATCAGCTAATAATGACACGCAATCAAAATTCCTAATTTAATTACGCCGGAAATTCACCCCGGACAGAGATTGCAAAAAATTGAATTGTGGCTTAATTTTTTGCAACAATTAAAAGGTTTGTCAAAAAACCAAATTTTATAAAAAAAAAGATCAGGTATTTTGATGCAATTAACCCTAAAAGTACTTATATTCTCTATTTTAATCTTTTTTTTGGGGGGGGGGAAGGGGAGGGGAGAGCCTTTGATACATAAAAATGGTAAGATTAATCCTTTGTTTGTTTAGATAGATCAAAAATTTGAGATATTTCAAGGCTCTTGATTATTTCTATTATTTGATCTAATTTTACTTGATATGATTTATATCACATTAAAATGATGAGATTGGAGAAATCCTACTTTTAAGAATAAAAATATTCAACTATACATCGAATCAATCATACAAAGTAAACATCCCTTAAAATAATTCGACCTCTGTCATATCGATGGGAAAGAAGGGTAGGAGTGTGCGGATAAAATTTGGGATATAAGTACATAAAAATTGAAGTGAAAGAAGGGTAGGAAAGTACAGATAAAATTTGGGATATAAGAACATAAAAATTGAAGTGTCACATGCACAAAATTCTAAGATAAAAATCAAATTGCCACAAAATTTATTCTCTAAGGGGACTTTTATTTTGCATGATTGATAAAATTTATAATTAAGTATTTTTATACTCAAAAGTATGATTTCTTCAATTCCGCCATTTTAATGAGACAAGAATCAAGCAAAACTAGGTTAAATGATACTCCTAATTGCAAAGTTTCAATTCATCAAGGTAAATAAGAAATTAAGTACACTATTTTTATCTATCACTAATCTTTCAAAGCAAACGCCTCCTAATTGCATATTTTTAATATTATTGAAAATCAATTGTCGACACTCCATTAAATTATGCTAGTGAATTGTATATAATCCTACGTGGTTGGTTTTACATTTTGCTCGCACTATGAAGTGTGCATCAATAAAATATATTATCCCCATCCATAAAAGAACTTCCTAGGAGGGAAGTGACACAGATTTTAATAAAATGTTGTTAAGTATATTGACAATAAAAAAAGGTTATTGAGTGTATTGTGAATGGTGAAAAAAATATTAATAAAATGAAAAAATAAGGGTAAATATGATATTTTTAAGTGGTAGGGCATAGTCCCAAAATATATAGAAAGTTCTTTCGTGGACGTTCCAAAAAGAAAAAAATACGAAATTCTTTCGTGGACAGAAAAAGAAAAAAGAACTTTTCTACTTTATTACTAATTAATTAATGAAATTTTGAATTCAACTAGTTAAGAAATCCTTAAAATTATCGAAAAAGTTACCCATCTTTTATCATTCAATGAAAAAAAAAATCACAAAATCCAATGGAGACGTTTTGAATAATCAATAACTTTAATTATTACTCCCTATTATCAGGTGGGAAGCTAAGTGCAGAAGTTAACAAAGAAGGGTTACCTTCTACAACAATGTCTTCAATGAACTGCTTACCATTAAATAAAGTTAATAATTGTACTACTTCTATTCTCTACTTGTTAAATTAAGTTTTGATCAAATTAATAGTTTTTCTTTTATTTTGGATAAATTTGAAGGTATAAATAATTCCATTCATGACAATATTCCATTGAGATGTTCCTCAAGCACTAGCGGATGAGTATGGTGTTGTACAAGGGTTAGTACGTAGGGTTTGTCATTTGGGCATATGGGTTAAGTGAAAGAAAATGCCTAAGTCATCTAAGTTTCATAGACCAACTCAATGAGGCTTTAACCAGAATGTGGGCAAGTTCTAGTTCTACTCAAAGTCAGAAGATAAAATGCACACAAAAATGAAATCATGCTTGGTTTAAATAGATATTGCATGATAAGCTCAAACCTCACAGGATATATGCTCAACATTAGTAATCCCTCATACTCACTATCCCTAGGCATGCTCAAATTAAATATTCATTGACAACACATAATTATCATGCCCAGAGTTCAAATCACACATCATGCTAGGCCAGACACGACACACAAAAACAACAAGGAATGCCTCCCCACTCACACACTTTGCTTTGGGCAAAATGAATCAGAAAGGAGCAAACACAAATCAAAACGAAAAGAAAACAAAAACAACACATACATACATACATACATACATACAAACAACAACAGGTCTTCTCCACTCACACACTTCGCCTTAGACAAAGTGTTAGGGCAAAGAAGGCCACAAAAAGACACTAAGAAAAAAAAGGACTCAAAACACACGAAAGACAAGGGAGGAAACAATAAGGGACACTAAGAAGGGGACATGAATCTTAAGTGGAAAATCAGGCATTCTAGGTAGAGTGAACCTCCATCATTCTCTCTTAGGTTTTGCCGAAGGTATGTCATCATTCTGGTCTGATGGATTTGGTTTAGCGGGTTCTGGGCATAGAGCGCTGCGATGTTGCTCTGACCGGAGGTTTCTGGGCAGACTCCACCATCCTCATATCGCCTCTGGTGCACAGGCTTTGCCCTTGGGTCATATGTCTTACCCTTCTCTCGTCATTACCTGTCTGGTTAAGCTCCCACAAAAAGAAAGGAAAATACTATGGTCAAAACAAAAAAAGAATTACTAGAAACTCAACTCCTGGACGACAACTCCAATTTGACGGAGCCTTGTAGGGACTTATGCTTCCAATGGTGGTAACCTCCTCATGTCTTAACCTACCTATGCTAGACCCAAACAAAAAACTGAGAGAAGAAATACTAGAATCACAACTCCCCGACAACGGCGCCAATTTTGCCGAAACCCTTTGTCCCCAACGCTCTGACCAAAGTAATTGATTGTGACATCGTGACAAGAGAGAAGAATAGACCAACTCCTCGTGGGATCGACCATGTACTTACCCCTAGCGGAACCTAGTTGTAGGCATAGGAAAATATAAATTTATTTTGTGCGAGGTCTTGACGACGGATTTCGGCAAAATTGTGCCGATGTATCATTGGTTATGGGCCGTTTGAGTGAGATGTGCCCCCATTGTTACAGCGTCACATGCACATCTCACACAACCCTCATCCGCGCCCTTCATATTGGGTGGAAGTGTACACCCTTCCCCCCTCTACCCTGGTAGATTCCCCACATCAAACTCTAGTTGTGCAGGTATGCCTAGAACGCATTACTGAACAGCAGACCCAATTGGTCACAGGCATGTCCAGAGGCATACTGCCACCGCCTACATCAACCGCACTATATGAAGCAGGATTTCTCCAAGCTTTTGCCTATGTACTGCATGTAACTTGACTTTGCCCAAAATGTCATCGGCCAAATAAAGCTTCGGGTTTGCCCAAGTTGTTTGGATTCAGGCCTAATACTTCAGAAACACACATGCACAGCTACTTTGTCCAGATTCGACCTCACAATTCACATGCTCATACTTAACTCGATTTTTCCAAACCAGGAAAGAAAACTTAAATAGACAAAATAAAAGTAAATATAGGCAAAGGAAATAACAGAAAATAATATACTTTCATAAAAGAAAGAAGGTCAGTACGAAAAACAATCTCTGCCCAAAACCAACTTTGGGCAGAGCAGATAAAAACAAGACAAAAACTAACTAAACTAAGCCATGGCTACCCAAACTACTCTAGTGATTACATTGTGATGATTGTAAAGTGTACAAAGTGATAAAGATGATATAGATGTTGTAGCTCTCAAAATTCATAATCTGGGCGTAGAGGTATGTATCTTTATATAGAGAATGGTAGTGGGCCTTGGGCCAGGTCCATGCAAACTAAGGTTTCTGGGCACAGCGGCTAGGGTTTCTGGGCGCAGCCAAATTGTTGAGATTTCTTTCCATATGTGCTTACCCCAATCAGATATGCATCCCATATTTTGGCAAGTAAATCACACGGATCTCTCTATAAAAGGTAAGTCAATATCCGCATTATTCTTTCCTTATGTTGATGGGTGCACGCTTTGCCCTTGTACGCCAGGTTTTGCCCCAAAGTTAACATCATATTTCTGCTCAGTTTTTGCTCGACCTCTGACTTGCAGGTTTGCCTTGAACACCAGTTTTTTCTGCTTTGCCTTTGAACACCAAATTTTGGCTCAAAGTTTGCATTAAGTCTCTGCTCGGTTCCTGCTCAAAGCTTGGCTCCTCACTTTGCCCTAATTACCAATTTAATCCAGCTATGATGAGAGATCACACAAATAATTAATTACTCTCGCTAGAGCAGCAATGACAGTAGATTAGTAAATTATCTATCTCCGTTAGGTCTCAAGAAAATCTACTAACTCCCAATAGCACCTAAGAATAGCTCCCTATGATTCACCTATCTCCGTTAGGTCTCAAGGTTAAAATCATATAATGCATTCCTGAATCCGCTAAACAGTTATCTCTGTTATGTCTTAAACTGAATAGCTACACATGCAAATTATTGGTCAGATAATCCACAAGAAATCAAGCACCGCGAACTATGAATCATAAACTGGAAGGCAAAATGGTATTAACAAGTTAATCACATAAATCTAATTGACTATTTACAAACCCTAGAATCAGATCAAAAATTTAGCCAAACATAGCAAAAGAAAACATAAACATAATTAAAGAGACAACAATTGTAAAAATTGAATTATATAAAATCCGTAATGAATGCTGAATGACAGTTGGAATCTTGCAGAAATTCAATCCTAATTCTAAAACCTAGATAGTTTAAAGTTATGAAGCTGAGAAATAAAGTCTGGACCCCTAAATAGGTTAATAATGAGCCCTATTTATAGTCTCAGGGAAAAACCCAACTTAAAACTCGAAAATACAAGAAAAAAATGCAAAAAAATAGAAAACGCGGACGAAACGGCGACCTGAGCGGCGGTCCCTATTTCAGTCGCCGTTTTCCTACATAAAAAAAAATCCAAAAATGGCGGGTGCCGTTTTTTAGCTTCCAAGCACAAAATCCGGATAGCAGGATCAGCGGGCAATGACTTAACCGAAACACTACGCTAGATCGACTCGCAATAGGACGAGATCTATTGTAACGTGTAAGCTAACCCAAGTCGTCTCTCAAGGAAGATCTTAAAAGGCTTTTAATTATATCGCAAGAAAAACAGTAAAGAAAAGCAGTAAAGGTTTGATTTAAAAACTTGTAAAATAAACTTAAACGTAAACTTAAACTTAATCTAGGCAAGAAACTATGAAAACCCTAGGCAAGATTTAAACAACTTAAAGTAAATTTAAACTTAAGAATTTAAAGACGATTAAACTATGAAACTTAAAGACTTGAATTCAAACTTCTAAACTAGGCATGAAACGAAATTGCATAATTTAAATTGCATAATTGAAAGGAAAGCATAAACGTAAAAACAAAGCATAAACATGATTAAACAAAATAAATTGAATTAAATACGAAATACCGTAAATGTCTTGAACGTGCAATCGCTGTCACTCGATCACAATCCAAGAAGAAACTAAAAACTAATCGAAATCTAGCTATAACAATAAATTCGAACACTTACAGAAACTAAGAAAGCATGAAAACGCTTAAGTCTTGGTTGCCTTGCGGAAGAATAACTCTCTCAAGGTGGAACGAAGATTAGGGCAAAAGGATTATTTTTACTATGAATAACAAGGCCCTATTTATAGACTTCAATTCAATCTTGATCACCATCAAACTTGCCATGCAAAACTGGACTCTAAAGGGAATTGAATCGTGTAAACAAAGGTAAGTCCAGCTGGCAGCGTGCTCTGCAAGTTATCTCCACTCTGGCGAAAAATCGTAACTCTAGCGACCAATGCAGAGCTGCAAAGTACGGTCTGGAAAGGTAAGGCAAAGCTGAGAGTCAGCTCTGTAAAGTTCAGCTCTGGCGAGTAGTGCAGAGCGAAAGTCAGCTCTGCATAAGTTGACTCTGGCAAAATATGTTGACTCTGTCGATCTTAGCTCTGCTCTGCCGAGTTTACTCTGGCGCGTAGTCAGCTCTGATGTTTTAGTTCTGCTCTGTCGAGTTTAGCTCTGCTCTGACAAGTTTGTTCTGCTCTGGAGATTTCAGCTCTGATAGGGAAGTTCAGCTCCGGAGATTTCAGCTCTGACTATGCAAGTCAGCTCTGCTCTGCATTTGCGCTCTGCTCTGGCGAGCCTCTATGCGCTGCTCTGCGCGCGGGCTTTTAGATCTGAACATGGGCTTTTCAGCTCTGACGCCAGAGTGCGCCTAAAAATGCCAATCTTACCCAAAATCTCCAAAATTACACTCTTCCATTTATAAAACCTAAATCTCCTGCAAAGCATAAAACAAACCATAAAACGCACCAATTTCTAGAATATTTAACTTAAAACATGCACATGCAAACCCCTAAAATTAGAACAATTAGGCATAAATCAGGCAACTCGGCACTCGCCGTTTTCCTCATAAAAAAGCTTGAAATCGGCGACCTCTCCCTATGGTCGCCGTTTCTAGACTACTGCGCGCGACATTTTTATTTCGGCCATATCTTTCTCGTCCGAACTTCGATTTGTAATCCATTTGCGCTCACGAACTCCTCTCGAGACGAACTAGAACTTCTATTTTAGACCATTTTTCCAAATTCGATCTCAAGATTCCTGTAAATTCCATCAAAATTCGAGAAAGTATCATATTTAACAAGATTAAGCAACATATGCACAAAACAATCATCCAACACTCAATTTCCTATAAATTTGACATCATATGAACACTAAAAACCATGGAAACATGAGTGTTATCAATGGTGGCCGGAGACCTCCATTCAACCCAAATCGAAGACCCAAATCTCTCACCTAAATCAAAAATCCACTCTCTCGTCCCTTTCATTTCCATTTAACCTCCGGAGACTTTGTAGCCGCGATTTAGGGATCCAGGGTTTGGGAAAATGGGGAGTGGCTCGTCTTTCTCCCACCCAATTTTGTCGGTGCCTTACCCCATCCAGAACAGCCAGTAGTGCCTTGCCACCCACAAAAATCCACCCAAAAAGTCTTCTTCCTCGACCCCTGAAATCCCGAGCGCCAACTCCTCACCACCACAAAATAGCAGCGGCGCTCCCCTCGGCGAAATCCCCCTCGTTTTTAGGAAAGAATGGGAGATAGAGAGTGAAACTATATTGAGAATAGAGGGAGTTGGAGTCGGAGATGACAACTCCTCACCGGATTCCAAGAGGTGGATGACAGCCTCGTCGGAGGAGAAGCCGCGGTGGCGGACTTCGTGAGGAAGATGGGGGTTGACTGCTGACCTTGTAGAGAGAGAGAAAGAGATTAATTAACCCAAAATTAAAGAAAATCCAGGACCTATATTATTTATTTTAATTAAGTAGTTAATTGCCCTTATTATTCTATAAAAAAGAAATGACTCACTTTCGTTGGGACAGCCCAAATCGTATCACTTTCAGTTGAATTGAGGGAGTAACTTTTTCCACTTTTCCTAATTTATGGGCCCCTTTCTCCATTCACTAAATAAACAACATATTTTTTTTTAAAATCTGTGCCACCATCCATTAGGACATCTTTTCGTGGATGTATGGAGTAAACGATTTGCTTATGTGAGCTGGCTCGTCATTGTTGATCATCATTAATGGGCAGCATATGAGTTCTTTGTATATGTGTGCATATATATATAATGATCACAAAATCTCTTATGAAGGCGTTCTCACGTGCATTTAAAAATTTGATTAAATTCGAGAATTTAATGAATATTACTATATTAGTTTAAGACGGGCGCATAGTAAAATTATTTTTTTATTATCGAATTTGTGATACGTATGATATATAGATAAACTTTTTACTCATATATGTTGAAAAAAAAAATTTGAATAAAGAAGTTTCTTAACCAATTTTTTCATTATAGCTTTGTTTTGTTTTGTTACATTTATTTCAATAAATTATTAAATGCTATCACTTAAGTATTTGATTTATCTTTAAAGTTAGCTAGGGATGTATCGGATTTCGAGTAAGTCTTACCGAGTTGTGAATTATTCGGTGTGAAATTTTTTTGGATTATAAATTCTCGATCCTACCTTTAAATTTTCGAATTTCGAACTAATGCATTGGGCTAATCAGGCTCGAAAATTTATGGGAAAAAAAAAGTTAACTAATACACACATAAATAAATGATATCTAAATATCGACTTACAAAATAATTAATATGCAACTCTTAGAGGAATAATGATACACATATTTTTCTTAAATGAATATTATTTTCATATTTTTTACATATAATCATTTTATGTTAAGCAGTATTCTCTTCGTCTTCATAAATATATCCATTTCTAAATTATATGGATTTTAATAAAGTAATTGAATGTCTTATGAGTGGAGTAAGCGTCTCATTTTATTGTAAGTGGTCAATTTACCAAAAAAGACTGGATAAATTTTATGTGGACGAACGAAAATGACAAACTGGATACATTTTATAAAGATGGAAAGAGAATTAAATTAAAAACATAGATAAGTAAAATGGTGACTATAACTTTTAAATATTGAATCGAAATGTATTCCACAAACATTTGAAAAAAAAAACTTGTTATACTAACTTTCAAAAATAAAATATTGAAATTTGAAAATTAAATAATAAGAAAAATTTTATATAATTAAATCAACACATAGTTTTTGGACTAGTGACTTTATAGAAATTTTAGGCTATTTTCAGGTCAACTCTATCGAATCGTCAAATTATTTGATTATGAATTATTCGAGTAGAAATTTTATTGAGTTAAACTTTTTTAACCTCGATTTTCTTAAATTTTGAGTTGTCGGTCTATTTGGGCCAACCCACTCGAGTAAGATCCATATGATTTTTACGAAATTGAAGGGGTTATTATTCACTACTTCTACTTCTGTTGAGGTATATAATTTAGGGTTTCGCAGCCGTTTGTAAACCCTCTCACAGTCTCACTCATTTCATCGCAGCAGCAGCAGAAGAGAAATGGTAAGAGAAATTTAATTCTCTTTCGCCCTTCATCGTCTCTCATCCATCCATCTCTAATTGCGAATGCAATGTTATATTTCAGGCGCCGAAGAAGGGTGCGAAGCTTCCGGCAGCTGCCAAGAAGAAGGCGGAGAAAGTTGTTAACCCGCTGTTCGAGAAGAGGCCAAAGCAATTCGGGATCGGCGGCGCCCTCCCACCTAAGAAGGATCTTCACAGGTTTGTGAGATGGCCGCAAGTCGTGCGGATTCAGCGCAAGAAGATGATCTTGAAGCAGCGCTTGAAGGTGCCGCCGCCAATTCACCAGTTCTCGAAAACCCTGGACAAGAATTTGGGTACGTGTTTCTCTGTATAATTTATCTATGTTAGCTATTTCGTGTGAGTTTGATTGAGTTTTTTTTCGTGCTAGTGAATATTTTTCTGGTATCTGCTACATCTCCATTTAGTTCTCGATATTGGTAGTTTTTGTCAATCCGTTTACCCATGTAATTTATGGTTTTAGATGCTGATTACATGTTAATGTCTATATATTACTTTGTGTTGATAAATTGTTATTTGTTATTACGCATTAATCTAAATGGTATTGGTGGTGTTCATTCAAAATAATTATTCTGTTTGCTGAATTATTGTGTCTGGCCCTACAACATTAGGTGTATGTTATATATCATAGTTTGTATGTGGTTTGTTTCTGTTTATCTGATAATTTTGAGAAGATGTGTGTTATGCCTTACTAATCTAAAATGATTATATCTTATGCTCTACTGTTTTAGACTGACAATGTATATTGATTTTTGTGCTTGATTCAGCAACTAGCCTCTTCAAGATGCTTCTCAAATATAGGCCTGAGGATAGAGCACAAAAGAAAGAGCGACTTTTGAAGAGAGCTCAAGCTGAGGCTGAGGGCAAAACTCCCGAGACTAAGAAACCAATTGTGGTGAAGTATGGGCTGAACCACGTGACTTATCTGATCGAGCAGGTTTCACGTTCTTCCTGTTCCCATTTGCTGTGTTTATTTGGCTAGTGTTGATGTGTTTTCACTGATTTTGTGCATTCTTCCCTTACAGAACAAGGCTCAGTTGGTTGTCATTGCCCATGATGTCGATCCTATTGAGCTGGTTGTGTGGCTACCTGCTTTGTGCAGGAAGATGGAGATCCCATACTGCATTGTCAAGGGCAAAGCTAGATTGGGAAGTGTAAGTTGAACTTCACCTGCTTAATTTGGATTTCATCTTCATTAGTTTTTACCTAATATGAATTATGATGCTGTTTTGTTCTGCCCAGATTGTCCACAAGAAAACTGCCTCTGTTCTGTGCTTGACCTCAGTAAAGAACGAGGACAAGATGGAGTTTAGCAAAATCCTTGAGGCTATCAAGGTATTAAGGCTATAATATCTAGTTCCAAACTCCAATATATAAGGTTTTTTAGTTTTGGACATTTATTGGCATATGTAATCCTTTTAATTTGCTATTGTTACAGGCCAACTTCAACGACAAATATGACGAGACCAGGAAGAAGTGGGGAGGTGGTGTCATGGGATCAAAGTCACAGGCCAAGACCAAGGCTAAGGAGAGGGTTCTTGCCAAGGAGGCTGCTCAGAGGATAATCTAAGTAGTCCATTAGTTAGTGTCAAATGAGAGAGCTCTTATTCTGCAATTGCTTTACCCACATCAAACATGAATTTTGTTTTTGTTTGAATGCAACGTTTTGTTTCTGTTTGGAGTACCCTTGGAATAGACTATCTAAATGGATAAATCTTTGTTCCTCAAGCCTTTGACTTGTTGAAATTGTTTTCTTCCTGCCTTCATAGACATAGTAGTATATTTTGTTATGTGTTGGAAGCACGAGCCAGATATTTGCACACATCAAACCTAAGTTATGGTGCTGAAACAGGAGGGCGATGTGTGGTTGCTAGTAGCACAAGTTGTTTCAGCCATAGATATCAAACTTACCACATGAATTTTCATCATCTTATGCTTCTACATTCATTCATATATTCTTTTGCATTTACATATTTTGCTTCTATATACTTACAAGAGTTTAGCTTCCTCAGAAGAGAGTATATATATCCATGTACAAGACTACACCACCCTCTTCTAACCTATTAACAGTATGGGGTGGTTTCTTCCACTGAGGAACATCGCCATTAAACCATATACCTATGTACACTATTCTTATTCCGCATTCTTCCTTAGCAGGAAACCCATCAAATGTACAAGGCAAAGTAAGAACACGATTCAAGATAGTAGAGGATCTACAATCAAGTAAACGAGGAAAAGGTTCGTGATCTGAAGAGGCTTCCTAAAAGGAAGCTAATTGTGCTCTCCTGCTGTGGTTTCGGGGACGAGTCTATGTTCCATTTGACGTGCAAAACACCATGACCAATCTGTTCACAGATGGAGTTGACTGTTTTAGGGTCTACAGGGCTGCCAGTCACATCCGTGACATAGAAAGTATCCCTAGCTTTCCCGCCCCTTGTTGAGATCTCAGCTCTTTTGATGCACAGACCATTTTCCCTAAATATCCTGGTGATATCGGATAGAAGTCCAACTCTGTCTTCGGCACATAGTTCCAACTCTAGACCCTGAAAAATGACACAATATCAGAATCTGTTTTACTAATCCAACATATTTTATGGTTAACTAGAAATCAGTACCTCAGTGCCTCGCCTTTCAATGGCTGCTTCCAAACATTGCATCACACGGTCACGTTCAGCTTCTGAACTAATAGGGACCCCATCTATGTGCCGAATATAGTACTCCTATGTTGACCATGAAATGACTTTTAGTGTCAGTAGATGTTGCTATGAGCAACCACTCAGTTCATTTATGAAGAAAACGAAAATCGCATTACAAGAAATTGCAGTCACTGAGCAAATGTACCTGATATGCTTCCATTCTTCCTGTGTGAACTACCCCATGAAAGACGACATACTGCATGTCAGTCAGAGTGCAGATAATATCAAACAACAACTTGGGTCGATCTTTTGATCTCATAGTGATGACTGTATAATCTTTTTCAGCACAATCTGTTACAATTACATGAGGTCTGGAGGTCTTGGCATGGACTTTGCCACCAACCAATTTGTCAGCTTTTTCATAGTCTCGATCAGCAAACATAATCTGGTGTAACCTTCTTTGCCTTTGGGTAACACCAGGTGGTGGAAGTGTCATTCTTGCAGAATTTAAATCACTATTTCCCCTGAGAACATTGCATAAGAGCTCCTTTATCACGGCTAGGCGCTTTGAATCTTCAATTGCACAACCTGTGGTATGGTCAGTGACAAGAACCACAGCTGCAGCTCTCTCATTGTGCGTCCATATCTCGGCATTTACCACATTGCACTCTAGATCAGTAAGGACAGCACAGACTTCAGATAATAAACCAGGCCTGTCTCTTCCTGTTAGCTCAATGCACGTATGCTCTTCAGAAGGCACTAATCCAACCAGTCCTTTCAAAGAAGGTTCAACCAGATCATCATTGCTTTCAAGTCTCTGCAGATAGTGTGACAATGAGAAATATATAAAAAAAATGATGGCAGAGAAAACAATGAGCAAAATATAGTATGCAGTCTTCCTTAAGCAATTTGGCTTGAACCTACATCATCATGTGCCCACAAAAAAATTACAAAAATAGAACATACAGCAAAGTAAATCTTAGACTTAATCCAATTAGATTAAGGTATGTTCAACAAATATATTTCATATTTTCATGTGCTTAGGCATAGCTCAACTATCCTTCACATAGAGAATGATAAGATACTACGATCATCATTTATCACAGTGGATGCAGAAAATTATGTAAAATGACATTACCACAAAGTGGTTCCGGTTTCAGTCGTTCAAAGGAAAAAGGGAGATTTATACCTCTTGGATGTAGCTGATGATCTCCTGATCTCTAATTTTGTTTCCATTTTGATCAATCACGTTGAACACTGTACGAAATTGGGTTAGATATATTGCTGACATGAAGAAATATTATATACTTATATAGAGTCCAGCATACTTCAGCACCCATGTTCCTCGTCCCCGACTTCCCAAGATATATTAGTATAAAAAATTTCACAAATGAAGCTTACCATCCATGAACCATCCTCCATCAGATGAAATGTACGCTTTCTTAATCACAAGATCCAAATCTGTCAGAATTTGGACCACCTGAAGGAGGATTCCATGCTTATTGACACTGTCAACCTAGATAAAAAAAAAAAAACCATCTACAAATAAGAATTTTGGAAGAAGAGATTACTATGATGAGAAAGAACCTTATCCTGGCATAAAAATCAAAACTCAAACGCTTAAGTAAGAATCTTAATCTCTATGGACAAGGGATAGAGCATGCCTGTATTATAGTTGCATCCTCACAAGCATCATTATCAATCACAACCCTGCAACAAAAAACCAATAACTAAGTCTCCATAGAAACATAGATTTCTTAAACATGCCAAAATAACAGCAAGCCGAAGAAAAACTCAACAGCATCCATATTTTGACAATGAAAATCAATACAATATAGAACCCAAACACCAAATCTCATGAAAGAAGAAGCATTGTTTGATGAGAGAACAGTACTCAAATTCACGTGTGTGTGACGGGGAAATCTTAACACTACTACTACTACAATAATTAGCCCTAAATTGGTCAGTGATAACCTAACTACCAAAGGAACACGATACCTCTACTTTTATCAAGCTCTTCACCGCAATTGAAAAGCACCTAAATTTACGATGAGCAAAAACCGAAACACAGCAGTTGGAACACGAAGATTCATAAAATACGAATGATTAATTGCAAATAAATAATCTCGATGGCATCAATCCAGCGAATTATCGGATACAATCAAACTATAAAAAGCCCTAGCAATATTCAAATGAAGTAGTAAGGGGCGAAATTTATAAATTCGAAAGAATAAATAATTAAATAAGAAAATAGACCAAACCTGGGTGGATTGATCCTACGGAGAAGCTTGGCAAACTCGTCATCCATTTTTTCAAATCTGTCAAGCATTTCAAGAAATTTTCCCTGACAAAAGGAAGATAATTGGAGTGGAGAAAAGTAGGAAGGGAAAAATGCGAGTGCGCATGCGCTGTAAAACAGAGTCTTCTCCAATATCTGAGGAGGAAGAATATTTGCAGAGAAAATGAAGAGAGAGAAATAAGAGAGAGAGAGTGGGGAGTGAGAATTAGTTGTGTAGGAAATGTAGGCGGCCCTTCACTCGCCTCAGGGAGTAGAAGTAACTAACTGCGACGTGGCTTCTGCCTTAAATTCCTACTATTTTAATTTTAATTCATTTTTCTAAGGTGCAATTCTTAATTAATTAATCTATTGGTTGAAGTGGAAAGTTCGGTGCATCGTAACAATCTTTAAGTCGTTGATATTTCACTAAAATTTCCACTTAAATAATGTTTTTCCAAAACAGAATCTATCTATTATTATATGAAAACAAATAGAGGACAGATAAAAGAGAGAAACAGAGAGATATTTTTTTTTTGAAATTTTTAATAATTATATTTTATTTATTTTAAATATATTTTTGATATGTTTACACTAAATTAAGGTTTTATTATAACTTTTAATTTAATATAGATATTGAATATTTTTTGTGAATAAAAAATATGTGCAATATTAATATGTTATAGGCTAAGACTATCTCCCATAAGAATATTATTCTATCATTTATTTTTAAAATTTATCAAATTTAATTTTTGAAAAAATATTTAATATGCATAATAAATGAAAGATCACGACAAAATTGTTAATTTGATATAAAAATAATCAAAATAAATTTAAAACGAATAAATTATTATCATTTAAAGTTTCAAATTAAACTTTTTTCTCTCTTATGTCTATGTCCTCTTTCCATTGATTTTTTATTTTATTTTTTAGATTTTATTAGAAAAATTAATAAAATATGTGCTATTTATATTGACTTTAACTCTAAGAAATATATGTGTGTGTGTAGCATCATCATCATCATCATAATAATAATAATAATAATAATAATAATAATAATAATAATAATAATAATAATAATAATAATAATATTTTTTAATAAAAATAAAGAATTTATGCATCATAATTATGTGCTTGCATATTTTATCAACAAATATTTAGGTAGTATTACTTATTTTTTTAAAATTTTTTATTGTTGAAAATAATTATAATATAAGAAATATCAACCGTAAATTTCTGATAGAATAGATAGCATGTTTGTACAATAGAAATTTCAAAATTTCAAAAAATAAAATCACCGAAATTTGTTAATTTTGTATCATATATAATTTTTAATATATATATATATATATATATATATATATATATATATTTTAAGAATTACAAACCAGCAACAATGCATGAATTTTATGTATAACACGCATGAATAAACTGTGTAAAGGCATAAATTGCGAAAAATAATTTTTTGCTACCTTTGGGATTCGAACTCAGATCAACCGTAGATCTTGATGATCTAAGGGCTGAAAATGGTTCCTAATTTATATTTTAAGAAGCGTTCTTATTTTAGCTTTCCCCTATATATATATATATATATATATATGTATATATATATATATATATAGAGAGAGAGAGAGAGAGGATTAAATGAGACTGGTCCTTAAAATGAGAAATGAGATTAAATTTAAATCGTTAGATATTATTATTAAAGTGAATAAAATAAAATAGTACTCGTAAAATTTTATCGCTAAGATTTGATATAAATTATATATACATTTTATAAATATATTTAATATTTTATATTTATTTATTGAAAATATCACTCAATTTTATGATTGTCGTACATAGCATAAAAAGGCATACTAGTAATAGACTAATAGTGGTGCTGAAGTTTCTATCTTGTAGAATAGAGTAGAATTTCTAGTTTTCTCAAAGTAAATTCTTATGCAAAATCTGTATAAAATTCCCCACTTTTATGTTGCCTAAAAAATATAGAGAGATAACTAATATATTTTGCACATTATTTATATGCATTGTTGATAAGCAATGCATGTCAGCCTTTATTTTCTTTCTTATTTTTGATTTATATATTCTCTAAAATCTCATAAATTATGTTCATGACAATTAAATTACATATAAAAATATTATTTCCTCTTTTAACATTAATCGGAGGAGTACAGTTAATAATTATGATTTCTGAGTTTTACGGAATTTGTCAAATTTTTTTATTTATTTTGATCGTCATAATTGTCACGGCACCAAATAAAATAAAAACAAAGAGAACGCACCCTATATGTCAATGATGTGTATATGATAAATCTATACTTATAAATGATGTGTAATATATATCAAATAGTAGAACTAAATTATTAAAAATAAATAGATAAAACTGTATTACAAAATTAATAAATGAAATAATAATAATAATAATAATAATAATAATAATAATAATAATAATAATAATAATAATAAATCATTTATGTATATAATAAAATGATAAAAGAAGATAGTTTGACGGAACTTTTTTAAAGGAAAAAGAGAATAAATTATTTATTTGAAAATTATCATAATTACGAAAGGTTATGGCCACGTGGACGGTATACGTTATGCTCTACATACTTACTATAAGTGAACCTTTCTTTCGAGAATTAAGCATAGAATCTAACTTTTATTAAGAATATTATCTATTATCTGAAATTCGAGGCGTAGGTACTTAATTCTTCCAGTAATGATGAGGCTGAAGAATTATCCGATGCTTTTCGCCGTTATTTTTCATAATTATGGCAAGATTCGATATATCAAGATCAACGTTTTTGATCTTATAAAGTAAACGCATTTTTTACAAAAAGAAATTATAGTGTTTTGTGGAATATGATAATATATATCCTGGTCAACATGAATAGTCTCTAAAACTTTGTTTATATATTTGAGATATTTATTAGGTTATATTATGTGGTGCTTAAAGGATTGTTGTCTATTCATACTAGTATTGGGTTAAAGAAAGATAAATAGAAAATATTATTATGACGAATTAATATGCCATTAGTCGTATCTAAATTTCCAAGGGTACGTAGGCGGCTTACAGCAACTTCAAGCCACACAATTATGGAGATGAACAGTATCCCTAAATTCTAAAAAGAAAATAATAATTAAAAAAAAGTTACCTAGATTTGTTACAATTTATATCGTTGGTTCATGAATCAAGATTCTAGAACAACCAAACTAGTATAGTTTTGAATTGGGCTAGGCTATATTTTTCAGACCTAATTAATATTTCGTTTAGGCCCGAATTATCAACTTAATTCGATAGACTAGAGTAATTTCACCCCTCAATTTGCGGGCTTCACATTAGGCAATATAAGAGCAACTGCTAATATACTCCCTCCGTCCACTAATTGTTGGCCTAGGAGGCAAAACACGGGTTTTAAGAAAAAGTGTATTTTTATTAGTTGAGTGGAAAAAGGGATCCACAATTTATTAAAGTCAATGCAATTAGGCCACAATTTATTAAAGGAACCCACAATTTTGATTAAAATATGAATATAAACTTACCCAAAATAGATAGGACATAAATTGGTGGACGGACCAAAAAGGCAAGTAGGCCAACAATTAGTGGATGAAGGGAGTAATATTTACCGTGTACTGCGTGTTTGTTTGGCATACAAGCAATAACGATAGGTTATTGTAATGGGCAAAATTCGTATAGCCCATTTAAATAAATATTCGAAGTCCAAATAATCAGCCCAGTCCAAAAATCGAGTTAATTCCAATTAATTCGGCCCATACGCCAAGTTATTAAGGTCCAATCGCAACGACTTGGAGGAGAAGGCAAGTCAAGGAGACGATCCCGAAAATATCGAAACAACTAGGATTTCACGGACGTCCCGGAAAAACCCTAGCCGTCAAGACTCCATACTATATAAGAAAACCAACTAGGTCACTCGACCCAGGCATTCATTCGTACTCTCAGCTACTCCACCTATTCACACTCTCAACTCTCTTCACTTGCTCGATCTCTACGCCTCCACGCTCTCATATTCTGGATTGGGGCTCACTCCGACCAGTCAGACAGACCAGCCAGCCAGACCAGTCCGACCGACGAGATTCACTATCTCATCTTTACTCTACTATTTAATCATCTTTACGCTTTATATTCATTTTTCTTATCAATTAATCCGAATTGTTTGACTGACTTGAGCGTCGGAGGCCCTTCCATCCACACCCCCACCGGTGCTCCTTGAAGGACTCTAACGTGTTTGTGGTTTCAGGTTGCTAGTGCCCGCCGACCCGGACGTACCCGACGTCCTATTCAAGTGATTGTTGGATCCATCCCCAACAATTTGGCGCCCACCGTGGGGCTACTAGCAGTTATTAATGCCTAAGACTTAAGATTTTAAATTCGAATTCATTATCGTACGACCTTTTAATATATTTATTTATTTATATAATTTATATATATAAAAAATACCGTGTACCCCTCGAAGGTAAACGAGTGCTTTATTTTCTTTAACTTATGCTACATTTGTTCACCAATAAAATGTTTACTTTGCATGGTGTATAATTGAGTATTTTTATCATGGAAATTATGATTTATTTAATCTCACCCTTTCAATGAGATATGAATAAAGCAAGCCTAACTTAAATGATATTCGTATAAATAATCATGGGTCTTGGAATATCCCAAAATTTTAATCCATCTAAATAAACAAGGATTATCGTTACTACTTTCATCTATCGAGCCTAATTCTTTAAAGTAAACGCTCCCCAAGAATATACTATTTTGGGTTGGCAGAAGTTTATATAAAATAGTTGATAGATATATTTTTAGAGGATAAAGGGTTTCACCATGTACAAATGAGTGGTTGTGGTTGAATTGAGTGTGCAGTTATATAAAAATGAGTGGTTGTGGTTAAAAAGAGAAAGTGTGACCATATCCAACAAATGAAAATGGTATACTATTTGTGGACGCTAAATCGGATAATTAGTGGACAGAGATAGTAAGATTTTGACCATCAAAATATCGACCGGACTTCTAGATATCATCCAATTAGATTTGGATTAATATATAAAGTTTTTTTCTTCTCCTTAAAAAACACTCCATCCTTCTCATTAGTGATGCCATGTATCATTGTTTTTGGGCATGGAGATTAAAAAAAATATATAGTTAGTGTATAAAGTGAGTTGGTAAAAGATGTTTAAGGATTATTTTAAGTGAGTTGGACCCAATATTAATAATATTTTAAATAGTTAATTTTTTTTACTAAAAATGTATATGACATTACTAGTAGGACATCCCAATATAATAACTGAGACATTATTAATGGGACGGAATGAATATGCAACTATAATGCATAAATACGTATAACATTAAAGTGTAATACGATAATCAATACACTATATATGATTGAAAGTTTCGTTGCTTTCGCAAACACATAAATGTTAGATAGAATGATGGAACAATCAATCCAACATTACCGTATGAAAAACATAAAAGCAAAATAAAATAAAGTACGCACAATAAAATGATTTTATACTGCAATGTTAATTAATTGCAATGTATCACTATAAAATTTCTTTTACAATGAAGATATTTGAAACCACTCAATAAAATCCATCTTATTGAGTGATATTGATAAGAAAAGAAATCACTTATAATCTTATCAATTTAAAGAAGCTAATATAAGAATATCAAATATACAAACTTATCAACTAGCCCTAACAAACGAGTCTCCCACTCAATAAATATTAGGCACACGAGTCACTCACTCAAGGATGCATTTGAACTAGATGTACGGTGAGATGTTTGAACAATAGCTTCGAGCTCATGCACTTGTATACAGTGGCGGAGCTAGGAATTAATCTGGGAGGGGGCGGAACTTACACGGGGGTTCGGGGGCGGTAGCCACCGATAATTTTTTTTTGGACATTCCGTATATTTAACGAATTATTTTATTAAAAGACAAGCATAATAGTAATAATAAAGAACAACATTTTCATAGATTATATAATTTAAATATATAACAAATTAGTTTCAACACATTACAATTTTTTTTTGGGACATTCTGTATTTTTAAAGCATTTTTTATTAAAAGACGAGCATAATAGTAATTATAAAGAACAACATTTTCATATACTATATAGTTTTAATATATTAAAAATTAATTTCAATACATTACAAACTTTTTTTTTGTCATTTCATACATTTTAGGCATTTTTTAACAATAATAACGAACAATATTTTCATAAATTATATATTTTCAATAAATTACAAGCTAGAATCAATAATAATAAAAGACAAGCATAGTAATAATAGCAAACAAATTTTTTTTGGGCATTCCATCCATTTTAGGCATTTTCTATTAAAAAGCAAGCATAATAGTGATAATAATGTATAATATTTTTATAGATTATATAGTTTTAAATAACACAATTATCCTTAAATTAATTATAAATGGAAGAATATAACAAGCTAATCAACTTTTGTAAAACAAATTTCTTTTATAATATAAACATATATCTATATATATATTTATAAAATAAAAAAATAAAAAAAATAAAAAACTCAAAATTTGGGAGGGGGCTTCAGCCCCCCCTAACCCCCTGGCTACGCCCCTGCTTGTATATGTTCTTGTATTGACAGATATCGAATGCAGTGAGCTTTGCCCTTATTTATAGATGCAATATATGCTTGGTGGGCAAGAAAATCATGACTGAGATTATATGTAAAAGATGTGAGTGTTGGGATGTAATCTTCAAATCAAAGTGTGCTTGTTGGTTAAAAAAATTAACCAATATTCGTCAATTCAAGGAAGACTAAGTCTTCCCTTTCTCTTTCCTTCTAGTGTAACATCTGAAAAATATTTTTAACAAAGTCTTTGATGAATTTAAATCTTCTCATCCATTCTTTGATATCACCGAAAATATATAAATATTATTTTTTAAATTAAAATAATTAATAAAGAAGATAAAATAAGAATTTATTCAAAATAAATAAATAATTATTTTAATTAAAATAAATTTAACAATAATAGCCGAAAAAAATCAATTATAAGACGTTTCTCGTTCAATCGCTAAATCAAGAATTTAAGTTGTTACGGAAGTAAGTAGAGAATCACTATTAATATCTTTAAAAGAAAATCAATAAATTGGTAAAATAATAAAATAAAAATTTATTCATTATAACTTGTATGATATCGTTCCCAAATTGGGGACCGTTTGGCAGCAGGTGCAACGGTCCCAACACCCCGAGCGGGAAGTGCGACTGTCGGAATCTTCTTCTATTATTATCGACGGCACACATGGCATTATCCATTTCCCATTAAATAGGTCAAGTAAAAACATTAAATTAATTCATTATCGACTATTTTCAAAAAAATGTAAAAAATCACCATCAAAACGGGTGATGTGGCAATTGATTAACTCGCACGTGGCTGTGGCTGTGGCTGTTTCGTGTGTCAGTTTTGGCGGCAACTGAGCGGCTGCTTTTGCGCCCCCATCTCTTTCCTATGACTAAACTAATCCTCTATTTTTCCACCGCTTTATTTTGGGTCGCTTTTATATCCATTTTATTATTTTTATTAGACAATAAACCCATGAATGCTGATTGTGGCCGAATATCCACAATCTTTTTTAGGGGAATTAGTATTATTAAAGAAAAGTGTGATCTTTGATAACCACAAAAGAGTGTGAAATGACCATATAAATTTAACATGGAGAAATATCATGTCACATGACCAATATTCATATTTAAGTTTAAAAATTCGTTAGTTTTATTAAATTATTAGTTGATGAACGCGTGCACGAGCCTTCTTAGTTAAGTGATTTATGAATTATTCAACGTTACTAATTCCTCCCCCATTCCATTATTATTATATCAAAAAATTTGGACACAAAAATTAAAAAGAAGATATAAATTAATTATAAATACTTCCCCACTCAAATAAAAAATTTATGACTGATATTTATAAATAAAAAAAATTAATTATTTTGGCTCATATATCTTATGATTGATATTTATCAAAAAAAAAAATTTACTTGAATTTAAATTCTGTAGGGAGCAAAAATTTAACTATTTTTTTTGATATCGTTATTTAACACTATATATTGGCTCATTATTTTCACTTCTCACGAAAAATAGCAATATCACTAAAGCATAATTCATACATATATAGTAATTATTCTAAGTATGTATTTTTCCATGTTCGTTTCATTTGATTCTTACACAATTAATTCCATCATACAAATTAAATTCTTCCAAATATGTCTCAAATATTCATGATTTGACGTGGTAAAGAATAAATGATACATTCGAATTCTCTTCGAGCAACTCATTTATTTCCACACAAGATGTCTAGATATTTATCCGAAGACAAAAGAGTCAAGTTCAAGTCACTAATCAAACACTAGAAATATCTCGTATCATTAATTAATAGCAGTTGATATTACGAAAGAGATAATCATAGAATAAAAACTACTATACACAATTCTTTGATTTTTTTTACTGAGGGAATATACTGTAACCACTTACACCGACGTGTACATTAAAATTAAGTGTCAATATACAAAATGGTTAATTGCCCATAAAATACTGAACTTTCATTCAATTCTAATTTTGCACACAAACTTTGAACTGTGGCGTCATAATTACTAAGCTTTTGATTTTATCTGCTACTAATCCAAATTTCGGCCAAGCTAATATATAATATGGCGTGCCAATTTTAACGTAGCGTATTTATTCTTGCGTGACAATTAGTTGGTAAAATAATATTTTTTTATTTAATTTTTTATCAATAAAAAAAACACAAAGCAAACAACTCAAATTGTCAATAATTTAATATATCAAATCAAATAATAGTATTTTTTTTAGTTGAATTAATTAATTGAATAAATTCAATAATAGTAAGGGGATTCTTCGAATTTAGGTGTGTCAGCCAAAGAACATTTTAATTATCAATAACTTAATATATAAAAAAATTATTTAGCTAAGTAATAAAGTTTATTAAATTTCATTATCTAAAGATTTTTTTTATAAACTATATATATTTATACTATTTGAATGACTTCTATTTTGTATATTGGAGATATCAGTTGTGTAATAGTGAACTAGAAAAAAATAGATTTAAACTTGAAAATTAAAAAATACTAGTATTATTTGATTTGATATATTAAGTTATTGACAATTTGAGTTATTTGCTTTGTTTTTTTTTATTATTATTAATAAGAAATTAACAATAGATACGTCACGTCAAATATTGGCACGTCATATTAGCCTGATATTTGACCGGAATTTGGATTAGTAGCAAAATAAGATAAAATCTAAAGTTTAGTAATTATCACGCTACAGTTCAAAGTTTGTGTGCAAATCAGAATTGGACGAAAGTTCAGTATGTTATGGACAATTAACCCTATACAAAACTACCCACTTTTCTAAATCTATCTACAAAATATACCCATTTTTTCAAAATCCTCCACTTCATACCCATTTCTATTTTATATACTATTAATTTTCGAAACTACCCAACTGAAAAGTGCATGTGTGTAAGATTTATTTTTGACTGAATTTATTCCATTTTTACTTCTTACCTACCCGGCGTTTAATTCAAAGAAGTGGAGGATTTTTGTTCTACGTTGCTTCAAAATACCAGCAGCTATTTTCAGCCCAAAAATACCACTGCTCGAGGGTTTTTCTTATCACTCGCCTCGCCGTCTTCGTCCGTCTCCTTCTTCACTTCAGGCTCTCGTCATATCCCTCTCCACTGAACTCAGGCTCTCGCCGTCTCCCTCTCGGCCGTCACTGTCTCCCTCTCTGCTCTCTGCCGACGAACTCAGCTTCTCCCCTACCGTCTCTGTTTTTCGCTCGATGTTCTCTGTCTTCCTCTTGGCTTTCTACAGGCGGGAATCTCTCTCAACAAACTCTCGGCTTTCTACCGCCTTAAATCTCGTCAGCTTTTCTCTAACCTCTCTCCATTTCGGTCATGGATGCACCGCAAGAGGTATTAGTAGTTAGTCGATTTTAGTTATTTTCCTACCAACTCTCATACGAAAAAGAGAATAACGCGAATACTGCCGGAAATAATTTTAATACCGCCGTTGAAAACGAAAATACCATTGTGATGTTTGATTATACCATCAGAATATTTGAGAATATCGATCGACTGTATTCTCATTTTTTCGGCGGTATTTTAGGTTTTTCCGGCGGTATTTTAAGTTTTGCCGGCTGTATTTTCTGTAATTTAATATAAGTATTGGTTGTTTTATGCCAAATAAAAATTATTGTATATGATTCCAATGAATTCATAGATATATGGAGCTTTATATTATGATATTGATCATTACAATTATGTGGTTATCGACAATCCATTTTTAACTATATATATGTATATAAATTATCTTTTGTTGGATAATCAAATTATGATCCAGGCGGGAGTAACTTTTTCTTTTTATTGAATTTTACCGAAAAGAGAAAAAGAAAGCATATAAAATCAACAAAATATCAAGAAATGGTCCAATCATTCAATTTGAAGATTACTGCATCTTTAGTTAGTTCAATGTCGCCCATTAGTAAAAGATCATTAAGTATAAGTTGGGTCCTTATATCCTCTATAGATTTATTTGTGAGTTTATTTTGACATTTACATCACTGGATACTTGTTCTTTTATTCTTATGAACGTTTACTTTTAAATTTTTTTTCGCAGAGAGTGTGTCAAGCATATTGGCGTTGCAGTATGTTTGCTACAAGGCCGAATCACGCTATTCCCGATACAAGTGACTCATTTTCCGATTGGTGATTCCTCAAGACTATTGTCAATATGATTAGGGGTGAGAACGGATCATCAATATCACAAAGTTGGATGGGGGCTAGCCAGGTTAGTATTTTTGGCTTTTGGAATTGAGATATCAATTTATGGCCCTTTTACAGAATTTAGGTTAGTGATGTGATTCAATTAGCATTTCTTAGTATTTGATGTGTGAAATGTTTATTTATTGCTTTTGGCATAGTTGTTTGGTTTAATTTTTCATTATATTCTATGTAGTTCTCGCCACATATCAAGTAGTTGATTTCTACGAAGTGCAATATGTTGTGGAATTATGTCATTTTATAAACTGCAAAATTGATTACTACAAAGTGCAATTCGATATTAAAGTGTTTGATTGCGAATACCACCGGAAAAGATGATAATACCGTCGGGTAAATTGAGACTACCGCCGGAAAAATTATAGAATACCGCCAGTCGGTATTTTGAACTATTCTGACGGTATAGTTAAATACCACGATAATATTCTTATTTTTTGACGGTATTATCACACAGATATTAAGTCTGATAACTTGTATGTGCTATTTCTATAAATTATTAAGGTATTTTGAATAATTGATGCAGATCATTGTTCCATGTGTTATCAAAGAACATTATGTTATTGTTCGAATCCATCCCGGACTTTGGCAAGCAGATTTGTTCAATCCAAAGTATCATGGTTTGGATGAACAATCAAAAATGGATTGGGGAGATGAATTTTGGCCACTACTAACTTTGTTCTCTCGAGTATTGGATTGTGCTGGATACTGGGCTTCAAACGAGTTAGCTTTGACGAGGAAGAGCCAACCATTAGAAATGTTTATTGCGGGTCCAAATGAGCAGTTTACCTAGAAGAACTCATATTCATCCGGCCCATTTGCATGCATGATGGTTGAGCGTATCATATTTGGTCAGCCGAGTATTACTTGAGGGAACATGGGCGTCAACAAGTATAGGGAATTGATTGCTGCTAGCGTTTTTTATATGTGTGTAGTGGAGGAGTAGTACATGTATCTTTGAGACACTATTTATCGCATGAACATGTTTTTGGATTGTTAAGACATTTGCTATCTTTTGCAACTTTTTGTATTGTTAAGACATTTACTATGTTATGCAACTTTTGTTGAGTTGTTCGTGACATAATTCCCATATGTTAAATAATTATACCTTCAGGAAAATTTAGAATACCACAGTGAAAAATGATAATATCGTCGTTAGGGCTGAGCAAAACCAAACCGGAACCGCCAAACCGAACCGAACCGAACCAAACCGGGCGGTTTGGTTCGGTTTTTGTAGTGTAAACGGTGCGGTTTGGTCTGAAAATTTTCAAACCGCCAGTTTTCGGTTCGGGTTCGGTTTGGAAAAAACGGTGCGGTTTATAAACCGAACCGAACCGAAATTTTTAATATATTATATATTTTATAAATAATTAATATTAATAATATTATAATTAGAATTTTCAATTTCAAACCCTATTCTCTCATTTCAGCCGAATCAGCCCTAGCCGCCCGCCCACATTTCCCCCCATTGCAATTCAAGCTTCAATTTCTAGGGCTCCCTCCTCCCACTTCCCGTCGGGCCGCCGCAGCGCCACCGCCACCCCACCCCATTCTGGAAGAAGGCGACTGCCATCCCCACCAACAATCGCAGACCCAAGATCCCTGCCGGCGCCGCCTCTTCGTCCAGTAGAGTTCCCCGCCGCTACGCCCGCCCAGGTCCCAGCAGTCGCGAGACTCACGACGTCGCCCAGCCATCCCACGACGCCGTCGCCTAGGCCTGAGCGAGCCTTGCCGCCCCACGCCGTCGCCTAGGCCTGAGCGAGCCTCGCCGCTCCACGCCGTCGCCTAGGCCCGATCGAGCCTCGCCGGTCAGGAGCTGCCAAAATATTGTTACCAGGTTTAAAAAAAAAAAAAAATTTGGAACGGTTTTAGGCCAAACCGAACCAAACCGAACCGTAATTTTACGGTTCGGTTTGGTTCGGTTTTTTCAAGCAAAACGGTTTGGTTCGGTTTGAAATTTCAGATGGCGGTTTGGGTTTGGGTTGGGCAAAACGGTTCGGTTTCAACCCAACCCGCCCGAATGCTCACCCCTAATCGTCGTGGTTTTAATTATACCGTCGGAATACCGGCTGACGGTAGTCTCTATTTCTCCCGGTTGTATTATTAATTTACACGATGGTATTATCAACTATGTCGACTGTATTATCAAATATTACGACAGTATTATCAAATTAACCAATGGGATACTGAAAAACCATAAGAAAATATGCATCCACGCATAACAACAAACACAATTAGAATGTAGAATTACAACAAACACTCATTCATCTTGCACTAAGTAAGGACAACTGGGACGTGTATCCGATCTCGCTCCACACAACTACACGTCTTAGGAGCACGACTTTTGCTTGTGGATGCTGCATTGCTTGGAGTAGCCTTCTTTTTTTGTGAACCTTTCTCAGTGGGTCCCTTATGTCGCGTATTTTTTGGATGACCTGATTGTCGCTTCCATAGTGGAGGTAAAACGCAAATACTTGCAACATCCTCAGAAATAATCCATGAAGCATGTGGCGGGACAGAGTTTACCCGATACGAGTATGTCTCTCGTAGTTTTTGCTGATTGATAATAGTCTCCAACATGCTTAGATAAGTCACCGCCTAAATGCCTGAATTATTTGTTTAAAATGAAATTTAGTTTAAGAAGCTAGCAAAAATTATGTAGTAGAAGTGAAAACAAGCGCGTACCTTATAGCTGCAACAACATGAGAGCACAGTAGCAGGTTCATATCCCATTTGAAGCACGTACATGACTGCATTTTTACATTCACTTTGAATAATCTGTTTGAATCTTTTACTTTGAAAGTAGATGGAGACATGCAACCACCTCATATCTCCGCGACCTCTCCAATCTGGTGTAACATCTACAGAAAACGTCTTTGCAGCTTCCTGTCTTTCATCAAACCATTTTTCTATGATATGACGGATCGCCTCAACCATAGAGCATATAGGCAGACGTCTTGCCCACAATAATCGAGAATTGAAAGATTCAGCAATATTTGAGGTCAGAAAACTATAAAGACGAACAAGACACTTAGATCTAGCCCATCTCTCAGGACCAACCTGCATAAGCTGGGTATATGTTCCCCCGTCTTCCTTTAATGCCTTTAAGCTTGTCATTGCCTTGTCAAAATCACTCTCTCGATATGCATAAGCCGCCTTTTGGTACAAAACAACAGCTGTCTTGCCATATCGAGTAATTTTATTCAACAAATGGTAGTAGCACAAGCCGTGTGTAGCGTGCGAATAAACTTCCTTAACCGCATTCTCTATACTGATATGGGCATTGGAAACAATCGACGTCTCAGAATTCTCACCATAAGCACTCTTCAACCGATACAAAAACCACTTCCACGATTCATCATTCTCGATCGGACCAATCCCAAAAGCCATCGAAAACACTTGTTCGTTGTCGTCCTTCGTGACGGCAACAAACAAAATACCTTTATTGCGGCCCTTCAAGTGTGTGCCGTCAACAACAATTATTGGCCTCATGCACTAGTGTACGCCACTCTACAAGAACTAAGTGCTATAAAGAGATGCTTCAACCGATCATTCTCATCAACTTCCAAGTCGGTCAATGATCTCGGATTGCACATCCGCAACATGTGAAGATAGCCTGGTAGCAATCCATAAGATTCTTCTTGTCTGCCATATATCATCTCCACAGCCACATTACGGGCTCGCATCGCCACACTATAACTGGTTTGTACACCGTACTCTCTTTGCAGATTAACAACAATGGACCTCGGCTTCACTATGTCCCTATCCTCGCACATTTTCTTTGTTATATATGCTGCAATCACACGAGCTGGGACCTTCCTCACTTCAGTATTTACGAGGTTGTTAGTGCATGTGTGGGCAGACACAAACTTTCGGACCATCCAAAAGTCACCCTATTGAGTAGCCCGCAACAGAAATGGACACCGAGTCCGATATCTGCATTTGAACGTAATCCTATCGAAGTTCGATCGAGGAATGACAAATTCTGCACGACGTTCCAAATGCCACAACCCCACCGTTATCTTCAGCTCGTCTTTGCTTTCGAAGATAGAACCTTCATTCAACTCGTCGGGATCTGGTATGTTGTCAAGTTTACTTGCAAATAAGTTGACTGAAAAATTCTCTGGAACCACAGGAACTAGTCAATTGCTCATTTCCGCAGTTTGTTCGGCTACTAACTCTTCTTCAAGCCTTCGCGGGTTTGTCCGCATTATCATGGACATAAGCCTTCGCGGGTTTGAACCCTTCTCTCTCTCTCTATATATATATATATATAATTAAATCACAATTTAATACTCTCTCCATCCCATTACAAATGTTTCATTACTTTTAGACACATAGATTAAAAAATGTGTAGTTAATAGATAAAGTGGGCTGATGAAAATTATTTAAATATTAAATATAGAGAGAGAATATATTGTCAAAAAAAGAATGAGACATTTGTAATGGAACATCTCATTATGAAAAATGGAAAGTGGAACATTTGTAATCGGACGGAGGGAGTAATAGACTATCTTCTAAACTTAATATTGAAGCTCATTCTCTAAAAAATACTGCAAGTATAGTTCAAATAGTGTGCCCTTGTACTTTCCAGATATGGCTTTCGACTTCTTTATGTCTGTGTTTTTATCTCTTAGTCTTTGCCGGTTCGTCTGCCTCGAATATTCTTATGACTTCCCTTTAGATTTGACTAACATGTTGTTTCTTTCTTAAGAACTGCTCAATTTAGTAAGCATAATATTAAACCTGCGAAATTGTTAAAAGGATAATGATAAAACGAAGGTTTTCTAATCAGTGTGTAGGCTTGTAAACTTGAACCACAGGTAGGCTTCATGTAACTTCTTGAATTTTCCCTAAGAAAAATTAGCAACAAACTCATATAAGTAAAAAAAATAATCAGTCAGGATGCGTTTACTTTGATTGTAAATTTTTTATTGAAAAATGATGGATAAGAAAAGGTGTGAAAATATTATATTTTCTCCTTTTTTTTATCATATGTTTACTAGAGATGAAAAGATAAGAAAATGTTGAAAAATTATTTTCATACTCCTACTATAGGATAATATTATCCAACATTGGAGAGAAAATGAGTGAAAAGGAGCTATCCGAGAAAATATTTCACCATGCCCGGAGAAAATTTTCTATCATAGTAAACATGTGAAAATGATTGAAAATTGGTGAAAATATACTTTTTTCTCTCATTTTCCATTAGGTTGTGTTCTCTTTGGTTGTAAGTTTATCATGGAAAAGAAGAAAAAATTTAATCATATTTTAGTGGTCCCCATTTTTTTTTCTTCTTATGTTCTCTTTGATAAAAAAAAATATAGTATGAAAATATTATGAAGGGAGAGAAAAGATAGAGAGAGAAAGTGGGAGATTAAAAATGAAGAGACAGAAAGAGAAATATAGATAGATGAGTTAAATTGTAGTAGTATATAAATTTTGATGGTAATATTGAAAAATCATAAAAATATTCAATATGAAAAATATTATCACACCTATACCTTGTGATAATATTATTATGAATAAAAGTGAAAACGCGGAAAAATGAGGTGTCTGAGAAAATTTTTACTCATGCCCAAGAAACCTTTTTCAAAAAAAAAAATATGTAAAAATAATAAAATAAAAAAGAAAATAGATATATTTCACCTTTTTCCATCAAAGAGAACACACCTTGTACGACAAATTATGTTGCTCAACGTAGGATAGAACATTAATAATACATTGCTAACTAGATGACCCGATGATGTTTAGAGAAACAAACTGAGATATATACAAAATATATAAGTAGATTAGATGGACTCATGCACTTTATTTTGAAAAAAAGACGAAATAGTGTTTTCTTGGGGTAATCTTTAAATTTTGATGGGAATGTTTGGACAAATGTCCCAAAACAACGATGGCCATAATTGGTTAATTTATAATGAAGAAAGCTTGACATTAACAATTAGGGAAAGCAACAAATACAAATATAGCTAGAACGCAGCATTTCATGTCTCCTCGTATCCAACTTGAATAACTTTAGAATCATTAAAGCATGATTTCCACCAAAATGATTAATTAATAATGTGACTTGTTATTGGTATATATGTAAAATATATTCCAAAATGATAAGAGAATTTTAAAATTTCCAACTTAACCCCAAATTTCAAAGGATCGGTTCTAACAATGGATGAGGTTAATTTGGTGCGTCGATCCAGATATATCATGATCTGATAATATCATTTAAGATCTTGATTTTATTCTATCTTTTATAATTTTCTTGACTTTCAACTTGGAAGTCGATCAGAACAATAAACAACATGACATAAGCTCGATCATTTAGAGCATCTGTATTTAATACGCAAATTGTGAAGATTCACGGTGAATTCATCAGCTTTCAGAATGAATTCATGATTTTAAGTTTGAGCTGCACGCTAGACAAAAATTTAATTATATGAATTTATTAATTTCACAATAAATTCATCAATTTACAATAATACGTATTTTAAAGGTTATTATTGAGCCTGATTTGTAATGTATATAACACTATGGGTGCGTTCACTTTGATTGTAAAATTTTCATTAGAAAATGATGGATAAAAAATATGAGAAGACATTATTTTTTTCTCATTTTTTATTATATGTTTACTAGAGATGAAAAGATGAGAAAATGTTGAAAAATAATTTCACACCCGTATCATAGGATAATAGTATCCAACACTGAAAAGAAAATGAGAGAATAAGAACTGTCCGATAAAATATTTCATTATGCCCGAAAACCATCATAATAAACATGTAAAAATGAGTGAAAATATACTTTTTCGCTCTCGTTTTCCATCAAATAAACTCATGATTTATAATTATAATGATTTTGAAAGAGGCGTTTTTGTTTTAACACGACGACAGCGCTAGCCCAACAAATATGTATACAAAATACAATGTGTATGTGTTATCTATTTTTAGAGCGAGGGTGTGTGAGTTTTTGTTTTTGCATGTGTACGTATTATATATGTATATATACACACGCCTTATCCATTTTTAGAGGGAGTGTTTGATACATAGGTCATGTACGTGGAGACCTCCAACAACGCATAATCGTTTCATGTAATGCACAAAAACTCCCTTTCATTACTTTGTTTGAGTTTGAACAAATGCAGACAATCAAAATTTGTACGTCTAGTTTTATCTTTTATTACTTCTCCATTATTCTTAACTTTTATATTTGAAAATAAAAACCCATATATATATATATATATATATATATATACGGAGGCCTTGTGACTTATTATTAATTTCAAATATTTGGCTATACGTTTTAGGAAAGGAATTAATTTGTTGTGCATAATATTGATGTCGTCGTATCAACTATTTTACCCCGTAACTTTGTTTATTAATTTCGATAATTTTTTGACTGAACTAGTATAATATCTGACTTGAGATCGAATATGGAGTAAGTGATAAACAGTCAATCATAGTAAATTTATTAAACTGTAATCCCCCGTCCACGAAATGAGTATTCATTTGTGGACGACACGGATTTTAAGAAATATATTTAGTTAGTGAAATAAAAGATCCCACTTTTTGAGAGTATTAATTAAAAGGTTATGTGGAATACACTTGCTAAAAAGGGAAATGAGTACTCATTTCATGGACAGACTAAAAAGGAAATATGGTTACTCATTTCGTGGACGGAGGGGGTAATTAATAAATGTTAGAGTATTATACTATATTTTTGTACTCCCTCCGTCCATCATTTTCTTGACCCATTTTATAGTGACATGGGTTTTAAGTAATGGGTAAAATTATTGTGAGTGGAATGAAGGTTCCATTTTATTGTGAGTGAAAAAGTTACTAAAAATGGAGTGAGTCAAGAATTTATGGACATACCAAAATATCAAAATGGGTCAAGAATTGGTGGACGGAGTATATATCATTTTGTAGACTGTAACAACAATATCTGGACATGTAGTGATACATACCTTAAAAAATGATATATTTATGGATAAGCACAAATCTCCTACTATGAGTATAATTATTGTCTGGATATACTTCTAATCTTCATGATAGTAGCATGCATATGGGTCTTATTTCTTGAAGAATAATGGTCAGATTGATAGATCAAGATCATCCAAGCAGAGTCCTCATCGAGCTATAACTCATGTTTTAATTTACAATAAGAAAATGATTAATTTGGGCTACAAAAGAAGATTGGAGACGTGACGTCTACATAAGAAGGCCATATTTCGTTCAAGATGGTTTGGGGAAAATTCGTGCTTGATTACTTTCGTCATGTAGTCGAGAATTATTATATTCTTGTTAGGTGTCCTCCCTGTTACAATTTGTGGTACAATTCCTGATACAATACCTTTCTTTATTCTAGTAGAAGAGTGTTTGTGAGAAATACACTTTAGCGTGCATTGTAAGATAATTATAAACTCTTCTTTATTTGGTTATAGTTCATCAAGGGATTATTAAGTGATGTTTGTCGGTGTTCACGTCTAGGAAGTTAGTCATTGTCTAGCTTTCAATTATCCACCATTGGTAAAATTTTGAAAATGTATAGAGGCGTAGTAAGAGAGAGCTAGTCTGATTGTGTAAGTCCTTGTATATCTTAACTTCATATAGTGGATCATTTTCCTTGGGCGAGGCCCCCAGACATATGTGTTCTATTACCAAACTGAGTTATCATTCTTAGTGATTCATTTGTTTAGCTTTCATTACATTCTGTGTTAGCTATTACAACATATCTAACCACATATTCTATGAATTAGTTATTCTTTCAATAAATACTACTTCCTTTGTCCCCCATAAATATGCATACTTGACCACGGCATCAACTTTAATAAAAAAATTGTTTGGAGTATTGATAGTGGAGAAAGGATTCCACGTTGAAGGTATTATTAAGTAGATTGCGGGTAAATAATGTAAGTTACAAGGGTAAAATTGTAAAAATTATATCCGAGGTAGTGTCCATAAATAGAGCGTGCATAAATTTAGGGAACGTACCAAAAAAGAAAAGTATGCATAAATATATGGGATGAAGGGAGTTTAATTATAAGATCTTACTGTCCCCGAGGATATGATCAACAATAATAAGAGGGTGTTTGGCTGAGCGTATACGCTCTGTTAAACAATTTATAAACTATTTATGAGCTTATAAACTCTTTCAAAGTGTTTAATAAAATATGTTATTAAATAATTTATATGCGGTATAAACAAACTCCAAGAGCTTATCTATAAATAAATTACTCTATCACAATTTATTTTTTGTAAGTATGCAATAGTCAGTTTACAAATATTTTTCAACTATAATTTGTTATTTATATTATTTACCCTTAAAAGTTTATATATCTTCAATTTTTCTCTCTCTAATAATTTTTTTCTCTCTCTCTAGTTTATTAGCTCAATTATTCAAATATTCTGATAACTTATAAGTTTTTGAAAAACTACATCTTATAAGTTCTTGAGAAATTACATCTTATAAGCTCCTTAAACCTTTTATATATAGTATAATTTATTGGAACTTATAAATTCTCTAAAATAAGCTTAAACAAACACCCTCTGAATCGAAGGGTTTTCCTATCGAGCTTTGTCAACCCTATTTTCATAAAAATACACAAAGATAAATATGGCAAGAAATGAAAATCGAGAGACATTCGGTCATGCTTCGTCAATCCGGTTTTCACAAAAATACATAGATAAATATGATGAGAAATAATAATAGGAACATGAGATATTCAAATCATATGGCTGCTATTTATTTGAATTAATTATGAGAAATGAGAATAACATATATAAATCAATAAAATCCATGAATAAATCAATTTAATGTACGTGTAGCCATTCTCACGTGAGTTTGAATCATAAAAGGGCAAAATTGTTATCATATTATTGAATACGGTTATTCGTGCATTTTATTGAATCCGAGCCCTATGTATACATATATTTTTGTTCTCACTATTTACCTGTTAATCTTTTATCCACAGCAATATTTACAATATAAAAGTATAATTCTAAAAAGTCTTCGTATTCATGTCGTTCGACGTGTTTCTAACGCATCCGAAATACTTTGTTTTTGTTTTTTTTTTTTTTTTTTTTGAAGTAAACACACGAGACCGTTAGGAATTACTAGAAAAAAAGAGAGAAAATAATAATGGATAAACACTGGCTAAATTTAGTGGAATTTATAATGGGGATAAAGCGGCCCCAATTATTTAAAATTTAAGGTATGTGAATCTGCCTAATCTAAAAAGAGAGGTCTGAATGAGATCTGCGAGAGACAAGACTTTTTATATGCACTTTGTAAAGATATTTCTGTTTTTCAATTGTTGGCCTTTTAATACTCCCTCCGTCCACGAAATGAGTACCCATATTTCCTTTTTCGTCCGTCCACGAAATGAGTATCCATTTCCCTTTTTGGCAAGTGTACCCCACACATCTCTTTAATTAATACACTCAAAAAGTGGGACCCTTAAACTATTCACACTACACTCCATACATTTCTTAAAACCCGTGCCGTCCACAAATGGGTACTCATTTCGTGGACGAAGGGAGTAATACATTTGTCCATTTGAGGGTATCTTAGCTGTATAGATAGAAATATTCATGCTGACGTAACCCATTGATTTTCCTCCATCATTCTTGATTGTGACCTTTTTATTTAAGAGGCAAGTGCCAACCGTGCAATCGGTTGCACCGTACAACTGATTTTCGAATGTGTCACACCCCAATTCTTGAATGAATAAATATAATCGAGGTGCAACTAATTCATAGAAATAAACAAGGAACAACCTTGTTAAAACCCGAATAATAAGATAGAGAGTCGGGCTATGCCCCTTTGGATCACAAGTTTTGTTTCATGCTTCTGACAACCGACATTCATTAGCATAAATTTAGTAGTGAAGAGTCTAAGCTCGGTCAGGTATATCATTTGAAATTTAA
This sequence comes from Salvia miltiorrhiza, assembly GCF_028751815.1. Classification (NCBI taxonomy): domain Eukaryota; kingdom Viridiplantae; phylum Streptophyta; class Magnoliopsida; order Lamiales; family Lamiaceae; genus Salvia; species Salvia miltiorrhiza. The sequence goes on from NC_080389.1 coordinate 45,222,310, forward strand.
CATGAAGATCTTAAGTTGAGAAAACAAAAGACTGATATGAGTAATTGCTACAGCGGAAGTCTAACATAGGAATTTATCGCTAGCCTCAGCTCCGTCCCGTCAGCACCGGCCAGTCAACCTGAAAACATTTGAAAGTATTTTTGGGCTAAGTACTAATGTACTTAGTGGGCATGCATTTTCATAAACATTTCATATTTTCGTAAGAGCAGTTTATCCAATTATACTTGACATGACTTAGAAGGTTTTAAAATGAAATAACTTCTAAGCATGTTAAAACATTTTTCATTTGTGCGCACATGTCACACTCCCTTTCCGTTACTCGCTGTGATCCCGGACCTTTTAGCCACCGACGGATCCATATCTCCCGTTTTACTTGAACTGAGGGCGTAACCCAGTCAAGTTCCCATTTGGGACCCAATGCTCCGGAACACATCCCGTCGAGCACCCTTATAACGCCTCATACATGATTAGTGCCCGAATGGAGATCAACCCACCGAGTCAGCTAATAGGTGTACACAATTCTCAAACAACGTGTTAGGTCATAAGAGAACCTCGATCGATTAACTTATGCGAGCCTTAAACAGAGCAGAGTGCACAAAATATTTTATTGGATAAACAGTTTTCATTACATTAAATAAACAATTTGCATTTCATTGAAACATTTAGAGCTTAATAACTCAATCATACTTTGTACATTTGGAAAGTAAGCCCACCTGGTTAGGCAAAGCCTGAAGATCATAATCACATATAAACCTGTCTTGGGAAAGCAGCGCTAATCCCCCTGGTCACAAAGCCTACAAGAAATTCTATTCTTAATAGGTCTCGTGAAGCTAATCTTAAGTCATGGTGTAGTGCTTAATATTCTATGATTCACTTAGCCGGGTTTTCAAAAATTTAATGAATAAATAATTGAAAACATTTCTCTTGAGTTAAGAACACCAACAATATTCTTACTCATCTTTCTTTAATAATTGGAATTATAAATAAAACCAATTAAATCATAAATACTTTTTATTTCATGATGCAAATGAAATGTCATGTCATGCTTAGCATATGATAAGTAATTACTTAAAATATGCACTTAATAATAATTTAATATTATTATAAAAATTATCCTTTAAATAAATTAATCAAACTAATAATAGTTCAATTAATTAAAAATAAGAAAGCCCAATTTAATTAATTGAAGGCAATCCAAAGTCTTTAAAAATAATTAATCAAACTAATTAATAGTCTAATTAAATAAAATAGGGAAGCCATTTAAATAGATGAAATAGAGCTCATGCTTAAATAAATAATAGCCCATATAAATTTAAAAGATGAGGCCCAACTCAATAAAATATGAATGGCCCAGACTGAATAAAATAAATCGGGCCCAGCTAAATAAAATTAAAAATCGGCCCAAGCTTTTAAAAATCGCAGCCCAAATCTATTTAAAAATCGAAGCCCATCACTCATAAAAATCGGCCCAAATCAAAAATTTAAAACAAATCGCAGCCCAAAACTAATTAATACCCGGCCCAACACTCAAGCCCACTCCCCAACTTCAAGCCCAACCCCAAAGCCCAACACTCTAACTAAGCCCTAGCCCATACTCTTCCCTTCTTCTCCCCAATCACACGCACACACGACACAATCACATACACACAAACGAAATCATTCATCTCTCTCTCGACCCCTCTCTCTCAGCCATCAGTCCCGCCGCCGCGGCTCCTTCCGGCGAGGCAGCCGCTCCTCTCTCCTGGAACTCCGGCGAACGACAGCTATATGCCGCGCCGCCTTCACCTCCGGCAACCGCAGCGATGCCACGGCCGCCTCCTGTTCCTACCCGACACCTACAATGACCAGCCGCCCCCATCAAACTCCCAGCGACAAACGACGAGGTCGCTGCCGACAGCAACAACCAGCCGCACCGCCGTGGAAGCTCGCCGGGGAGCAGCGACAGCCGCTGACGACACTCGGTTCTCCCTCCTCAGATCGACGGCAGCAAGGCCGCCGGCCGTCACCCCTCTTCGGTCTCCAGCGAGCAAAACAGACGGCCACCACCGCCGTCCGCCGACTCCGACTCTCCTCTCCCTCAACCTATATCTCCTTCAACCTCCACCCTAGTCTCGATCTCTGGCGACAGCAGTCAATAGACCACCATCGCCATCGACCCCTATTCTCTAACTCCACAGTCGACGGTAGCAGCGGCGAAGAGCCGGCCACCATCGCTTTTCCTCTTATCTCCCCCGACTTCCCTCTCTACTCTCCCTTACTGGCTTCGACAGACAGCAGCTGCCAGGCCGCCACTGCCGCCGCCGAGCTCTGATCAGCCCCAGCCCCATTCCCTGTTCCCGACAGCCGGTGACTCTCAGGCCGCCGCTGTTCTGACCTCAACAAATACCCAGTTCCCGATGGTCGACGAGTCTCAACATCACAAAGAAAATCAAGATTCTTCCTTTACTAACCCATTCCTGCTATTTCATGCATCATGTATCTACAGTTTTTCTACTTAAAACATTCTTAGTTGCATAAACAGATTTAAATGATACACACTCCAATCATATTTTGTTGTGTATAAACATCTCTATTATTATTGTTGTTGATTTAATGCAAAAATGTATGCGTGTGTGCTTGCTTGATGAAATCAAAATTTTCAGAATATGAAATGCAATTAATCATATTTTATAAAAAAAAATATGAAAATAGGCAAGAAGGTTTAAGCATGTAACCTTTAGAATTTGTGGTGATTCGAGCTTGGAAATTTGCTGCGAGTCAATGAGATGGGGTTCTTGGAGTTGGCTGCAGTAAGTGTTTTCTTGGTGAATTTGTTTTGATTGAGTGACACTAACATGGCTGATATAAAATGTGTTAGTGGCTTCTTTGGCTGATATAAAATGTGTTAGTTGGTATAGTGGTGTAAAGGGAAAGGTGGAGGATGGGATTTTTGCTGAAAGTGGGAAAGTTGGAGGATGCAACTTTTGCTGAAAGTGTTTTGATATATAAAAATTAAAGGGGCATAGTTGTTGGAGAGTAGTGGGTGTGGGAGTAGGTGGGTGAAATAAAATAAAATAAAATAAAAAGTCTTCCGGGTTGTACTATGAAAACTGTAATAATTCTTCAGGGTTTGCTGACTAAAAGCTCGTGAAAATGCTTTGAATGCTAAATTAAATAAATATGCGTCGCACATAAATTTAATAACTAAATTTACAAATATTTTAGTAAATCATTTTTTTTTGTTGGAATTAAAAATAAATTCATTTTCTTTATATCCGGCGTGAATCATCTTGACTTATAAGTTCAAAATTACTCTAAATTTAGCTAGGAAAAAGCGGGGTGTTACAGAATGACACTACTTCAATATATAAATGACATTTGAAGATATTTCAATATATAAATGACACTTGAAGATATATTGAAATAGTGTCATTCGAAAATGTTCAAGTGCCAATTCCCGAATAAAGTCATTTTAGAAATCAGGTGCACGGTGCAACCGGTTGCACAGGAGTATTTGTGTTTATTTTATACTCTTTCCGTTCCCTTAAAATGTATCTAATTTGTCATTTTAATCCGTCTAATGTATTCAATTTATTTTTAATAAATTTTTCACTAATAATAACGTGAGACTCTTACTTCACTCACAACACATTTAACTACTTTATTAAAACTCGTATTATTTACAAATGAATACTTTTTACAAGGACAAAGGGAGTACTTAATTTATATAAATTTAATACTCCATCCGTTTCAAGAAAAAAATCTTTAAAAAAAACACGAATGTTAATAAAAATAGTTGATTGTATTATAAATAGATAATAAATCATACTAAAAAATTAATTTAATAAGAATAATGAATTGTATTGTGAGTAGAGAGAGTGACGCATCATATGTAAAATGTTTTTAAAATAAAATGAAATTAAATTTTATGGATGTTACAAACTGATAATTTTATTTTTTTTAATGAACGGATGGAGAGAGCAATAAATATTATTCCCTCCGTCCCATTAAGCATGACTCCTTACTTTGGTACGATTATTAAGAAGAAAAGTGATTAAAAGAGAAAAATGATATAAAATGATGGAGTCCACAACTTTTTATGAGATAAAGAATTTTTTTTAGAAATGAGTCAAATGACCATTTACAATGGGACAATTTAAAATGGCAAGGGGGCACATATTAAATGGGATTGGAACGAGGGAGTAATATTGTACAATTGTTATTTGCAAAGTCGTTGGGCACGAGTTATGAAATTTATGCTAATCAATTAGTAAAATATTTAATCAGTGTTCTGTTTTCTAAGCAGTTGATTTGGTCTGAAAAGTAATTTGAGAAGTTAAATCAAGACTATTATTTATTCATTTGAATCGAGGGAGAGGAGAGGAATGTAGATTGAACTCGAAATGAGTTTACAGACACAATATTAGCATCCAACGTTTATTTCTCTCCTAAGAATTATTTAGATAGTTTTTGTGGTGTGGGCTCCACTGGAAGTTGAAGTTTAGAATTTGGGCTTCAATTTATGGACTATTCAACATATTTTTCAGCTTACGCTTTCATTGGCATTTCTTACTCTTCAAATTGCTTTTGTTTTGGGCCGGACAAAAACAAATATTGGGCTAGCACGAGAAAGTTATCATCCTTAATATAAACGAAATTTATGTAATTCCCATTATATTTGTAAGGGGTGATTCTATACGTAACCCCCGTTTTATTCAATATAGTCTTAAATATAAAATATTAATGAATGTTCTATTTTACCCTTGTAGCCTCTAAAATTAAAATTTTAATAATTAGAAATCTAAACACATAAAACTACGCTAGAATTCAATAAAATATATAGCCCCAAATTAACAACTATTAGTAAAAATCTACAAAAGAAAATTGAAGAAGAACACAATCCATATAAAAATCATAGAACATACTCCATCCGTTAGCCAAGAGTATGTCATAATTGTCATTTTGGGCGTTCGCAAATCGCAAAGAGTATGTCACTTTCAATTTTAAGACATGGTCCCATATTTTTTTCTTATCATTCATCTTTACAAATGCCCCTTATTTACAAAAAACTCGTCTCTTATTCAATTTCAACCACTCATTTTTTGAAATGGTGGGATCCTTTCCGCACTACATAAAAATTAACAATCATTTTATTAAATCTCGTGCCCAACCAAAGTGACATACTCTTGGCGAACGAAGGGAGTATTTTCAATCGATCAAATCTGGATATAGTTTAATTGAAAAAAACGCAAGACACAAAAACTTATGAGTAAAAATTTAAAATGCCCACTTCCTTATCTTTTTTTTGTAAAAATGCCCTTTCTTATTATACAAAGTATTTTATGCCCTATTCTTTAAATACCCTTTGATTTGATGGGTTTGCTTGGTTTTCTGTGAAAGTCTTACACATTTGATCGATTTGACAGCTATCAATCATAAAAGTCAACGATTTGACAGCTATCAGTCAAGAATACATATGAACAATGGGTGGCTAGATCATGTGTCCGCCCGAACGGACACATAATTTCACCGGACGGACACATTATTTTATCGGACGGACACATGATCTAGCCATCCACCGGTCATATGTACTCTTGAATGATAGCTGTCAAATCGTTGACTTTTATGACTGGCAGCTATCAAATCGGTCAAATGTGTAAGACTTTCACAAAAAATCATGCACACCATCAACATCAAAGGGTAAAATAGGTACTTCACATAATTAGGGCATAGAATGCTTTGTATGATAATAACTTAGGGCATTTTTTAAAAAAAAACTTAAGGAAGTGGACATTTTTGCCTATTAACACAAAACTTATTGTATATAATTAATTTATAAAAAAAACGACTACTCTGAGAAAGATGAATTGCAGGCTTGCAACTTTGACAACTACTTTGTGGTGGAAAACCAAGAAAAATATTCAATCATATCACCTCTCTATGATTGCTATGCTTCTTCAAAACAACCAAAATTTTTCCTTAATATGCATAGACGGGTCAACATAACAAATGAATGAGAAAAATGTATTAGAAAAATAAAAGATATATTATCTACACACACAATTAGAATTACAATTTTAAGCAATTAAAAAAGATATGGTTGAACACCACCTTCGTAGGCGGTATGCTCTTCGTTGAAGATGGAAGTCGAGACATGGGAACAATTTTTGAAAGGTTCAACACCAGCCTAACTGGATGGATCCACCACAAATTATTGTGTTGTGAATGCAGACAATGGTAGTGGCTAGAAATCATTATAGAGGAGTGAGGCGACGACTATGGGGAAAGCTCTGCCTCTTTGAAGATCAGCTGTGTCTTCTTCATATTTGCCTAATTGCCTTCGTCTGTATGCTTTTATATATTTGTTATATAAAATTAGTATTATGCCTTGAGTTTTCTTCAATTTAACTCATCTAGAGCTGACGGATTGAAATATGTTTGGCGTTCTTCTTCAATTCTCTTTTGCAGTTTTCTAGTTATTCATTTGGGGTTATACATTTTTTTTGAATTATAGCGTATTTTAATGCTTTTAGATTTCTAGTTATTGAAGTTTTAATTTTAGGGACTGCCTATAAGGGCAAAATAGTACATTTACTAATATCTTCTTTTTTTTTTTTTTTAAATTAGAGGCTATATTGTGTAAAATTGAGGCTATCTATATAATTACCTTATTTATAATTACATTGTTGAGCTTGAAGATCGAACCGATAACAAGATAAAAAATAAAAATGATAATGAAATGCAAGAACATTTGGTTTACTTGGCTCAACATAAGCCTACATTCACGCGAAGGTCATCAGAAATGTCTTCACTAAATTATCTGCATTCGAAAATAAGAATTTAGACAACTGATTTACTATTGCTCAACTCCTTTTCTATCTTTGTATTATAATCTCAAAAACAAATTTGTAAGATCGTATCTAAGTGCTTCGCATACATCCCTATTTATAGATGAAATGGTTATAATTGTATTGCAACAAAAATATTCATCAGCTAACAATATGTTAATTGCTCTTTCCAATTGGAACTTTCGCAAGCTGATATGATGCCGTCAGTTGACTGACTCGACTGACTTTATTAGTCGACTGACTCAGTTGATATGGTCTGCTGGTTTTACTTTACAACTGACCCGATCTGTTGAAATTTACTCTTACACTTTCACAATTCTCCACCTTGACAATAAATAAATATTTATAAAAACTTTAACCTTTTTCGTTCATTTCAATACCATCACATGACCTTCCCGATAAACACAATTCATCGAGTAAGAACATATACTAGCTCGAGGCAGTATCTGAATTTAGCAGAAGGTAAAGTCTTTGTCAACATATCTGCAACATTATCATCTGTAGATAACTTTATCACTTTTACAACTCCTATGTTAAGATATATCCAGTTTGAGACTTCATAGTGTTTATATTTGCAACTCCTTTGTACATACCTTTATCACTTTTATAACTCATTTGCTAAGATATATTCAGTTTAAGACTTCACAGTGTCTATATTTGCTACAACTATGACATCTTTAGCCTCATGCATTTTAAATTTCTTCACCACTTTTGAAATGTAATCCTTCTGAATCAATGACAACAATCCTTTCTACATTTCTTCAATGATATCCATTCCTAAAATTCTTTTGGCATTCCCCAAAACCTTCATCCCAAACCTCTCTTAACATGAGATGATTTATCAACCAAAATCCATGCTCTTCATTCTTTCTAAGAGAATCTAGCTTTTCTCTTATATCTAAAATTCACTTTTCAGTTTCGAGACTTCTTATAGTTTCACTAAAAATTTCTAGGTCCATGATACTCATTCTCTTCTATATAGTACACAAAACATAATGTATCATATTAACTTCAACAAATTTTGATGGTGGTCTTATATTTCTTCTTGCTTTATCTCTACTTAATTGGTAATATCTCAAATCAGATCACATTTCTTCTTCTAAATTTCCTTCTTCCATTTGAACTAAATCATGTTTTAAATGAGAACCTTTAGCATTTACTCCCCCGTCCCAATTTTTAGTATCCATATTTTCTTTTTTGGTCGTTCCACATTTTGGTATCCATTTCTATTTTTAGTAAAAGTAGGTGAGACCCTTGCTCCACTTTAATTATTTTAACACTCACATAAAAGATGAGACTTTTATTCCACTCACAACACACCCAACCATTTTATTAAAATCTATGCCACTTTCAAATGGATACTAAAAGTTGGGACGGAGGGAGTATTTCATTAGCAAACTTCACCTTAACCTTTATTTTATCATCAACTGTATTGATACTATCAGCTTATCTTTGGTTGATAAAAACAGAATATCTTATATTTGAATTGTGAAATCATTGCTAATCTAGAATTAGTTGTGAATTTAAAAATATTAACAACACAGATCTCACAAAATTATCCATTCCAAAGCCATTAAACAAATTGTACATGATAAAACCATATATTTCGATACAAGCTAAGATTTTTGAGCAATGGATAAAATGATTATGATAAAGAATAAAAAAAATTCATTGAAAAGCTCAATGGTGATGTCGCATCTCATAGCCGCCGCTTCTTCTGGCCGTTGTTGTCGCCACCGTAACTACCGTCTTCAACAAAGAGCTTGCGCTTGTTGCTACACTTAACCCAACACTTTACGGCACAAGTTGACGATAACCAAGCACCACTTGTGTCCGTATTCCCGAAGGCACCCCTCTCCTCTCTCTCAAGAAGAATAGCGACATGTCAAGTCCTATAAGGTTCCTCGTTTTGCATCGAATTAAATTAAATGCTCCATCGCTTGTTTCAGGCTCGTCAATTCCTTTGAATTTCATTCTTGAGAATGTACTCCCTAGACAGGATACTTAACACGTTAGCTACAACACTACACAGATCAATACGCACAACACCTAGTATACATCACTTACTAATGTTTACAGTAAACACGTTAAGAGTGTTTTACTCCTCCTACAATGAATCCTAAAATTGGTTTTCTTTTTTCGTTCTTTGTGGATATTTTTATTTTTACTATATAAGAATGGATAGTTTCATTTTTTAACTCTAATAGTAATAATACTCCCTTCATCCATTAAAAGTGTAGTGTGTTTTGGAGCGCACGAATTGTAAGAATTATTTGAGAGATGTGTATAATGTAAAAAAAATGACCTATCAAAATTGATTTGTTATATACTCGCTCTGCCTCATTGATAATGACTTACTATCCCCGTGATAATGGTATGTTCCAAAAAAGGAAACCACCATCTCTCACAAAAAATTATGGGTTTCATCATTTTCAATCATTTTTATTCTTAATGATCGTGTCGAACAATAATGAGCTATATTATCAATGGGACGAATGAAGTAATTCTTAAATGATTTGTTAGATAATCTTTTTTATAAATATTAAATATGACAAATTAAAAATATAAGAGATTAAAATAGCAAACAAACCACACTTTTCTTGAAGGAAGGGAGTGATAAATTTCATGGATCCCATCGCCAAAAAGTATCCTTTTTTTTAAAATAAATTTTGTCGAAGCATTATAAAACTCAAAAAGGAAAAGAAAAACCTAATGGCATGGGAAACAAATTCATTATGTACACGAAGGTTAGCAGCGCCACATATTTTAAAGATAATGCCTTGGCATTTATTGATGCAATGAAGACGACCAGTCATTTATAGCAAATGCACCATCTTGTCACCTCTCTCTCTCTCTCTCCATGCAAATCTGTTACATTCAAAATTAATTTAGACATCTGAAAGATGTGTGTGCCCATATCGAATGGGAAAAAACATGAACTCAAGAAACAAAGCATGTCCACATAACTTCTTTTCCACATATGACAATGACACCCACATTTCCCCATTTTTCTGTTACTCAAAATCTTTCCTCTTTCATCACCTTCATGCTCAACTTGTTTTTGCACTTCCACTTTTTGTTTCAATCAGAGCATTTTCTTTTTGGGATATTTGCCGTAAAATACATGAACTTTCAGCAAATTCTAATTTTTCCCATAACCTTTAAAATTTGAAAAAAAATACACCACCTTTCGATTTTTTCTTATTTTTCCCACGGGTATGAAATATCCCCAAATAAAAATTGATTTTAGAACTTTTGACTTAGATTTGTTGATACCTAAGCCGATGCATCGACTTTATTATGCCACATTTACTATCCGTCATGCTTAGTTATCAAAAAATCTAAGTCAAAAGTCCTAAAATCAACTTTTATTTGGGTGTATTTCATACCCATGGTAAAAATCAGAAAAAATCGAAAGGTGGTGTATTATTTTTCAAATTTTAAAGGTTATGGGAAAAACCAGAATTTACTGAAAGTTCGTGTATTTTATGGCAAATATCCCTTTCTTTTTCTTTCTATTTTTGCTTTGGGGAAGTTTGGATTTCACATATGCACAAAGTTGCTATTCTTGCTCATGTGGAGATATATGCAAGAATCCATACATCGAAAAAGATAAAAGACAAATTCCACCATAAAAAACATTTAGAACTTTACCACCATAGTTGAAGATCAAGTAGGGCTTACACCATAAGGATTTTGGATCCTGTGAAACTGCACAACACAACATAGATTACTTTGAGAGACAAGACTAATGGAACAATGCATCAAAACATCACTAATCTAGTGCTGAAATCAAGTTGATATATCAAACAGGAAATCAAGTTGTGTTGAGGTCTAGTGCTGTTGGGAGAGAGATGGATATGGTGCCGTTAAAAGAGAAAAGACACGAAAAACATAAGCTTGGTTAGTTTCAGAATCAACAAGGCCTCGACTGAGACTATATAGCATGTATCATATATGTGTGGATCAAGCTTACTTGAATGCAACAACTAATACTTCCGCACAGGCTATAATCGAGTCCGTGCTACTTAGGGTTCTACATAGGTCCAAAAATGCAGTAATTCGAAGGCAGTGGATGGAATCATTCACTTCAGTCAACATATAATCCTACTCTCCATCATTTCAGATGAAGAAGAACATGTGTCTTACAGTTAGCTCAAGACAAGCTTAGTTTCACTACTAATATTCCAGAAAAGTATAAACATATTATGTACAATTAGGCATTGGTCACTTTACTTGCACCAATCTAGACATATTTAATAGCCACAAACTTGTCATCATACACCAATGTATTGAATCAACAAACACCTAAATGCAACCTAATTCAAATAACACCATCCTCACATGAGATCCAAGAAAACAAACCTGAATTGGCGAGATGGCAATATTCATCGGGAGGGAGACGAGACACTGCCTCAGCATGAGCCTCTTGTACTAAAAGCTAGGACAGATTTGCAGAAATATGGCTACATTCTTCTTTTATGGTTTCACTTCCCTATATGTGAAACAAAAGATGCCTTAAACCAACCAAGAAAATGAGTCAAATATTTGCATCTTAACATTCTAACACAGAACCAATTGTGTAACAGCAACAACATCTAAAACCTCAGTAATTTACACAATATAGGATCAAGGACAAATAGGGTGTATCGCAACGAAGAAGAAACAGAAACTAAAATAAATCGGTATCTATCTGAATAGTGGGATGAATATATCTATCATTCTTGAGATTTATACACTAATGCAACAAAAAGAAAAAAGAAAAATAAAAAAAGAAAACCCAATCACCCACACAATCCATCCCAAAAAAACAAAGCAACCATTTTTAGTATTAATGTTTTTTAGTATTTCAGACAATCTACTGTCCTGATTCTTGAGAATCATCATCCTTGGGCGACAAAGGCTGCTGCTGATGGTGGTGGTGGTGTTGCTGCTGATGGTGGTGGGCAACACGCGCCGCCGGTGCCATCTGCTGATAAAACTGCCCGAATGCTTGAGGATTGAGCACGCCAATATTTCCATCTTGTGATAGGCCAAGCTCCAATCCGGGCAGCTGCTGAGCGCCGCCGCTCAAAATTGAGGTGAAACTCATTGGCCCCATATTCCCACCGGGCAGCTCAAATCCAGGGAAACCCATTTTTTGAAGATAACTAGGATTCTCCGCCGCCATTGACGGGCCAGAGGATGACGAGGAGGACGAGGATGTCTGAAAACCGAAGCCGGCGGGGGGCCATAATCCTGTGCTGACGCCCACATGAGGCCTCCCCAAGTTCCCACCAATCATAGGCCAGGGGCTCCGGCCCCCACCCATCGTAACACCTAAATCTTCAATCTTCTGATGGAGCCCCGACGAAATCGAGGTGGCCTGCTGTGAAATCGCACCACCGGCGGCTGCTAGGGCGGAGGCGGGGATGGTGCCGCTCCCCGTGGCGGCGATGATCGATGGCTCCGCTTGCTGCAGCAGCCACTGGATGGTCTCGCCGTCGGATTTGTGCCCTAATTCTCTGGTTAATTGGAAGATTCTAGCGGCGCAGAGGGCGGGCATCCGAATTCGGCGGCCGCGGCCCTCGACTTTGGTGTGGCGATCCTTGTTGGAGCTCCGCTTCGGAGCCAGAGCGTGCTTCTTGGACTCGTCTTTTTCCGCCACTACAATCTGGAAATCCTTCATCTCTGCACCTTTGATTTCACCTGCGTTGTTGTTGTTGCTGCTGTGGTTCGCCATCTCCTGCGGCTGCTTTGAGTTCTTCGGATCCATCAACAAACGATTTTTTTTTCTCTCACCCTCTTTTGTCTTGTTGCAATTCTGTGAGATTTCAAGGTTCCAGCATCGTCTTCTTGAAGAAAACAATTGATGATGTTTTTTGAGTTGATTGATTGAAGAAGGTGGGAAGACTTGAAGGAGAAAAAGGGGGAAAGAGAAACAGGGGAGGTGTTCTTTTTAGTGCTGTAATGGTGGTTTGATTGATTTTTATTTTTATTTTTATTTTTTTGTTATTTTTTACTTTTTTGCAAAAGGGAAAGGAATGTGAAGGACAAAAGGTAAAATCTTGAAATCCCTAGGCAGAAAATGGCATCTTTGTCTGAAAAAAAATTGGATCCTGGTATTGAGAGAGTGTGTGTGTGTGCCACTTTTGCACTGTTCAGGGTTTTGACTATTGACTTGTTGTTTTGATTCAGACAAGATTTTTCCACTTTGTTTCCACATTCATATATTTTAGCTGCATCAACACAAGATGAACGCCTAGAAATCAATCCAAAAATTTACATAAATTTGCAAGAAAAAAACACTGATAATTACACCAAGAGTGAATCACAAACTCATTGATTACAAGTTTTGTAAGAACTATTCTTCTCACTTGTAGCTTGGTTGTATTATTACAACCAACAAAAATGAGTAATTTTGGTGCAATATTTTGCAAGAGGCTAAAACTCACACACACACACACATGTATATATATATATATATAAATATAAATATTATGGAGAGATTGCATAAGAACACCTGGTAAGAAATGATTGGGATTGTGGGGTTACTTAAGACTCACACTATCATCTGTTGAACAAAAGGCAAAGGGATAATGCTAATAATTTAGACAAAGTTTGAGACCAAAATTATGGCATCTCAAGTAAAGAAAATGGGGCCTTCTAGTTGCCAAAATAGAAGGCCTCTTCTTCCTAACCTAGTACTGCGTGTGTGATTCATCATCAATCTATGTTGGAAGTTGCATCAAAACAGAGTTTTTTTTTTTTTTGAAAAGATCGAAATAGAGTTTTTGTTCACAAGATTTTGAAACACATGTGTTTATCCATTTTAATTACTAGTTTTATTGAACTTTTTTTTTTGTTTTATCCATTTTAATTACTAGTTTTATTGAATTTTTTTTGTTTTAGTTACATAGTCCCATACTTTCGTCTTATTACAAATGTCTAACTTTTTATAATGAAATGTTCCATTACAAATATTTCATTCTTTTTTTGGCAACATATTCTCTCTTTATACTTAATATTTAAACAATTTTCACCAACTCACTTTATCTACTTTCTACACATTTTTTAATCTCCGTGCACAAAAGTAATGAGGTATTTGTAATGAGAGGGAGTACTTAGGGATGACAATGAGCCGAATTTGAATCGGATCCTGCTTAATTCAGATTCTGATATGAATTTTCTTACTTAGGTTCAAATCCGATCCAGATCCATTGAATCCTAAAAAATAAGATCCAAGTCTAGATCCATAGGATCTCAATTTAAACTTGGATTTATATTTTCTTCTCTTCTAAAATAAATTCTAAATTAAATAAATACTCCCTCCGTCCCATGAAGCAAGACCAAGTTTTCTTTTTGGTCTGTCCCACGAAGCAAGACCAGTTTCTAAAAGTAGCAAAAAATTTACTCTTTATTCACCTTTTCACTTTTTCACCTACCACACTTAACACACAAAATATCAATTTCTTAATTCTCGTGCCGAAAAGAACTTGGTCTTGCTTCATGGGACAGAGGGAGTACCAAATAAAACCATAATAATTGTTTCGAGTTTCAACAATGATTCAAAACAAATAATTACACCATAATCAATAAAAAAATGCAAGAATTTAAAATAAGTAAGAACACAATAATTCAAGTACCAAATTACATATTTGTTGGGACACAAAAAGATATATCCAACCTCCTAGGCTTGATGATACCAAAACTATTAGAAAGCACTTCTAGACTGATATTCTCTTTATGGACTTAAGTGCTTTAGTCCTCACTAGTTTAGACTGAAGCGACAAAGACTGAAGACCAACGTCTGAAGACACTTGACTAAAGCCTGAAGACTGAAGTCGAAAGAAGCTGGACTAAAGAACTACAGACACTTGACTGATGAACGATGCGATCTCTGATCAGCCGAATCAATTGAAGGATGCACACTAAAGATGCAGAAACTGGAAAAGCACAATGACACTATCTCAGCTGGAATATTCAACTGATGAACTTTAGCTGAATACTTTCTCTGACTAGCTGGCGATTCACAGACTGATACGTTGGAAAGCTTCAGTCTATCTCTCAAGAAACTGAAGTAGTCAACAACTGTATATGGTGCAATTAATGCTAAGGACAGAAGCATTAAATGCCGAAGCTAGGAGATCGTCCTTCCTGACACAAAGCTTCTCTTGTTGTGTCACATCGGCCTACAACACCATCTCCAAGAAAGAAGACTTTACTTCTTTCAGACTCAAGAAGATCAGAAGATTGAAGACTTTAGCTCAAATTCAAAGTTGTTTCACAACGGCAAATTTCTGAAGGCAATCTCCACCAACGGATCTATTGAAGACTTTGCCTATAAATAGACTCAACGTTCAAGTTCACTCTTCACCGATTCAAGCACACCCCGCTGAACCTCTGCCAAAATCCGCAAGTTTCTACTCATACTTATCCATAGTTTGAATCGAATAAGAGAATACACCAAGCCAAAAATCAGTTATCTGATTACATATATTCTCTTAGAACCTCTAGGCATTCCTTTGTAAATCCTAAGCCTAGATGTCAATTACAGAGAGCCTGTTCTCTGTAATTTAGTTGGTAGTACAAACTCCCTTTTCAACCGAGCGAAAAGAGTGTTTGAGTTATAGAGTTTTAGACGGTTGTCTAAACTCGAAGAGTTCTCAGCCCTCGCAAGCAAGACAAGTGAAGTCTTAGCTAATCTGTGAGATTGAGAAAAGAGACGAGAAGTCCAACCCAATGTGTTGGCACTGAAACGGTAGTTTCAGTTGTAAAGTTTGTTGTGCACTCGTAAGCACAAGCCTAGTGGTTGTCAGTCTAACCAACTGACCGTGGATGTAGGATATTGATCCGAACCACATAAAATTCTCTGTGTTCTTTACCGCTTTCAGTTGTTACTTTTCATTTTATGTGCTCAATCTTTACTTTAACTGAATCTAGTATAAGTGAAAGAGAAATATGAAACCTGACAACCTAACCTTCAAAAAGGCTATTTTGTAAAAGATGTTTTTTTTTTCGTTGCGAGCGTTATTGATTGAACTGACAAATCTTTGATTTGTCTGTGAGATTCATAACACCTATCTGATTTTACTAACACTAGACTGAAGCATAAATTGGATCAATTGTTTATTGATCTGTTTCTTGAACTGAACCTTTATTAAATTCAGTCTAGTGCTCACTCTCAAACTTGAAACTCCTTGACTGAAATTTTGTGTTGTCTTATCTCTAGTATCAGTCAACATTACTTCAGTTTACAAAAGTGAGTATTTCAAAAGAAGCTTTAAAAGTTTTGAAAGTCAAAATTAGCCTTCTGGTGTATTCGCCCCCTCTCCCCATACACCAGTTCCTTAACCCTCATGGACCCAACAATATTTGTAGTAGACTAGCTAATAGGGGTGGTAAAACTGGCTCGATTTTTCGGTTATACCCGTAATCAAACCGAAATTTTGATTAACTGGTAAGCCGATAACCGTAATTTACGATTTTGGTTCGGTTATCGATTATAGCATCATTTGAATTTCATATTTATCGGTTTACCGATAATCGGTCGGTTAAAATTGATTATTTTAAAATATATTTTATTTTATTTTAAAATTAAAACATACCTATATTTAATATTTTAAAGCACGCCTATTATAATATTATTACTAATTTCCCAATTCTTAATTCCTAATTCCTTTTCTTGAGAATTAGATTCAGGGCATCGCTGCTTGCTTGAATCGGTTGATTACTTGTTTCTTGCTTGATAAAAAAATCTCACTACGACATTAGATTCGATTTGCAAGTAAGAACAAAGAATCATTTTCAGCCGTGCGATCATTATGAATTACGGTAGATGCATCACCTTGCTAGATGAATATATCACTTGGGTTTAAATCTTTGAGGAAGCAAAAAAATTTATTTTTTTCAAGTGCATTAATTTTAAAGTGAATGCATTAAATTGTACAACGAATGCATCAATTATAATGGTTCTCAGGTTTCCACAAAAAAATATATTTTTCACTTTTTGGACAACTACCCCACCACTAATAATAATTTATTTAATCTTACTTTTCACTTTTTCACCACTCCCAATACTAATTAAAACACATTTTCACATTTTCACAACCCCCAATACTAATTATAACATATTTTTCTCCACTATCAATACACTTTACAATTTTTCCTTAAAACCCGTGCCGTCCCCAAAGAGGAACTTATTTTGGGGACGGAGGGAGTACTTTATATTAAATGAAGGTAAATACTTATATTTATATAAGTATACATTTGTGCGAACAAATGTATATGTCATGCTTATTAAAAGTAACAATTATTATAAACAAATGTAATAATTTAGGATTCAGGGTTTCGGGTCTGAGGCGCGGACCGGGTCGGGGCGGACTCATCACATTGGAGTGCGACTGTTGCACTAGAGACCAACCCTTCTAACAAAAGGTTCTTCAATTTGAGGTTCTTGCTATCTTCTTAATTCATGGTTTACGTGAATTAATGAGAAAGATTTTAAATAAAAAAGTTATACAAGTCAAAAGTTTTAAAATAAAATATTCTTCTATATCTTCTTTATTATTTTACACAATAGTATAATTTTAGTGCATTTGAAAATGTTAAATATATTTGTAATTATTTGATTTATGGAATTGTATTCTTTTAGAATGAAAAACACAACTTCATTATATAAAAGGATAAATTTTGTACAATCACATTAGTTTTTCAATAGACTTAGTCAATTAAAAATTTAAATAAAATTTTACACATCCATTTTTCATTATATTTCATTATAAAATTATATATAGAATTTGTACAATCTGTTGGAAAAATTCTATATTTTGATGGAATGCCAAAATCCAACGATGGAACCTTGCTGAAGGCCAAAACATAGCTTACGAATATCACAAGTATTCTAAGCTGATGTAGTTTACTAGAGAATTTGAACACTGCTTGACCCAACTGAAGATCCAACCAGAGTCACAGGCTGATGGAAAAATTTTAGTCCGATGGATCAACAATGTTGCTGAGCTGATCGGGGTTCGTGCCTAGGCCACAGAGCACAAGGACTTTGCGGTACTCAATGCTAAGCTTATGAAAGCATTAGTTTAACCTAGCAGACTAACTAAAGGACAACATACTGACTCGTGCTTAGATTCACTCATACCACGTCAGCCCTTTGGTCAAAAGGTTAAAAGCAAAGTCAGCCCCTAAAGCATATACTTTTTCGAACATTAAATGCCTCTGAATATGCATTAAATGTGAATCCCTCTTTTCAGAAGAAAGTACAATGATGACTACTGGATGTTAACATTATGTACGAATTTGCAGATCTTCCAACTCAGCCATTCATTGCTGCAACGAGAAGAATTAGAAGAGAACAACAAATTGAAATCTGAAGAAGGCTCTGTCCAATGCTAGATTCACTATTTGGTCTATATATACATCGGAAGAAACAAATGCATGGTGATAATGGTAAAAAACATAAAGTTGTTGTGTATTGTTAGGTTATATACTTAGAAATCAGCAAACTTTCATGAATAAGAACTAGATTTTCATTGTAAATTCCAAGTGAATAACTTGTGAATACATTTGTAGTTCCTAGACTAGGCATTTTCAATATAAACATCCTAAGCCTAGCAATGAACACACTGATCTTCAGAACTTGTTCTTCATTGCAACAATGTGTTCATATAACATCTCACAAAGTTGTAAAGACGAAGTGAAGAAGTAAGGATAAGTTGACGAGTATGTTTCAAGTGTGAAGTCTAAAAGTTGGCAAAGCAACGAGATTGCAAACGCGAAAATTTCTATGAACGGGATTGCAACCGCATAAATTGCCAACGGGACTGCGACCGTAGAAATTGTTAAGTTTGGGACTGCAACCATTTAAATTGCTAAGCAACGAGATTGCAACCGCGAAAATTGCTAAGTTAAGGTTAAGGGATTACTCTGTGGACTCAGAGTCGTGGATGTAGGAGAATTGCTCCGTATCATGTAAAACTATTTGTGTGCTATACTTATATTTTCTTTTAATGTCTTGATCTACTTGCTTATCTTGCTAATATGACTGATGTCTTGTGGACAAGACTTTGATAAAAGAAAACTAATTGTGTTCTACAATCTGTACTTAGGTCTCAGACTTACCTTACTAGCAAAACTTTCAGCAAGCTGACCTCATGCATCACAAATTGCACCTGCACATACTGTTTAACATAACTACTAGACTGACTCAAATCTTTTGATGTGAAATTCAAAGAAAAGGTTTTCTACTAAGCGAGTTTGGAAGTCCCTCGAATTCCGCTTGATTAATTGAACATGATCTCTTGCTTGTCTAAACTGAATACAGTCAACTTACTTGATGTATCAGTAAGATTGCCTATTAGTCAGGAGATTCTTCCTTCACTTACTGACTCATTATTAGTAAGCTATCTAATACTCTGACAAAATAAGAAACAACGAAAAGCTGCAAACTGGTGTATCCCCCCTCCATACACCAATATATACTCGCTCCGTGACCAACACAATTCATTTTAAAATGATAGTTAAATTTAAATTAGCGAGTATTATTATATAGAGTTTTTGATGAAAAAGACTAATCAGAGAGTATTTATATTATTTATTATGAATGCTTACTCTATAACGTTCTAATTTTATTGACACAAATAATCATTTATTATGACAATTAATATTTAGTTATATAGATATATAATAAATGAGTTTTGATAATTAGAGAGTATTACTATACGAGTTTGGGACGAGAACATATTATAATTGTTTTTAAAACGAATTTGAGATATGTACGAGTATAAAAATTACTAATTTTGTCTTGACAATGATCAATATGCCTACTTGATTTTTTTTAAATCTTTTATTATTTAGTCTATTTAATACTCCCTCCGTTCCAAACGAAATGTCCTATTTCTTTTCGGCACGGAGATTAAGAAATGTGTATAAAGTAGATAAAGTGGATTGGTGGAAATTATTTAAATATTAAGTATAGAGAGAGAGTGTATTGCCAAAAAAGGAATCAGGACATTTGTTTGGGACAGTCCAAAAAGTAAAACAAGACATTTTATTTGGGACGGAGGGAGTATTAATGTTTACTTTGTAATAATCAATTAATTTAATAACATATATTCAAAAATTTAAAAAGGTTAAGGTAATTAGCGAGTATATTACACATGATTGAGATAAGAATGAGTAGTAAAATTATTTTTAGTGGTTTCAGACGGGTGTGTGTGTGTGTGTGTGTGTGTGTGTGTGTGTGTGTGTATATATATAGGGGAGGGCTAAAATAAAAACACTTCTCAAAATATAAAATATAGACAATTTTAAGCCCTTAGATCATCAAGATCTACGGTTGATTCTTAACCCTGTTGGATGAATTCGTGGTCCTGAGTTCGAACCCCAAAGGTAGCAAAAATTTGTTTTTCACAATTCGTAACCCTGTTGGATGAATTCATACGTATTGTACATAAAATTCGTACATTGAAAAACGTTTTTATTTTTATTTTAAGAAGTGTTTTCATGGTAGCCCTCCTATATATATATATATATATATATATATATATATATATATATATATATATATATATATATATATAGGAGAATATGCGCTCATATAGCCATATTGAGCAATTGTTGGAAACTTATTGAAATATCCTAATCCTTGTTTTGATGATACTAAAATCCATAGACCTTAATTGTAATAGACTAGAACTGTTCGAACTCAAGTGTTAGAGTTCTTTTCTAGTTTAGTCTGATGTTTTGAAGACTGAAGACTGAAGACTGAAGGACGAAGGACTGAAGACTGAAGTTACCAACTGAGTATCAGTTGAAGAATCAGTCCGGAACTGATTACTTAATGCGTGCCACGTGGATTCAGCGGACTGATACTAAAGTCAAGTATCAGTTAAACATTCTTCCTCGGACTGAACCTCCAACGTTCAAAGGAAGCCACGTACTCCAAAAGTACAGCCGCATTAAATGCAGAGATCTCAGGATAATCCTTTCTCTGCAGAGGTCATTCCTATTTGGTGGCTATTTTATCAGAGACGTCGCATCTCCTGCTCTTCAATATAGCCGTTCTCACAAAACAAGGAACCTCGAAGATTGAAGCCTTAGCCCAAATTCGGAAAGCTCTCCAACGGAAGAAATCTTGAAGACGTTCTCCGCCAACGGATCTATTGAAGACCTCTCCTATAAATAGCGCTCGAGGATCACTTCAATCTTCACCGATTCAACGACATAAGCTGAAACTCTGCCAAAAATTATTTCTCAGCCAAAGCTTAACCTCTCCAAAGCTTGAATTGAAGAAGAGAATACCAAAGCCAAAAATCAGTTACTGCTGATTACATACATTCTCTTAGACCTTAGGCAAACCCCTGTTTACCCAAAGCCTAGGTCAAAACTAACTCCAAAGAACTTGTTCTTTGAAGTTTAGTTGGCAAGATTTCAAACCTCCCTTCGAGAGATAGAATCGAGTGTTTGAGTTGAAAAGGAGTTCAGGAAGGTACTCTGACTCCGTGAGATCCTAGTGCAGGTTCGTGCTAGGAGTGGAAAATCCAACGCGAGTAAAGTGTTGGTACTGAAGATTGGATCTTCAGTTGATTCGGTTGTGTGCACCCGGCTAAACACACGGATAGGTTTGCAGTGCACCAGTTAAGCACTTGCGGAGTAAAGTTGTTGGTCTGGTCAACCAACCGTGGATGTAGGAAGTATTTTCCGAACCACGTAAAAATCTCTGTGTTATTTACAGCTTTCAGTTTTACATTCTTACTTGTGCTCTTTCAACTGATAAACTGAATACTGATTAAATGCAAAGAGAAACCTAAGTCTAACAACATGCTCAACAAAGGCTATTTCGAAACAAAGTTATTTCCGCTGCGTATGTTATCAGTTTGACTGGTCTATCCTCTGATAGTCAGGAAGACTTGTAACATCTCTGTTTTAGCCAACTCGACTGAAGCCTTAACGTGCACCGGTTAAGTTCCAGTGACTTAACTGATAACTCTTTACTGAAGAGTATTTTAGTATCAGTCGTCAACCCTGTTTGGTCAAAACTCCTTTCAGTTAACAGGTATCTAAGTTTGCGTGTAAAGTTTCGTTTTGATCTCTATCTTGAGATCCCTCTGATTTAGAGAAAAATAGCCTATAGGTGTATCCCCCCCATACACCTATTCGAGACCCTCCGGACCTAACAGCAATGGAACTCAATTTTCGGCTACCCATCTGAAAAACACAAATAATATTCATTTTTTATAATTTCGGTCCAAAATACCCTTAACCCCGCGAATCCTACTCTACCCTACCCAACCCAACCAATACACATGATTCTCCCTCTCTCTCTTCCCTCCCCCTTCCCCCATTCTCTTGGCACAAATGGGTATAATTGTGCCAAGTGCACCTAATGAATGACACAATTGACACGAATTTACCCATTTATACCAACTGTATTATCATTCAATCTCCAGTCACATTTGGCACAAATGGGCATAATTATGCCAAGTATACCTAATGAATGGCACAATTGGCACAAATTTACCCATTTGTACCAACTGTACCATCATAACCTACACACCCCAACCCGGAACCCGAAGCCCAATCCGCGCGCAAATCCGAACCTGGTCCACTCTAATTAAGGGGAAAATAGTTCTAAAACGTAAAAAATGGCCAAAATTTGTGTTTCTTATATGGAAGGCCAAATATTGAGTTTTATTGCTCAATATGACTATCTCAAAAGTTGACTCTATATATTTTTTAGACGGGTTTAGGTGGTTGAACCCTAGCTTCATAATATTGATTAACTAATTTATGTTTTAAGATTGAAGATTTGTGAAGATATCAATTTCTACAAATCCATTTCACCAATTAAGTGTATTTTTATTTATATTATTTATTACTCCCTCTGTCCACCAAAAAAAATATTCATTTCATAATGATACGAATTTCAATAAATC